>NC_056684.1:129678229-130018229 GCF_018350215.1 Panthera leo
ATGGACAGGGTTAGCATGGGCAGAGAAGAGGATATTTGGAGCAGCAGAACTAAACATATGGAAAAGAACTTGGGAGAGAGTGAGAAGGCTGGTTTGTGAAGCGTGGTCATGGCATGTGAGGGAAGGTACAGGAAAACAGCTTGTGGGGAGACGTGCCTCCCACACAACGTCTGGAGTACAATTCTAGTTGGCCAATTGATTATATGACTTTGATTCTGGGCGATGTTTGTGAGCCACTTTCGCTATAAGTGCCATAATATTTCTCTGTACAAGTGTTGCTAACCTTTCTCAGACAAATGGAAGGTATGAATGGAAGGTATGATTAGTTAAAATGTCCCACGAACAATTTGAACAGGTGCTCAGCCAACAGGACGTGAGTACATGTTTTCCTTTTCAATAACCACCCCTCCTGCTTTTTTTCTCCTTTTTAAAGTAAAATAATTAGAGCATACATGGTGCTTGTATTTTACAATCTTAAAATTAGTGAGACCAAATGAATCATATTAGAAACATTATACTAAAATGCAGTATACATTTTAGCTTAAGGAAATAGTCAAGAGTTTTTACACTCGTCATTAGCTATTGATATAATATTAAGTGATTTCTGATCTGTAACGTAAAGAAGATAAACCAGCAGGTTTTTAAAATGAGGAAGGCCAAGTTGCCTGTGTGGCTCAGCCGGGGAAGCATCTGACTCTGTTCCAGCTCAGGTCATGATATCACGGTTGTGGGTTCGAGCCCCCAGTCGGGCTCTGCACTGACAGTGTGGAGGTTGCTTGAGATTCTCTCTCTCTCTCTGCCCCACCCCCACTCACACCGTCTCTGTTTCTCTCAAAATAAATAAATAAAAATTTAATAAAATAAAATGGGGAAGGTCTAGCCTTTCTGCTTAGTCTCCTTTATAATTTGGAGGAGTTCTAATTGCAAAGGGACTCCCACCAATCTTTAAAGCGACAGGAAAGAAGATGGGGGCAGAAGTTTGGAAACCCATAGGGAGACATGGGGTGAAAGCAAATAGTAAATTGCCCTATTCTAGGTGGAAATATTGCAGCAGAGGTGAGGTGAGGAGCTCACCATGACCACGTTGCACCCCCCCCCCCCCCCGCCTTCCAGAAGGTGAGATTTCATGCTGTAATACGATTCTGCTGAGGTCCTGCACTGATGCCATTCCATATTTTGTTCTTCTCACCCTCACTCTAGACAAAGAGAGGGTGCTCTCTGAGAAATAACACGATTATTTAAGAAATGACGGCCCAGGGGTGCCTGGGTGGCGCAGTCGGTTAAGCGTCCGACTTCAGCCAGGTCACGATCTCACGGTCCGTGAGTTCGAGCCCCGCGTCAGGCTCTGGGCTGATGGCTCAGAGCCTGGAGCCTGTTTCAGATTCTGTGTCTCCCTCTCTCTCTGCCCCTCCCCCGTTCATGCTCTGTCTCTCTCTCTGTCCCAAAAATAAATAAACGTTGAAAAAAAAAAAAAAAAAAAAAAAAAAGAAATGACGGCCCAACTTCTGTAATAAGATCCCTGACTCTTTCCCACCCTTAACAAAGAAATATTTATCCTAACTTTGGGTTGGGGAGTGGGACACAGAGAATAACTAATTCGTAAAGACTCAACATTGTGGGAATGCTCTTTTTATTTATTTTTACTTTTTAATTTTTTAACGTTTACTTACTTTTGAGAGACAGAGAGCAACAGAGCATGAGCGGGGGAGCGACAGAGAGAGAGGGAGACACAGAATCCGAAACAGGCTCCAGGCTCTGAGGGGTCAGCGCAGAGCCCAGTACGGGGCTCGAACTCAGGAACCATGACATCATGACCTGTGCCGAAGTTAGACGCTTAACTGACTGAGCCACTCAGGCACTCCTTATTATTTTATTTTAAAGTTACACTGCAGTGCTCCTCAGCCTGGTGTGCCTTTGCCCCCCAGGAGATATGCGGCAATGTCTGTGCTTTTGGTCATCACACCTGGGAAATGAGTATTGGTGTCTCATACATAGGGGCCAGGGATACTGCTAAATCTCCTGCAATGCACAGGATGCTAACTGTCAACAGCGTGGAGGCTGAAACGCCCCGAGTTTTAGTGAAGAAATTCTCTAGAGGTCAAGACATTTGGACTCAGTGACAGCACTACAGTGTGCCCTTGCTGCCTGTCATTCTTGGCTAGATGATTGTGCCTCTCGTTATCGAAGTCTCTGCAAAAGGACTATGTCGCAAGTGCTCCCTCAACAAATTGAGGTGTCAGGCAGTTACCGAAAGTAGGAATCGACTTTGACATACTTTGCAGGACCGTGACCGATTTTGTTTGTCACATTACCATTGGATATGAAAGTCTAATATGGCATTTGCATTTGTGCGATGTGTCACTTGAAGAAATGGTGCCCGGATTTTGGTGACATCCGGTCCAAAGGCCAGCAGGATGTCCCTCCTAGACGTGATGTTCCATCCGGAATGGAGCGCGAGGTGGAAGAGGTCCAAGGGAAACTGGAGGTTCTGCCTTGGCCGGATAACTTGGTGTAACAATTGGGCGATGCTTTTCAAATTGGAAATTGCCTGCACAGTTTCTTCTTTCCTTTAAAATTGCGACAGGCTTCCTCCCCTCTCTGTGCCATATTATGATTTTTTGTACGATGCGGTCTACCCATTATTCCACTGCGTGTGTTTGCTTCATAATGAGACTCTACTGCATCGAAAAACGACATGTGTGGAAAAGATTCGTAATAAATAAAACACCGTACATACTAACAACAGAAAAGCTCCTTTCCCAATGGCATTGGTATAGACTGGTTGATGGAGATGCTTCGGGATAAATCATTACTAGGAAGCATAGGCACATCCACACAGGGGTTAGCGGAGGATAACGATACATTTACTGCCACACATGCCTTCCTGAAACAATGAGGCAGCGATGAGCAGTGGGAAAGCTGGGTCCTTGATTTATTAAAAACATCTGCCTCGGAAAGACAAAACTAGGGGAATTTCAAGTCATCATGACAAAGTGTTTTTGCCTGGTTTGTGAAAGTAGGGTCTTTCTGAAGTAGGTTGTTTATGCATTTTAATACCCGCAAGAGTGGCAGTATCTTTGTGGTAGTCTCTCTCTCCATAGAGACAGATACAGATAGAGACATCGGTACCCGTACAGATACCCTTGCTTCTGTCAGATATGTCTCTGCACCTTCATAGCAGAGATGTGACAGTGACACCTGCTCGCCGTTCTTTTCCTAATTGTGTTTTACAAGAAAACGGGCTCTTCTTAATGCTAAGCTCTGAAAATGTCTTAAAGTAGGATTAGATGTCTTTTTCAGCCAAGGCCACTTAAAAAGCCTTAGTGGTAAAATACACAGGTTTTCCCACGGGAGGGGGGGCAGGGGGTAGAGGTCCTGACAGCAATCGCCTTGACGTCCTTTTCCTGAATTTGGAGACAAGTAGACATTGCTGTTGTTGAGGACAATGAGACCCCTGTTGAAATTATATTTTCACATGTTAGCCCCTCGCTGTAACCTTGAGGAGAATGGAGTGTGTCGGTGAGTGATGCTTCCTGTTGTCCTGGGTGGCCTCATCCTCTCTCTGGGGACTGTTTAGCCATAAGCGTGAAAGGCTGGTGAGAAAGATAATTGGCCTCAAATCCATAGGTGTATTTTTGTTATTTTTTTTTAATTTGACTAGATCCAGTTTTTACCTAAAGAACCCTCCAGGATGAATTCTGGATCCTTTTATAATGAAACATTTTAAATTAAAGGGGCTAGTATATTTAGCGCATATACACGGCTAGCTCTGCACTAAGCAGTGTAGATTATGCTCTGGTTTCTCAAAGTCAGCACTATCGATATTTGGGGTGAGTAATTCTTTGTTGAGTGGGGGTGGGGGAAGGTGTTTTGTTCACTGGCAGGTGTTTCAAAGCATCACCGGACTCGACCCTACAAATGCCAGTAGCACCTCTTCCCACAGTGACAAAAAAAAAATTGCTAGATGTTGATGATGCTCATCAGGGACACATTCTGAGAACTGTGCATTAAGATGATTAAGATGTACATAGATGAAAAGAATAGGTTGCATGGAAAAAGAGGTCAGTGTCTGTACATAGTTAGACCTGATATAAAAGAGACGAATGCTTTTAAATGTATATTCATAATATAATATAATTAACATAATATAAATAGTACTGATATAACATATTAATATGTTATATAATTATATGTTACATACATATACATATAATATGTGTTATATATAAATGTACATATGTCACTGATGTTTATATTGAATACTCCAATATAATACAGCTTATTGCTGAAATATATATTGTTAGCATGAACATTGCCTACAGGACACATGCAATTTAGGTTCTGTGAAAACTAGCAAGAACCCGGAATATTATAGGAATTCAATAAAGTTTGACTCATAAAATTAATTATCTAAAGTTTCAAGGACACGTTCTTTCCCCTCTGATTTAAATTATAGCTTGCTTTCTACATGCTTCCGTGGGAGTATTTTCATTAACGACCCCTTGAATTGTCTGTGTTCCTTTTATATGGTAGATAGGCGTACCCCTTCTTCTGTCTTAAACTGCGTTTGACAACTCAAATAGCAAAGAACCTACATCTGCAATTCTGCTTCAAGCTGACCACTACTGGGCAGCAGACGAACTTTGCTTCAGAATTTGGTGGATGGTCTTTTGCCTTCTTGGAATTCTCCTTCTCTTGGTAGTTGTAGATACATTATGGACCCTGGATCGCTTGCCTTATGGCCCTACCTCTGCCGGAAAACCGTTGAAGTAGTCTGCTCCACGTAAGTCTGCTCCAAGGAGAATTGTCAAAAACGATCACATTCACTTGACATGAAATATTGATAAAAGATTCCTCCGTTTTAGAGGATATTTCCAATTTAAGTCTGCTAGTAAGTTTTTGTAACTTTGTGTAGTGACAGAAGATAACTAGACTGATTGGGGTGATCACACCAGAAATTAATAATGCTGTACGTGAATTATACTGCAAATTTTTTAAAGAATAAAAAATTAAATAAAAACAGTACACTGTGGCAGCACCCTGCACAGGACTCTCCTTTGTGGTTTCTGGTTAGTGCTCTGTTTCTTATGATATCAGATGTTGACACATCTGTCCCCCAGTAACCAATTGACACCCGCCCCGTGCCCCGTATATGGGATTACGGCCCTTTTTCTTAAATATCCTGTCCTAGCTATGTTCTGTGAAATGACTCATGGGTCTCTTCATTGACCACAAGCCCCAAACACAATTCTTGTGTTATAACCCCTCATCTTTATAAAATGTAAACATTTCTCAGGCAGGTTCCTGACAGGCTATTCCTCTCTATTAATGGAGTGGCCACAGGCCCTATTTTTGTTTTGTTTTGTTTTACTTTCTTTGTTTCCTAGTTTTTTTTGTCCTTATGGATACCTTTAAGCCATTTATATCCTGTTTATTGACCTTTGTTTCCTAGAATGGGTTCTATAAGACAAAATGACAGCTCCTGAAGGCGCCTGGGGGCCTCAGTCTGTTAAGTGTCTGACTCTTAATTTTGGCTCAGGTCATGATCTTAAGGTTTGTGAGATCAAGTCCCGCATCAGGCTCTGCTGCAGAGCCTGCTTGGGATTCTCTCTCTCCTTCTCTCTCTGCTCCTCCCCGACTCAAGAGCACGCATGTACTCTCTCTCTCAAGATAAATAAACTTTTTTGTTTAATGACATCTCATCACAAAAGCAATGTCCTATTCACTAATACAGGATTTAGTTTTAACCCTGGATCATACTCTGCTTTGCATTGTTACTCACTGTTTTGGGTGTGAGTCTTCTCTTTCCAAAAGGATTGTTGATTGGTCTTAATCAAGGGCTCTATCTTATACATATCTTTTATAGCATCTTGCACCCTGTAGTTAAGTATTCAGTAAACATTTAGCCAAGCCCTTAACGCAGCTGTCAGCTATATTTGCATAAAACCCAGTTCTTAATTTAAATGAGTCAGGTACTTTAAAAACTTAAAAATTAAAAAATAAAAAAAGGGTGGGGGGGGCGCCTTGGTGGCTCAGTCAGTTGAGCCTCAGACTTCCGCTCAGGTCATGATCTCACAGTTTGTGAGTTCGAGTCCCAAATCAGGCTCTGTGCTGACAGCTCAGAGCCTGGAGCCTGCTACTGATTCTCTGTGTGTGTGTCTCTCTTTCTTCCCTTCCCCCACTCACACTCTGTCTCTCTCTCCTTCAAAAATAAATAAACATTAAAAAAAAATTTAATGAGTCAGGTACTGATAATCATCAAACGAGGGAAGAATTTTTGAATCAGAACTTATTTGTGAATACCATGAAATCACAGAATTGATTCTATTTGAATAATTGGCCCTGGATGCTTATATTCTATTTTTCTCTGTTGTGTTAGTGCTTACATATTTCATATAGGATAGAGCTTTTAATGATTTTTAATTTCTTAGTAGTTAACTTTGCCATCCAGATTGCACCCTTCCTTATGTTTTAATATCACTTGCTTGGATGTGTGGGTGTGCGTGGGCCAGCACGTTTTCTGAGGTCAATGAAAAATAAAAAGGAAGTGAAAGAGGAGGGAAGCTCAGAAAACATGGAAGGTTCCAGGAGTGTCCAGACTATAAAGCAGAGCCCGAAAACATTTGTGTCATGGAGACTCAGGCTCAGAATAAATGCGATAATTTTCCACCTAGGATTTACTGGCTTTCAGAACCTTGGGGAACTTTATTTTTCAGGCAGTGAATTATCAGACCAAGGATGATTATCAGATTTATTACAAATATTATCCCACACAAACATTAGGAATTGAAGTGGAACATCATCTTGTGCTGGCTTTCTGCTGATTTGGAATGAGAATGATAATGAAGAGAATGTTTAGTATTTCTTGTAGTATACTCACTGTCAAAGTTTACTGAGCAGAGAGCCATAGGAAATTCCATCTATGAACTTCTGTAAATGATTTCTCTGAGGTATAACTTTGGATCATTAAAATCTATCAGTGGCAAAGTTATTTTAAATAAAAGGAATTAGGGGCACCTGGGTGGCTCAGTCGGTTAAGCGTCCGACTTCGGCTCAGGTCATGATCTCACGGTTCGTGAGTTCAAACCCCGCATCAGGCTCTGTGCTGACAGCTCAGAGCCTGGAGCCTGTTTCAGATTCTGTGTCTCCCTCTCTCTCTGTGACCCTCCCCCGTTCATGCTCTGTCTCTCTCTGTCTCAAAAATAAATAAACGTTAAAAAAAATTTAAAAAAAAGGAATTAATATAAGAACTAGTATGGTCTATACAGTTTAAAGACCATTGGTGTAAGAGTATTTCTTTTCCTTACTGATGAGTGATCTCATTGGTCTGAATCTGCACCTGAATCCTGGGAGAGTCCTAATACAGGTCCTAACAAAAATCACTGTTTTTCTGTAACAGTCAGTGACAACGTCTGTGGCCATGCAAGGCAAACTATGTGTACTGGTAATGTGCATTCATTGATGACTTTGTTTTTTAATCAGGAAGTGATCTCCGTGGACAAAAAAGGCTTTGTCAATTTCTATAGCCCCTAGGCTGCAGTAGTCACTCTAGCAAAATAAGCAAGAGACCAAGCAAAGAGCTCGCAGGATCTATGAGCTGGGTGCTAAATGCAACTGGGCCCCTGGGTTTTGGTGAAGAAAATCCTCTCTCAGGCACAGTCTGCCAGACAGAAGCTCTTTTGACACGGTCCTTTTTGGATCTGACAGCCAATTTGAAAGTGACTATGCGCGCCCCCACCCCCAATTTAATTACCCCTGCATCTGTTGTGATGCCGCTTGTGAGGAACAAGCTGCCACTACTGTGTTGTTATTGAGGTTGTTGCCTCCCTTCATTTATCCTCAGGCAGTGGCTTTGCACGCAGTCTGGTTGGCCATCACGCTCAAGCTGTTAGATCCCCACCCCATGCTTCAGGGTGCAGCAAATGCTGGTTGCTGACTGTAACAAGCTGAGAGAGCAGTTGTTATCACCCATTCACCAGTCTCTCTGCAGGAGCGGGAGAGGAATGGGGGCAACGATGATTCAGTGACTGTGTCTGTGCTGGTAACTCACAGAATATGCTCAGCTGTCAATACAGCCACAAACTCTGCCCGAATGGTTTCTCCAGTTGCCAATTTAGCGCCGTGATCTATGAAAGAGTTTAGCTCTCTTGCTTTCTCTCTTTTTCTCTATCTCTTTTGCTCTTTACTTTTTTTCCCTTTGTCTCATAGTTAGTTCTTCATTCTCTTAATAAGATCTATCATCTATCTATAGACCTATCTATCATCTATCTATGAAGAGAGAGAGAGAAAGAGTGCACAGGTATTGAGGGATTTTTTTGACCCCATTTCACACTTCCTGTTACCATTGTTTTTTGTTGTTGTTGTTGTTTGTTTGTTTGTTTTGACATTAAGGAACACTTGGCCACTTAGACCCCTTGACCCTTCAGTCTAGTGTAAAAATCAGTTACAGACCTAACACAACTGATTTAGTAAGACTTTCTGATTCAGTTCAAATCAGTACCCAATTCCAGGGCAAAAGTCATTAAAACTGGAGTCTTCCTAAGATTACCCACTAAGTTATCAGAAAGATTCCTCTTTTCAGTACTACTCTGAAAAGTACTGTAGTCAGTGAATGCCAGCACAACACTGCATCATAATACCAGGAAAAAAATAATAGAAGAAAATGAAAGGAAAGGAAAGGAGGGCAAGCAATGAGCCTGCAGGGAATGAAGTGAAAGTCATTCTCAAGGTAACTTTGACACTTTTAGAAGTGTGTCTGAGAAGTAGAAATTTGGATGTCTGTCTTTTGTCCCGGTCATCTAAGAGAAGATGAACTACAAATCAGACAGTGAGGTCTTTTGTGTGTATAATTTATATAATGCTCACAGCAAAGCTCCAACATGCTATCGATCATCAATGCCAATTTAGAGAATTGGAACGTGAAGCTAGAGAAGAAAAGTCACTTGTCCAAGTTTACACAGAATACAAATTTGTAGCTGGTGTTCAAGTCTGGGTCTGCTTCCTTTTCCACCTCGCTGTCTTTCAGGTATTTTACATGCATGTTGACATGGGGTTGCATCTATATTCATGTAAACTAAATTTTCTGTACTTTTCGAGCTCAAATGGTTTTTACTTCAATTTTTGATATACACAAAATTGAAAAGGCTTCTACTTTGCTCCTTCACTGGCAGGATAACAGAGCTAACCAGGCAAGACTAGGAGTGTAGATCATGGTCATGGTAGCTGTTGTTCCTTCAGAGCCATAAACTGTACCTCAAATCGTGTATACCAACGTTTAGGTGCTACAAGTCAAGTCAGGGAAGGAGACAAGAGCAAGCTTAAGTCCATTTTTTCTATTTACAAAAATAGACTGAAGTTTCCATCATGCTGAAAGCATGTTTAGTTTTATCAACTGCCACGAGGAATAAAAACATTTCTAATTCAGAGAACTTCTTACCTCAAACAATAATTTATACACTCTTTTTCTTTACAAATGGGTGCACCCAAAATATTCTGATATTTCCCATATTACCACATTGTTGCCACCAATATGCTGTGTAGTTTTTAAGAACTCACTCGTTGCATTTGATTATTCTGTCTACGCACCAGGAAAGGCAAGGCAATCCTGTTGGTATCAGGTTAAATACAATGACGTTGAAATGAAATTAGATCTACAAGTTTCTTTTTTACCCTCTTATGTTTGTCCAATAAAGTGATCAAGCACTTTCTGTTCTTCATGTGAATGCAGTCTAAACATTCCATTTATCTGCTTGTTCTTATAGTCATTTGCCCCCCACAATAACTTGTGCACAAAAAAGAATCATCACTTTTTGACGTTTTCAGGATTTCCAACACCAAGATCTCCAGAGATCTGCTGGCAGTCTGCAACGAAGAACGAGGCGAAGCTTCTATTTTTGGTTTTGGATCTTTGTTTTGGTTTATGTTTTTAATCATTAAAGGCCCCCTAAGACTATTGGAAACACGGTATCACTGAAAAGCTCTGAACGAGAAGTTGGAGTCAGGCAGAAATGGGATTTAACTCTTGTTCCTCCACTTAGTTGGTATGAAGTCATGGACGAGTTACTTTACTCCCTCAGACACACTTCTGTACTTGTCTGATGGGACAATGCTCCCATTTCATATGCTGGCTATAAGAATTACACGAGATAATATAGAGAAAGTGCTAAGCAAAGTGATCGATATCTCTTATGATAATGGTACAATTTTCTTGAATTAGAGAACTTATGAAAATGTGGTAAAACATACTTTTGCTTGTTGGATCAATGTGCTGCTATTGGCTCAAGGATCTTGAGGATGATTATCCTGGTGAGATAAATCCCCAAGTCACTCTGTTATGCTTTCTTTCGTTCTTCTTTGTTTTTTAAATGTTTATTTATTTTTGAGAGAAAGAGAGAGAAGGAAAGAGCACACGAGGAGGGAAAACCAGAGAGAGAGAGAGAGAGAGAGAGAGAGAGAGAGGATCTGAGGCAGGCTCCACATTGACAGCACAGAGTTGAATGTGGGGCTTGAACTCGGGATCTATGAGATCATGACCTGAGCTGAAGTCAGATGCTTAACTGAATGAGCCACCCAGGAGCCCCTCTTTAGTTTTTCTTTTGTCCCTCAAAAGCTATTGTCCACTATCTCTTTTTTGCTGATTTTATTGTGATATTTATATGTGGTCTTCTTCTAATATTTCTGCTTATTCATGATAAACATGAGAATATCAGAATGTAAAACTAATGGCAACAAGAAATATAGAGAACTAAACAGACCATGTAGGAGACAGGAGGCAAGAATTCCTAACATCTGTTTCTAGATCTGTTTTGAATTGCAATTTGAATGTAGACGAATCTTTAATTGACAGATGAGAGCCTGTTGTTCAGAAAAGCCATACCCATTATAAGATCCATTTTTAAACTTACAAAGGCAGTCTTACAACTTCAATAGTTTATATTTTTTCAAGATAACTGCATTTACTGGGGTTTCAATTGCATCTTATATTTTCCTTTCCCAACAGTAATATGGAAACAGTTCAATTACACAATAGCAACTTAAGGGTAGAGTAAAACCTCAGTAATTTTGGGGTACCAGAGAGGGGGCACCGACCTAACAAAACTCATTGTGCTTTTCTAAGAGATGTAGGAGAAATTCACTACACATCACTAAGACTAAGAGTAATAAAGCATTAAAAAGTAAAACATTTGTTCCAAAATGAGACACTCTAAGGATGATAACGTACTGTTATTTTACTTTAAACTACACCTCTTTTTTACGAAAATGAGTCCAAACCTATGATTATTCAAGGTCATTGATAATGGCGAATAAGGTATACTTGCAAATGATAAATGGCACATAAGTGAGTCGAGAGTGGGGGAGTGTTGTGGTATAGGAAGATTGAGAGGGCCCAAATATTTCACAGGACAGGTTATAACCAAAAGTTATTGAATCAATAATATCCTTCTGTTCTAAATCGAAAATGGCTGACCTAAAAAGTCTCAGCAAACTGGAAGCACACTGTCTCATTTTGAAATGGATGTGCCATTGAAAATATGTACTTTGACTACTGACTGCCAAGTCAGTTTGAGCTCTGTCTCCTATTTCTATTTAAGCCACCTCTTAAACAACAATATCACTTCTAGGATTCAGCTTAAAGAAGTCTGGCATCAAGTGATCATAAAATATGAACATAGAATACGCTCGCAGAGTACTCATACTAGCACATATTGTGTAATAATGTAATGATATAAAATATATAATAAAATATACTATAACAGTAAACCATTTGGGCCCTTACTGAAAACCAGGGGCCATGCTATGAACATTTCGTGTGTTATTTAGTTTTATACTGTGGATATGAACATAATCATGTGTGACACGGGATATTGTAAGAAGCATTCACCTTTAGTTGTGTTTTATTTTTTAACAGATATATTGAGATATAACTCACATACCATATGATTCACCTATTTAAAGCAGTTCCAATCTAATGTTTTATTTATTTTTAAGACAGAGAGAGACAGAGCATGAGTGGGGATGGGGCAGAGAGAGAGGGAGACACAGAATCTGAAGCAGGCTCCAGGCTCCGAGTGGTCAGCACAGAGCCCGACGCGGGGCTCGAACTCACGAACTGTGAGATCATGACCTGAGCCGGAGTCAGACGCTTAACCAACTGAGCCACCCAGGTGCCCCCTTTTTTTTTTTTTTAATTTTTTAAAAATGTTTATTTATTTTTGAGACAGAGAGAGACAGAGCATGATTTTTCTTAAACTTGTTTAGTGGGAAGCAGCCGTTGTCAAATGTTACCATAAATCTGAATCCACTGTAGGCCTTGTTAACACAGACTGCAGGGCCGCTCCCCCAGAGTTGTGGATTCGGTAGATTTTAGGCAGAGGCTAAATTTCTTTTTTTTTCTTTTTTTCCTTTTTTAGAGTCTATTTATTTTATTTTTTGAAAGAGACAGAGACAGCGCGAGCAGGGGAGAGGCAGAGAGGGAGGGGGAGAGAGAGTATCCCAAGCAGGCTCCACGCTGTAAACGCAGAGCCCGAAGCAGGGCTCAGACTCACAAAACTGTGAGATCATGACCTGAGCCAAAACCAAGAGTGGGATGCTTAACCGACTGAGCCCCCCAGGCGTCATGAGAGCCTAAATTTCGAACCAGTTCCTAGATTATAATGATGCTGCTGATCTGGGACCACACATTAAAAAGCACTACTCTGAATCAGGAATTGACTAACTTTTTCTTTCTTTTATTTTTTCTTTTCTTTTTTAATGTTTATTTATTTTTGAGAGAGACAGAGTGTGAGTGGGAGAAAGACAAAAAGAGAGGGAGACATAGAATCTGAAGCAGGCTCCAAGCTCCGAGCTGTCAGCACAGAGCCCAATGTGGGGCTCGAACCCACGAACCGTGAGATCATGACCTGAGCTGAAGTCAGATGCTTAACCAACGGAGTCACCCAGGTGCTGCTTCACTAACTTTTTCTATAGTAGGTCAAGTAGTAAATAATTTTGGTTTTGGGGGGGTCACAGAGTGTCTGTCACAGCTATTCAACTCATGAATCATACGAGACATATAATGTATAAGGCATGGACAATACATAAACGAATGAGCACGGCTGTATTCCAATAAAATGCACTTATGCAACCGAGGTCATACTGCCTCTGCTCTAGGCCATTTACCCTGGTCCCCGCTGCCTCCAACTGCCCAATATTCTAATAACTATATAAGAATATATTCATATATATGCACATATTTTTGTGAGTAGCAACCTATTCCTTAATATATCAAAACTTTTTTAGTTTTTTCTTTTTAATTTTTTTAATGTTTATTTATTTTTGAGAGAGAGGGACAGAGAGAGACAGAGACAGAGTGTGAATGGGGGAAGGGCAGAGAGAAAGAGGGAGACACAGAATCCAAAGCAGGCTCCAGTCTCTGAGCTGTCAGCCCAGAGCCCGACACCAGGCTTGAACTCGCAAACTGTGAGATCATGACCTGAGCCGAAGTCAGATGCTTAACTGACTGAGCCACCCAAGCGACCCTTTAATTAATTTATTTTTTATATCTTACTGATGATACAACAAATTCATATCTCGGGTATCGTATTGTGGAAGTGTGATTGCTTTATAAGCCCTCAACACTCCATTTGAAAATTAGGAAGACTAAAGGGAAATCATTTTGGGAACTATCTATTAATTTTTAAAAGCCAAAATGCCTCACTGAGGTTATCTGTTCTTTAATAACAATTTCCCATTGTAATCAGTTCTCTTGTCTTATTAATATGTCCATTACAATGTGAAAAAAAAAGATTGAGGATGGGGGGACTATATTAAATAAAACAGATATGCTATCATTTTGGCAGACTTATAAATGTAAAGACAATGACATAAATAATGAGAAATATTTGTGGGAAGTGGCTGAAATGAGTGCGACCTCTCGGTTTTCCAGACTTTTCCAGAAAATCACCATGTACAGTTTTCAGGAAGACTGACGACAGTATGGGAGTTTTGCTAGTTATTGATGAATCTATAAAATATGTGGCTTATAGCTGCTTATTACTTTGTTTCAAAGTAATACATGTAACTAAAATAGTAAGATGAGCCATGTCACAGGAACACTAATTAAAAAAACACTGCGGAATTGTACATAATTTGTATTTCCTTTGCATTTTTTTTCTGTTTTGTAGAATAAAAGTATCATTACTTGATTTTTTCCCACACTATAAGATGTAACTATCGAGGCTTCCTTATTTATTTTGCAGACACTTCCTGTGTAGCTAAAGTGCAAATTGAAGAAAAATGAATAATTTAGGTAAAGTGATATCATTTCTCTGAGAATCAGTTCACAAATTCAAGAGCATGGAATCTGAATTCATCCTTTTAACTGTGCCTTGCTGTTTCCCAGGGTACAGAAGAATCTAGTGGCTGTGAGATCACAGAAGAGCTTCCCGGATGTATATTAATATCTCCCATGGGTCATATAAACCTGAATATGGGGTGTGGGTCTTGGTATCAGAATGTGTTTTTCAGAAAAATAATGTTTAAAACATTTCTATTTAAGTACAAGACATATCCAGGAAAGTGAATCAATCTAAGGCAGAGCTTTATGGATTCTCACAGTGAATACACTGATATAACCATCCCCGAGGAATGAAATATTGCCAGCATGGCAGAATGCCTTTGGTAAATGTCTCCCAAATGTCATACCCATGTTTCTGGCTTGAGCAATGAGGTAGATCGCAATGGTGAACTTTTCTAAGATAGGAAACACAGGAAAAGGAGGTCCATTTGAAAAAGAAGATAATTATTTCTACTTCTATTACTTCATATCTTTAAAAATGTTTGAATATTGAATAACAAATTTATCTTTTTGTATATTAATCATTGAGGTACTGTTTTGGCATGAATGAGTCAATAAAGAGGCATTTATAGAACTCATTACCACTTAGCACAAAGTAACAGTGGGCGCATTAAACATAAGTGAGTATGTTCTTGCTTTACTGAGATTGCTATCCAAGGGACAAAATGAAGCCAAATAAATATATGAGAAAATACCAATAAAAACCCCAGGTCTCAGCCCTGTTTTACAGAAACCGAGTGTTCTGAGAGTATTAACTCAGGGTCTCAGTGTTCCTACGATTCCTCCTCTTTTTCTCAACCATATCCCCTCATGTTGGAAACCTTGTAAATCAAGGATTCTATCTGTACAAAGTAGAAAAATGTACTTGCTAACTGAGTAGTAAATGGACTACCTGATGCTATAAATTGTAGAAAGGGGTTCAAAGAAGGGGATCTCCTGAGATTTGGAAAGGTCATTTACTGATTCTTTCCTTTTATGACATTTATTGAGCAGTTACTGTGTCTTCAGATCTTTTTGAATCTAATTAAGAAATCTCAGATGTGAATTAATATCCGAAGCCTGAGGAATTGCATGGGTCTGAATTACTGTAGTGGCAAAGTAATTGTTTTGGATGATTAAACTAAAATTCAGATTAACATGATTTTCACATTATTCAAGAATTTGTTAGAGTCTGTCGGGTTTTCCATGTACAGGATCATGTCATCTGCAAAAAGTGAAAGCTTGACTTCATCTTTGCCAGTTTTGATAACTTTGATTTCCTTTTGTTGTCTGACTGCTAATGCTAGAACTTCCAACACTATGTTAAACAACAGCACGGAGAGTGGACATCCCTGTCATGTTCCTGATCTCAGGGGGAAAGCTTTCAGTTTTTCCCCATTGAGGATGATATTAGCTGTGGGCTTTTCACAAATGGTTTTTATGATGTTGAAGTATGTTTATTCTATCCCGACTTTCTCAAGAGTTTTTATTCAGAAAGGATGCTGAATTTTGTCAAATGCTTTTTCTGCATCGATTGACAGGATCATATGGTTCTTTTATTTTCTTTTATTAATGTGATGTATCACATTGACTTGCGAATGTTGAACCAGCCCTGCAGCCCAGGAATGAATCCCACTTGATCATGGTCAATAATTCTTTTTATATGCTGTTGAATTCGATTTGCCAGTATCTTGTTGAGAATTTTTGCATCCATATTCATCAGGGATATTGGCCTGTAGTTCTCTTTTTTTGCTGGGTCTCTATCTGGTTTGGGAATCAAAGTAAATGGGAACCCTCTTGCAGTGTTGGTGGGAATGCAAACTGGTGCAGCCACTCTGGAAAACAGTGTGGAGGTACCTCAAAAAATTAAAAATAGATCTACCCTATGACCCAGCAATAGCACTGCTAGGAATTTACCCAAGAGATACAGGAGTGCTGATGCACAGGGGCACTTGTACCCCAATATAGCAGCACTTTCAACAACAGCCAAATTATGGGAAGAGCCTAAATGTCCATCAACTGATGAATGGATAAAGAAGTTGGGGCTTATATATACAATGGAATACTACTTGGCAATGAGGAAGAATGAAATATGGCCTTTTGTAGCAACATGGATGGCACTGGAGAGTGTTATGCTAAGTGAAATAAGTCATACAGAGAAAGACAGATACCATGTTTTCACTCTTATGTGGATCCTGAGAAACTTAACAGAAGACTATGGGGGAGGGGAAGGAAAAAAAAAACGTTAGAGAGGGAGAGAACCAAACCATAAGAGACCCTTATAAACTGAAAATAAACTGAGAATTGATGGGGGGTTGGAGGGAGGGGAAAGTGGGTGATGGGTATTGAGGAGGGCACCTGTTGGGATGAGCACTGGGTGTTGTATGGAAACCAATTTGACAATAGATTTCATATTAAAAAATAAAAAAATAATAAAAAATTAAAAAAAGAGTTTGTTAAACTAAATATATTTCAGAATTGTGTTAAGTGTTAAGTATAGATACATAGGTAAAGAAAATACAAACTTTCCTTTCATCAAAATGGAAGGAAAAGGAAATACATCACATATTGATTGGCTCTAGCAAAACTCAAGTATTTTCTGAGAGGTGGAATCTCTTTTCAAATCATTATTGTGAGTAAAAATAAGGAATATGGAACTAATTAATTACAATATAAATTCTAAGTCTAAATCTACACAATTGCATGGATTGTAATATATATGTAAAGTCTTTTTGTTGACCTTTTCATCAAATTGTTTTAAAATGCAGAATTGGGAGCACCTGGGTGTCTCAGTCTGTTGAGTGTCTGACTCTTGATTTTGGCTCAGGTCATGATCTTACAGTTTGTGAGATGGAACCCCGCACTGGGCTCTGTGCTGACGATGAAGAGCCTGTTTGGGATTCTCTCTCCCTCTCCTTCTCTCTGTCCCTACCTCCTGACCCACTTACACACACACTCTCTCTCTCTCAAAATAAATAAATGAAAGAAAAAAGAGCAGAAAAGAAAGAAGGAAGAAAAGAAAGAAAGAAAGAAAGAAAGAAAGAAAATAGCAGAAAAGAAAGAAAGAAGAAAGAAAGAAAAGAAAGAAAATACAGAATTGTTCTTAAATTTTAAGTCATTT
Organism: Panthera leo; assembly: GCF_018350215.1. Taxonomy (NCBI): domain Eukaryota; kingdom Metazoa; phylum Chordata; class Mammalia; order Carnivora; family Felidae; genus Panthera; species Panthera leo. Next base: position 129,695,665 of record NC_056684.1, read on the forward strand.
TGAACATTATTGTATATAACTAAAATTTGAAAGAAAAACAATCTTTTGAATAAAAGAGACAAGGATGAAACTTCCTACATAACCCCTGACAATAAAGAAAAATGATTTACATAAATCACAGAAGTTAGGAAGAAGTATATATCGAAGTATGTGTCTTCCTGTAGAGGAAGGATCGTTTTTCACAATTTTTCCTTTTGTTGCTTTAATCAGCCTGGTTTAACTGTCTTACAGGATTACACCCATGTGCCTCTCATTTGGCTAAATAATTTTACCACCTTACTAGTTTGGACTCAGTAGTGACCTGATCCCACTGGTGGATGATGGGAGCTAATGGGTTTACCTGCCATGAATAAAGATAAATTAAGTAGCTATCGCTGATAAGACTGACACTGGTAAGAAAATAAAGGAAAACAAGGACATATAGTTCCAAGTGTCCATAAGGTTAATTTTAGATCTTTCTTTTCTTTCTTTCTTCTTTCTTTCTTTCTTTCTTTCTTTCTTTCTTTCTTCTTTCTTTTTTCAAAAGAAGGAGAGCAGCTTTAGACAAAACTGCATAGAACACAGCTCCTTTAACGTATGCTATTCAAAGAGTTCAAGAACCACATCATCCTCTCTTTCCAGGTCAATAAGACAAGAAAGCAAACACTCATGCTGAATCCCTGAAGTGTTTCTAGGAGCTGAAAATAGTAAGTGGATATCCCTGGTATATAATACTTTCTATTGATCCCCTCCCTATCCTAAGCAACTGTCAGGGGGCACCTGGGTGGCACAGTCAGTTAAGCCTTTTGGCTCAGGTCATGATCTCATGGTTCATGGGACAGAGCCCTGCATCAGACTCTGAGCTGACAGCAACAAGCCTGCTTGGGATTCTCTCTCACCCTCCCTGTGCCTCTCCCCTGCTCATGTGCTCTCTCTCTCTCTCTCTCTCTCTCTCTCTCTCAAAACGAATGCTAAAAAAAGATATACAAGGTGGGAATGCAAGCTGGTGCAGCCACTCTGGAAAACAGTATGGAGTTTCCTCAAAAAACTAAAAATAGAACTACCCTATGACCCAACAAGTGCACCACTAGGCATTTATCCACGGGATACAGGTGTGCTGTTTCGATGGGACACATGCACCCCCATGTTTATAGCAGCACTATCAACAATAGCCAAAGTATGGAAAGAGGTCAAATGTCCATTGTTGGATAAATGGATAAAGACGTGGGATACACACACACACACACACACACACACACACACACACACACAATGGAGTATTATTCAGCAATCAAAAAGAATGAAATCTTGCTTTTTGCAACTACGTGGATGGAACTGGAGGGTATTATGCTAAGTGAAATTAGTCAGAGAAAGACATAAATCATATGACTTCACTCATATGAGGACTTTAAGAGACAAAACAGATGACCATAAGGGAAGGGAAACAAAAATAATATAAAAACAAGGAGCGGGACAAAACAGAAGAGACTCATAAATATGAAGAACAAACTGAGGGTTGCTGGAGGGGTTGTGGGAGTGGGGATGGGCTAAATGAGCAAGGGGCATTAAGGAATCTACTCCTGAAATCATTGTTTCACTATATGCTAACTAATTTGGGTGTAAATTTTAAAGAATAAACAATAAAATTAAAAATAAGTTATACAAGGTGAATATTAAGTCAGATGAAAAGATACATAATTTCATATGAAATGAAAAAAGAATTTGTAAAACATAATGCAGAATGTGAGACAAATTTTGTAAGGGAAGCGCATGTACGTGTGTATGAGAAGGACTACATTAGAAGAGAAAATTTGGAAAAGTATATCCCACAGAATTTTGCTTGTTATCATCTCCAGGGCAATGATGCTATGGGTGGTTTTATTTTTAATTAGACAATTCAATTAATGACAGGTTCTTTTTTTTCCTGTGATAAATACATTTCACTTTCATAATTCAGAATTGTTTTAATGTTTATTTATTTTTGAGAGAGAGAGAGACAGTGTGAACAGAGCCTGACGTGGAGCTCAAACCCATGAACCGTGAGATCATGATCTGAGCCGAAGTCGGACGTTTAACTGACTGAGCCACCCAGGCGCCCCTCACTTTCATAATTTAGAAAAACTAAATAAATTCCTTCCCAAGAGTATTAACTGGTGATTATATACTTGATTGGCTAAGCTCCCAGAATTTAGACAATTAGGTTGGGTTTTGAAATCAAAGCACCAGTACAGATCTTGAATTAGATATTAAAGTTAAATGGATACATAATAAATTCCTTAATTACTCATCAACTTTGGTCTGCAAAGAGTGAGCATTGAAAATTAGGTAGTACCCAAATAGCCTCAACAGACATCACAGGAACAGCAGTTAATGTTAATATCTAGCAATACCTATAGAACAGATGGATTCTATGGGATACATTCACTCCATTAGTGCTACTTAAAGAAAAGTGCCCCAAATGTATCATTTTGTCAATAAACAGTGAATTAGAAATATATACCCTTCACCTCCCTCCTTTTTTTTTTTTTTTTGATATTTCAAGGAACAGATCCCACCTCACTTCTTTTAAATTTTTCTAATGTTCATTAATTTTTGAAAAAGAGAGAAACAGAGCATGAGTGGGAGAGGGCAGAGAGAGAGAGAGAGAGAGAAGGAGACAGAATCATAAGTACGCTCCAGGCTCTGGGCTGTCAGCCCAGAGCCCAATATTATGGGGCTCGAAATCACGAACAATGAGATCATGACCTGAGCTGAAGTTGGACGCTCAACCAACTGAGCCACCCAGGTGCCCCCAATCTCATTTCTTTATAAATATATTTGTCATCTTCAACTCAAATTTAACTCCCAGTTTCTATAACAAAAGCATCCCTTGGGATCCTCTGTCTCCCTCTCTCTACCCCTCCCCCACTCATGCGTGCTCTTCCTCTCTCAAAAATAAACAGTAAAAAGAAAGAAAGAGAGAAAGAAAGAGAGAAAGAAAGAAAGAAAAAGAGAAAGAAAGAGAAAGAAAGAAAGAAAGAAAGAAAGAAAGAAAGAAAGAAAGAAACATCCCTTTGCTGTATTTTGAGACTGTTGGTTGCTTTTTAATGTGTACACCTCATTTCTTCCAAACTACAAATTCACTGAGAACAGAGGCTGCTTTTTACAAACTTTATGTCATAATATAGTATTTTTTATATAATAGACTTAAATATCTATGGAAGGTAGTAGCAGTTAAGAGAATGTAGCCGTTAAAACTTGGTCCTAAACTGTTTAGGTCAAGTAGTAGCATGACACTAATTAACAGAGTGACTTTGGACTATTTCCTGAAACTTTCCATCATTTTCCTCACTTGCAAATGGATATAGCAGTTTTGGTTGTTTTGCCGGATGGGAGTGTTTTCTATGTTCCAGACACTATTTTCTGTATTTACCATGCAATCACCGTCCAAATCCTGACATCAACCCTACAGTCATTTAATTGTTATTTTCACCTTGCTGGTAAGAAGGCTGAGACTCAGGGACGTCCAACGACATGGCTAAAAAGCCTCAGAGTTCTGGGCAGAAGAACCGGGACTCAGATCTGGTAGTCTGCTTGCAGAATCCACACGCTGAACCTCTGCCCTGGTATCACCAGGCACAGAGTAGGTGAACGATAAATATTAACTGTGCTCATTATGGTTTTGTCGGAGGTTTAATTCCCTGCCTCCTGCAATGGTCTTGAGTTAAACTTACATCCCTTCAGTCCTCGTTTGCCGACCAGGTTGCCACAGTCCTCCTTGCTCATGACTGTCTTACATTAATACTCCTATTTGCGTGGATCCTGAAGATTTGGGGATGGTATTTTGTAAACTATTCTTCCATCTAGGCTTTACTGATGTTTTTTAAATAATTAGATTTAGATTGTGCATACTTGGCAAGAATATCACAAAAGTGATGCTCTGTTTTCATTGTATCCTCTCCCACGACAGACCATGTTGATTTCTCCTATTTCTTTTGGGGACTTCGCTTTGCTCTTTTGGGTAAGAAGGTGTCTGCCAGGGTTCTTCAATATAAAATTATCTCTCCCTTTGTAACTAATACGTGTGTTGTGTGGAGAGGGACTGGAAAATATGTAAATATCCCTCTACTCATCCGATTTCAAATTTATTAATTACTTTATATCAGCATGGATTTAAAAGACTCTTGTGTAATTCAATACGTATAGTCCATTTGTATCAATTTTAATCATTATTAGTTTTGTTTGTTTTGAATCATTTTAGATTTACAGAAAGTTTTCAAAGTAATAAAGGCCACCTGACCAATGTCCCTTAATATTGATACCTTACATTATCATGACACACTTCTCCAACTAAGAAATTAACATACATAAGATTCTATTAGCCATACGACAGGCTGTATCTTGATTTCACCAATTTTAGTTTTTTGTTTTCTATTTTAAGTAATGTAAATTTTCTGTTCCAGAATCTAACCCAAGATAGCACTCAGCTAATTTAGTTGTCATGTCTCCTTAGTCTCTTCTGATCTGTGACAGGTTTTTAGTCTTTGCTTTTATTTTATGACTTTGACACTTTTTTTAATTAAAAACTGTTTTTAACGTTTATTCATTTTTGAGAGACAGAAAGAGACAGAGTGAGAGCAGAGGAGGGGCAGAGAGAAAGGGAGACATAGAATCTGAAGCGGGCTCCAGGCTCTGAGTTGTCAGCACAGGGCCTGACACAGGGCTCGAACCCACAAACTGTGAGATCATGACCTGAGCTGAAGTCTGACACATAACCAACTGAGCCACCCAAGTGCCCCAACTTTGACACTTTTAAAGATTAGTGGTCAGTTATTCTGTAGAAAGTGGCTCAATTTTGGATAATCCTATGTTTTCTCAAGATTAGACTGGGATTCTTGGTCTTACTGGTACATACCACAAAGGAGAAATGTCCTTCTCATGACATTAGATCAGTAGGTATGCAAAGGTATGATGAGTGATGAGTGATGTTGACCTTGATCACTTGGATGGGCTGGTTCCTATAGGTTTCTCAACATTAGGTTACTAGTTTTCATTTTTCATACTCTATTTACTAACAGTGGATAGCTAACTTCATTTCCAGACTCAAGGGGAAGGAAAGTAAGCAACACAGTATCAAAGTACACACAGAGAATCATAATTTGGTTTTAAAAGGCCTTCTCCAAGTGAATCCATGTTTTTTTTGGTTTTAGTTTTGGTTTTGGTTTGGTATTTTGTCTGTTTGTTTTTTGGGTTCTATTTTTTTTTTAAGTTTATTTACTTATCTTGAAAGAGAGAGATGATTGCTCGTGTGTGTGGCAGAGAAGCAGAGAGAGAGTGAGAGCATCTCAAGCAGATTCTGCGCTCAGTGCAGAGCCCCACATGGGGCTCGATCTTGTGACTACAAAATCATGACCTGATCCAATGTCAAGAGTCAGATGCTCAACCGACTGAGCCACCCAGGCACCCCAGTTTTTGTTTTTGTTTTTTTCTGATACCCATTACTTGCTCAGTGGCAAGACTTGATTAGTTATTTCATGTAGAGATTTCCTATCCACCATCTATTCTTTTCTCATTTTCACCTCCAGCCTCCAAGCAGCAACTGGTCATGTTGTTCACACTTCAAAAATAATTATTTTCTCCATTACCTTTAACTAACTCACACTTTCATAAACTCCATGTACTCCAATGAGCATTCTTTGAAGCAAAAACAAAACACGTCTATTAAGAACACAAATGCATATGTATAAATGTTAATGGTTCTGCAGAAAGAATATCTTGAGAAATTCTATTTCCATTAAATTTTATTGTTGTTGACTATGTCAGCATCTTTTAAAAGTAAGTGTGCGTTGAAATGCTTCAAAAAGTGGACATGTTTGTGATTCCACACTTCATTGTCAATTTTCCCTTTTTAATATGGTTTAATCTTTGCAAACGTGTTCAAAAAACTCCTGGAAATGCTATACGTAACTCGATTAACTATAATGGATTCCTTCTTCCTCTTTCACTGTCTTCCCCCTGGTGAGATCTTCTGCTTGTCCAAAGTCAAAGTTGCCTCTCTAAGAAAGAAACCACCCTTCACTCTTCTATGCTTTGACTTTTGACAAAACTAATCACTTGCTCTACTCAACTCCCATATCACTTATTTGACATCACTCTTAGAGCACTTATGTTCTTCATTAAGTAGCAATATGTATCTTTCATTCTGTAGTAATATAAAGTCTTTAAAACTAGATGATCAATTTCCTATAATAGAACTTCTGTATGTTTTTGTTTTGTTCTGTTTTTTATCCTCCGGCTGAGTGTCTAGAAGGCACTCCTTCAATGACCAATATCTTGCTTTCAATCAGATGGCTAGTTTCTTTGGAGCCTGGCCTGATATCCAGGTGCTCTGATTCTAAGGCTGGTGCTTGCTCAGATAAATAAAAGTTATCCCAATTATAGGTAAAGTGCAGAAATGAAATTGGCTTAGGACGTTTGACCATTGTACCAATTTGCATATGGCCTATTTCAGAGACTGTTAACAATTTCAAGGGTATGAATAAAACATTTTTGAAATTCTACATGAAACCAAAAAGCTATTTCCAAAAGCTGTCTTTACTTCCACCTTATTTAAAACCACCTGGGAAGGAAAATTAATCTTTTTTTTTTCATCCAAAGAACTTAAGGAATTATATGACAGTCATTTCTGTTGAATTTTCAAGTCACCGTATTGTTTGTTTCACCCATTTTTACTCTGGCCATTGTTTCCAGGCCTTCTAGCCATTGTTTCCAGACCTTCGTGGCTGTAGAAAACACACACTTTCAGCTATTCCAATAAGCCTTGCAGCTAAAGTATATCTTAATATATTTTTCCTACTCACCAGGATTCTAGTATGTTCCTAGTATTTACTGGGTATAGGCCAGGAATGTTAAGGACCATAATACACAGTGCACTCTAGTGTAATAAAGACATTTTCAGTGTTCTGTAGGACTTTCAAATATATGACTAGATATACCTTTTAGTGAAACAGATGTTTGTAATCATAGATGGTAATAGTAATAATTCTAATTCTAATAATATTGATTACAACCAAGAGAAGGTCAGGAACTCAGTTAAGCTGGGGAAAAGCTAGTTCAGCTGTGAGGTTATCAGTTACCAATTAAAGCAACGAGCTAAAAATGAAAGAGGTGAGCCTTTAACAGTTTACTGTAATAGTATATATAAGCAGAAGGTTAAAAACCTGAGAGCACATAAACACTTCTCATTTCTTTTTCCATCATTGAATAGCATGCTGGTTGTGGGTCAAGTGGACAACAGAGACAGGGAGGTCATCTTACTGTTGAGGGAGTCATGGGCAAAGGGCTCAGGCAGCTTTAGGGATCCTGAGGTTGGAGGGAGGGCATATGTGAGGAGAAAGACTAGCAGGGGTACTGAGTCAGAGTGGGGAAAAGTGTCTTTGAGATTCCCTCCTTTCCATCTCCCCTTGCCTAAAGAAGACTTCTGCCCAAGGCCTCGGATAAGGACAGCTCGGTACAAGGACTCCTAGGTTAGGAATGCGATTGTATAAGAGCATGACCAAAGAGGGGGCCTAAGTCCTTGATGACATCTCCCTTTAGGAGACTCCAACGGTCTGGCTGTGCAGAGTCTCATGTGACAATGGCAGCGTTCCTCTGTGAGGCCTGCTGGGTAAAGCGTTTGGTATTTTCTATGGTCGGGCCCCAAAAAACACACTTAAGTTTTTAACCAGGAGCCAACTCTTCAGAGAATGCTTCTAGTATCCAGTGTGGGCAGAGCACAATTCTAAGTGCTTACCAAATGATAATTTACTCCTTATAAAATCCAATTAGATTATTACCATTGCCATTTTATGCATGAGAAAACTGAGGCACACACAGATTTAAGTAATTTTCCCAAGGTCCCAGAATTCCAGCAAAGCCAGAAAATCTGGTGTGAGTGTCTCTAAATCACCACATGATACTTATTTTCTTCATGAGCCTAGAACCGAACCCTAATTCCATACCAACAGTAAACACTGTTGTAGGGTTTTAACATACAGTGAGTTTTCCAGAAATGTAACTACTCTATAAAATGTGGGAATGTTATTATGTTTTTAAGTTTACCAAGAATTGCTTATCATTTCAGAAAATCAAACTTCTAATGGCAACACGGCTTGTAGAACTTGACCTGTCAGTACATCACACCTGTACCACTGTGCATTTGTAGCAAACTGCAGAAATATAAGCATCTGACTGTTTTATTATACTCTCTAGAGTCATGCTGAGTACTGGCATGTTGAAATGCATATTATTCTCTAGTACACTCCATTCAGGTTTTTTGTCTGGTCAGGTTTACTGGAGTATAATTGAACACACTAAAAAGCAACCTGCCTAATGTATACAGTTTTATGAATTTTGGAAAACACATACAGTTATGTAGCCACCAGGTAAGCAAAGAACAGTCCCATCAACCTCCAAATTTTCCCTTGTGTCCATTTGTAGACCGGAGATTTATACACAATATACATATATGATAACACGCTGACAGATAGTAAGTGTGTAAGTGTGTAAGTGTGTAAGTGTGTAAGTGCTGAGTTGTTTGACAAGTGTATAACTTTTTAAGAAACTGTCAAACTGTTTTTGCAAAGAGACTGTATAGTTGTCCTCCATTATATGCAGGGAATATATTCCAAGACCCTTAGTAGATGCCTAAGACCGCGGACAGTATAAAACCCTATATATGCTATCCTCTTTTCGTATACATACACACCTATGATAAAGCTTAATTTATAAATTAAGCACAGATAATCATAGCTAATAATACAATAGGCCAATTACAGCAACATACTCTAATAAAAGCTATGTGAATGAAGCATCTCTCTCTCTCTCTCTCTCTCTAAATATCTTATTGTTCTGTACTCTCCCTTCTTCCTATGATGATGTGATGATAAAATGCCTACACAGTGAGATGAAGTGAGGTCAATGACGCAGGCATCGCGATGTAGTGTTAAGTCACTATTGACTTCAGAAGGCGGAATCATCTGGTCCAGCACTGTGGTTGGCAACAGGTGTCTGAAGCCCTGGACAGCGAACCCGCGGTGGAGAACCGCGGTGATTTTACATTCCCACCAGCAGCGTACGAGAGTTCTGCGTATTTTGCACCCTCACCAAGAGGTAGTGTAGGCAGAATTTCTTTTTTTATCCCAACTGACATGCAGTATGCCATAACGTGGCTTTAATTTAAATTTCCGTATTGACTTACAGTATTTAGCGCTTTTTCAGGTGTTAATTTGATTCCTGGAAACCATCACTTGTGAAGGGTTAAAAAATTTGCCCAATTTTTCTTAGATTGTTTATTTTATTTTATTTGTATTTATTTTGAGAGAAAAAGAGAGAGGCAGAGAGAGAGCATGCGTTAGCTGGAGAAGGACAGAAAGAGAGGAAGAGCGTGCAAGCAGAGGAGGGGCAAAGAGGAGGGAGAGAGAGAATCCCAAGCGGGGCTCAGTCCTATGAACCGTGAGATCACGACCCAAACCGAAATCAAGAGTTGGCTGCTCAAATGCCTGAGCCACCCAGGTGCTCAGGTGCTCACCCAAGATTTCTTAATAAACTGTCAATTTAGGTTTTATCTAACATTTGTTTTACTAATATTTTATCCCAATTTGGGCCTGCCTCTTCATTTTCTTGACTGTGTCATCCTAAGACAAGTTTTTAATTTATTCTTATTACTTATATACTTATAACTTATTATTATAAGTATTATTATAACTTATTATTATAACTTATTATATATATATATAACTTATTACTATAAGTATTACCTGTATACTTATAACTTATTATTATAAGTAATTGATTTAAATTATTTTAACTTAATTTAATTCACCAAATTTACCAAGCTTTTTTTCCTTTCTGGACCATGCTTTTGGTACTAAGTTATTGTGCCAAATCCAAGATCAAAAATACTTTTCTGCAGTGGTTTTCTTCTAGCGACTTTGTAATTAGGGTTTAAGTTTAGGACTTTGAGGTGTAAGATACAAGTTGAGGGTCATTTTTGCATTTGGATAGCGAATTGTTTCCATAGCATCTATAGAAACCATTTGTGGAAAACTTTAGAATTGATTACCGTGTACCTTTGTCCAAAATGAATTGACCGTATTGTTTGTGTTTATTCCTGGAGTCTTTACCGTGTACCAGTGATAGAGATGTGTATCCTGGGCAAACCCAACATTGTCTGCATTACTGTGTCTTTGAAGTAAATTTTGGAATAAGGTCATGTGTGTCCTCCAATTTTGTTCCTCTTTGTCAAAATCGTTTTATTCCATTTCCTTTACTCTCCCATAGAACATTTTAAATCAGCCCACTGATTTAAAGAGGAAGGAGGAGGAGGAGGAGGAGGAGGAGGAGGAGGAGAAAACATTTGCTAATTGTTTGGATTGAGACTGTGTGGAATCTGTAGGTTTGGTGACGATATCTCAACCAGATCGGGTTTTTCTATCCATTCACATGATATATCTCTCTGTGTGCTTAAGACTTCTTGGTTTTTGTTTGTTTGCATTGCTTTTTTTTATAAGTATGTTATACTTTTCAGCATACGGATCTTGTGCACATTGTGTTCAATTCACACTCGTGTTTCATTTTAAATGGTGCTCTTTTTACTTACATTTCTGGTTTTTCATTGATAAGATGTAGAAATATATTTGATATTTTTAAAATACTCAACTTATGTTCTGTGAAAAAGCTAGAATATCTCATTAGGTCTAGTTACTTCTTACAGATTCTTTGGGATGATTTTACCTACCCAAGGAAGTGAGAGACTGAGGCCTCTGGCAAACAGCTATGTGAGTGAATCATTTTGGAATGGCACTCCTAGCCCCAGCCAGAGGTTCGGATGACGGGAATCACAAAGGATACTTTGATCATCCCTCTGTGGCTCTGGCCCTTTCCCAGCAGTAGACGGTTTGTGACTGCTATTGATTAGCCTGGTGTTAGGGGCAGAAAGTCTAGCCCAGTATCAGTCTTCGGCATGCCCTGAATTCCTGGGACCCTGGAGCAAGCTCTCAGTGATCCTACTGTTCATTCCTGTAGTTATCAAATGCTGCCTCTTTGTCAGTCTCATGCAGCCAAGTGATTTTGCCTTTGTTCCTGGGACAGGGGACGTCTTAGACTTGGGTACAGCATGATTCCAGGGTCTTTCTTTTCTTTTCCTTTCTTTTTTCTCTTTTTTTTTCTTTTTCCCTTTTTTTTAAGAGAGAGAGAGAAAACGACCAAAGAAGGGACAGAGAGAGAGGGAGAGAGAGAAACTTAAGCAGGCTCCATGCTGAGTGCAGAGCCCCATGTGGGACTCCATCTCATGACTGCGAGATCATGACCCAAACCAAAATCAAGAGTGAGATGCTTAACTGACTGAGCCACCCCAGTACCCTGAGGATTTCTTTTCCCCTTTTCCCCAGCCACAGTGAAGCTTCCCTGTGCCTTTGGAAGATCACAGTGGCTGACACTTCCCTAACAGTTTCAAGCTTTTGTTTCCTAGGAAAGTCCATGGGAAGGGTCCAGCCCAGATGCTGTGTATTTCCTATGGTGACAGGCATTCTCCTCCTCAAGATATTTACCACTGAAGGAGGTAGATCAGAAACCTAAATATAAACACTAAATTGATTACACAGCTGGAGGAAAACACTGCATTAGACAAAAGTTTCCCAGATGTGATATGGAAAGCATTAATCATTAAAAGTAATAACTGACATTTTCAAAATTAAAATATTTTGGCCTTGTAAAGACACTGGTAAGAAAACAGGAAGTTAAAAAACACACCTGCAGAAAATATTCACGATATAATATCTGACAAATGGCTTGTATCAACCACAAAGAACTCTGACAATTAAGAGACGTGACAATACAATTTGAAGAAGTGTGTACAGCATTCGATTTGCCATTTCACAAATAAGATACCTGAATGATGAAGAAGCAAATCAACAGCTTCTCAGCATCATTTTTCAGTTCTTAGAAAAATGCAAAGTGAAATCACAATGAGATACTTATAATTACTGAGTGACTAATACTTAAAAACCGATAATGCCAAGGGTTGGCCTGAATGTACAGGAGCCCTGATACTCTGCTGGAAAGAATGTAAAATGATACAGTCACTTTTATTTTACTTTTTTAAACATTCCTCTGCGAGTTTTTGTGTGGGCAATATGTTTTCATTTCTCTTGGAATGGAACCAAATTGCTGCGTCTCATGGTAACTTCATGTGTAACATTCGAAGAGCTGAATGTCACAATTACTTTTGTGATTCTTTGGAAGTTTCTCTAAAAGTTAAACATATATTACTTTAAGAATAATTCACCGAGTCCCCGTTATTTATTCAAGAAAAAATGGAAACCCAGTTCCACACATTTTAGATGAATATTCTTAGCAGCATTTTCATAACAGCCAAGTATGAGAAACGATCTAAAATTTTTTAATGTTTATTTATTTATTTTGACAGAGAGTGTGCACTCGTGTATGCACACATAGAGGGACAGAGAGAGGGGGGACAAAGAATCCCAAGCAGGCTCCACACGGTGAGAGAGGAGCCCCACGTGGGGCTCCAACCCACTAACTGGGAGGTCATGACCTGAGCTGAAATCGAGCGGGACGCTTAACTGAGCCACCCGGGTGCTCCAAGAAACAATCTATATTTTAAGGAGTTGATTGGATAAACAACATATGATATATCCAAAGAACAGAAAACTGTTGAGCAGCAAAAATGGTAAAATAGCCAACACATGCAACAACATGAAAGCATCTCAACAATACAAAAAGCATTATGCAAAAAACCAAACCAAAGAGAATACCTATACCTAATTCCATTTATACAAAATTTTAGAAAGTTTATGCTAACCTATAGGGTAAGATAACAAATCAATGTTTTTGTTTTGTTTTGTTTTTTTCCATCTGGTGGTTGAAGGGAGATGGATTGCCAAGGAGCAGGAGAAATCTTTTAGTTAGGAATAAGGGAAATGTGTATCTTAACTATGGCAGTGGGTTCACAAGCATATATATTTGTCAAAACATATTTAATAGCACGATTTAACTGAGCGCAGTTTATTTTTATGTAAGTTATACGTCAATAAAGTTGATTTAAAAACATATTGGATCCAATAGGTATGAGAACTCTAGGTGTAAATGGAAAACAGACCTTCAAACAGATGAACAACATTAACCTTGGAATAGAAATACATGCATTCTTGTGCTATTTATTATAACAGACTAAAACTGTAATATTCAGAAACTACTTGAACACCCCTCTTTCCCCCTATGTAAGGGAGATAATGTCCACCTATGAGTTACCCTGAGGCTAAAATGAAAACAAAATATGCAAAGCACTTAATACATGGTAGATATTTGTTTCTTAGGTTTTGTTTTTTAAAACACCATTAGTTTTGTTTTTCTTGAATGTTTCTTGTGCCTAGAACAGTTTTCCTGCTTTCCATCTTTTAAAATCAAAGCATTATTTTTCATTCAGTTTGAAGCATTCCTTTCTTTCCCATACTTACCATTTCTATATTTTTATTGACCAAATGTTATTTATTTATAGCATAATGAATCACATTATATTCATGAGGGAGAATACCAAATGTTTAACTTTCGAATTGCATTTGCATTGCACGAATGAATAAGAATGTACAGGACAGTAAAACTCAAGTGCCAAAAACTACACGGTAACGTAGTGTCTATATGGGAATGTGTGGTCAAGAGCAGAGTTCACCACATATTAAAGAGAGGACATTTACATACCTGGGTTGCAGAAACTGTGACTTTATTTCCTCTGAAATCCTAAATGCATGCTTTCTTTGCCTTTTGATACCTTCAAAATGAGTTCTCAAATCAATTTGAAAATCCAGTTATTAAGGAGGATGTAAGTACTGTAACATGTTAATGCAGAATATATATAGGATTTAAACTGGGAATGTAAATCCCCAAGCCGATCCACATAGAAAGGAAGTAATCCAGGATTCAGCACCATTTAACTTCACTTATGTAAGAGTGGAGAGCTGTTGCCTGAGAAGTTACTAGCAGTCTTCGTACCCACAAGAGGGAAACTTTTCTATCTTGATTTGCTGTCCAAGGTGGGGGACTGTGGCATCAGCAGCTGGGACGTGTTCCCTTTGGCAAAAAATTTTGGGTTTCATAGCAGACCCTGAGGCTTATTCCGTCAGCTGACTGATGAGACATTTCTTTTCTTTTTAAATCACATCCCCATCCACCCCGGTTTTTTCCCCTAGAAATGTCCTCAGTACACAAAGTGTTGTTTTGCTGTACGTCAGTCTTGAGTAGGTCACAGTTCCATCTAACATGAGCATTGAATAAGGATCATCATGTCATAGTTTCTATTTATTGACCACTTTCTCTATTCCATACCTATATCACTACTATTTTTCAGAGGCTTCAGGAGGTAAATGCTGACTATTCCCTTAATCGCACTTAGGAAAACAAGTAGAGCTCAGACATTTTTTCAAGAGCCCACAAGTAGCTTGAAAACTTGAATTTGATTTTAGGAATACTGTCTTTGTTTTTGCCCCTGCAGGATCCAAAGGCAAAGAGATTAAATGAGTGCCAGACGATTGAGAAATTGACTTGGGTGTGTTTTTATAGTAAATGGAAATAGTTCCTCCAGAAACAAAAAAGTCAAGTATGTTGCTCTTTGGAAATCAATGTTTCTCATTCTAGGCATATATATGGTCCATGTCCCATTTGCCCAAAGCAGAATCAAGCAGTGTAAGAGATTAATAGTTGCCCTACTATTTCCAGGTTGCATACCTGCTGTCTACTAATATCCTTTTGACATTTTGATGGATATGGGTCAGAAAACTAGTGTAGGCCCATAATTTCATTTAGCCATAGGTGGTTTGAGCTTTTTCTAATTCATTACAAGCACATCTGAGTTGATGAAACACTTTCTCCTGGTGTTCAGTTCTCCTGATGTACTTGGTCAAAAGTATATATTTGTGATTCAGGAAATATACAATTATTCTTCTTTTGAAGTCAGATCAAGCTGGGGTATATGGTGGAAGGACCCTAAAGGCTTTGTATTCTTTCCTCAACTCAGGGATTTGGCTAGGCCAAGGAACACTTATTTGAAGTCTATACAAATACACTTATTTGAGTTAGTTTATAAAAATACCAAAGCAACCCACTGTTACTCAGGAGGACTCTTCGCTTCTAGTTGAGAAACCTTATTACCCTCTTCCTCCATAGGAAGCGGCACATTTGGGGGAAATCAGGCTTTCGACCCCTCCCATGAATCTCACGTTCTCCTACTCTGGTATGTGAGGTCTCTGGTCACCTTGCACACTAACATCCAGTGATTCACTATTTTCAAGGGAAAAAGCCAGAATGATTTTACTTCTATCATATCTTCTTTAATGATATTTTTCTGGCCTCCTTTTTTTTCAGAGTAACCCTTTGCTTTTCATAAGCTGTAGCTCCCTGTGAATTAATGTTTCTAGAAAAAGTGCTAGTAATGAGGGCATATTAAGCCAGTAGGCCTGAAAATTGAAAGAAAAAAGACACACACATGAGCACACACACACACACACACACACACACACACACACCCTTGTTAAAAAAGATACACTACATGTTCAAAGAAGCCAAAAATGACTGTCTATATCTACCAACGACTTTCTTTTATTTACTTACTTAGGTTGTGAGGGCTTTAAACAAGGGAAAAGTCTTTTTTTGGTAATGTTTCTTATCATAGATAATTGAATAATAATATTATTGGCGTCATTTATGCAATAATCAATGTTTATTCAGAATAAAAATGAGTCAGGTCGACATAGTAGTTAAAAGCTTGGCTTTGTGGTCAGGTGGGCTGTGTTCAAACTTGGTTTCCAGCAATTACGAGTAACGAAGCCTTCACAGCTTCGTTATTAGACATAAATGAGATAAATGTGTATAAACTACCTGGTGGCTATTTTTTTTTTTATTACTCCTACCAGGTCTTTGAATAAGAGCATTGACTAAGAAAGGTCATCAATCCTCTCCTCCCTGAGGGGTTTTGATAGATTCACTGAGACGTTCCACAGACTAATGGTGTAGTAGTGCTATAATTAAGCCAGATTTTATTTGGATTATTATGAGTATCACCCCATTTCCTTGTCTGGAAAGTAGTAAAATAAACCTCACTTGAGCCACATTAAAAGACAGTGAATTTCATCCTGGAGACTGCACCCTAGAGACAAAGGTGCTAAATGCCTAATAGGTTTGAACAGATCATTTTTACAGGTAGAAAACTAATGCTAGTAACACATTGTCCAAATAGAATTATAATTATGATATATTCATGGATAAGGCACATTCAACTCTTCCTTATCCATCCAGGAAAAATAAAAAGAAGCAATATCCTATTGCTGTGTGTGTGTGTGTGTGTGTGTGTGTGTGTGTATGAAATAAAATAAAATAAAATACATTCTTCCATGTACATATTCATTTTTATGTAAGATTATGTAGTGCTATGCCAACAAACAAGTCCAGCACGCATTATTAATCTCATAAATCAGTGTAATTAAATGTGAGTGTTTAATAAATAGATTAATAGATTCTTTTATTCACTGTAGAGAGTACATTAGTGCTAACATTCATGGTCATTAGAGGCATTCACAAATCTCCGCTTTCTGGGCAAAGAGTAAGATTGTAGGTCCCTGCCCCTTTTGAAGTTTTGTGTGGATTTATGACAGGCTTTGGCAAATGTGAGCAGGTGTGATCTATCACTTCTGGATAGAAGCTTGAGGAAACAGTATGCCATTTGCACTCCGCTGTCCCTCCACTATGGTGACCATGGGAATACACATCAAAATAAACATTTGCTTCAGTGGCTCAGCCCGGTTTTTGCATCACCACTATGCTCAGAGCCCTCCTGGTGACCCAGTAGGATATATGACTCGCGGAATATATGTTTAGTATATTAAGTCATTGGAATTTGGGATAGCAGAGTCATGTTGTATATAGTCAACAAATTAAATGCCCATATATTTGACTTTGCTAATTTTTTTTTTTTTTTTGAGAGAGGGAGAGAGAGAAAGAGTGAGTGTGCTTGTGGAGGAGGGGCAGAGAGAGAGGGAGAGAGACAATCCCAAGCAGGCTCTGCACCCTCAGTGCAGAACCCCATGCAAGGCTCGATCCCATGAACTGTGAGATCATGACTTGCGCCGAAAGCAAAAGTTGGAGTTACCCAGGCACCCTGACTTTGCTTGTCCTCTAATTTTTACAAGTCCTCCATTTGTTCATCATTGCGTGTAGAACCAAATCCATGTTTCTTGTTTTGGCATATGATACTCTGCCTAAATTTCTCTAACCACAACTTTCCTTCCATATTCTCACCCAAGCCACGGTGAGTATTCCTTTTCACTTTGCCAGACTGATACATTAAAAGCCATATCTCCATGTAGTTTTAACCTATATTTCTATCGTAAAGAATGAGCTTGATCATATTTTTGTATGTTTAAGTGCCATTTATTTTTCATTTCCTGTGTGGTTCAAAAGGAAAAGCTTCAAAACTGTGAATATATTATTCAATTATTTTCTTGTATGTGTATATCTTGATTTTTGTCCATTCATAGCTGATTTATGGGGTGTCTTTTATTTCTGTAAGGTTTTAAAAGTTTTGTTTCAATATTCCTAGGTTTCGCTAGGATATACTTTGTATGCATGTGTTTCTTAACTTCCCTGTTTGATGCTGAGTAAATAGTATCAGGGGAATATTTTCCAGGTAAGGCTGACATCCTTGGTCCTTATTTCTTGAAATAATTCTCCATTTGTTTATTTTGGTCAACTATGAAAACTATTCCAAGAATTATTGACACTTGCAACCTCCTTTATTTAAAAAAAAAAACACATATTTTATATTTTCTACTACTTAATCCCTTCCTGAATCATAACGAAAAAATTCTTCAAAAAAGCAAAATCATTCAACTCACTCATTTGTTCTTCAGTTGTATCAGCTCCACTGCTCACATCTTTATTGATTTCTTTTGTCAACCACTGTGGATTTATTCTGGGCTATACTTTGTGAGTCCTTGCTCCTGGCTTATCCTTCCGAAATTTTAATCTCTTTGAAGATAATTAATTTGCTTCTATAAAAATTTATTTCGTCTGGCTCATTAATTGCGAAGAATACCCGCCATCTGAATTTTCTGTTTTGTGAGTCACAACATTTAGTGATAGGTACTTGGGTTAAGATTCTCCAGCCTTAACTTATGTCCCTTCTCATGGCTTTCAGGTGGGGTGGGAACATGGCTCAGGGGAGGAGGGCTCTAACATTGCTCTCTACCTCTTACTGTGTCTTATTAGTTTTCAAGAACTTATAGCCTCAGCTGTAATTATTTAGTATTTCGGGTATAGAAATTCAAGGGATCCGGGGGATAAAATTGTTGTAAGAGATGACTAGCCCTCCTTCCTTAAACATTAAATGCTTTCATTACACAGAAGCCTTCATATTTCCCCCCAGGCTCCAGTTTGTGTCAAGGTGATTGCTGTTTTTCTGTCTTCAGTGACCACATTCAAGCACAGGGCCAATCAAGCAAAGTAAAAGATCTAGGGAACGTTAATAAACTTTCTTCCACCTTGTCTTTGGGTAGACGCTCAAGTCTTCTTCCATTTGAACCTTGATTTTCTTTCTTCTGTGATCAGGATTTCTTATAGAAATCGACATAGACCACAAGAGCAACGGTATTTGTGATCACATATATTACAGAGTTTTAAGCTTTTTAAAAATTATTATTATTATACAACCAAGTTGTTCTTGTCTTTAGTTTGAAATTGGCCATGACTGTGTAAAGGCTTACATGTAATCATTGGCATGTATTTAGCGTTTGCAAGGAGGGGTTCTCTTCATCGGTGCAAACTGCCAGATTATCAAAAACTTCTTTCACTGTTTCAAGTAAAGTTTTGGGTGTCCTGTTAGATTATGAGTACAGGAAATTAACTAATGGATTGTAATTACATGTATTACTCCCTACTTCTGTTCACGTTAGCAGAAATTTTAAATTGTTAAAACAATTTAACAAAAACACACCGTTGAACAACATGAAATAAGACCCAAAAAACCAACGGAGAAAATCAATGAAACAAAAAGCTAAGACTTTGAAAAGGTCAAGAAAGTTGATAAACCTCTAGCAAAACTAACAAAAAAGAGAGAAGTCACAACTTACTAACATGAAGAATGAAATAGGTGATACCATTCCCGACTCTATAGACCCTTCAATGATAAAAGACTATTACACACAACTTTGCAAACAAAACTTGATAACTTCTATGAAATAGACCAATTTTTTGAAGAGTAAAACCATGGACTAAATACAACTTACTAATAAGAATTAAAAAAAAAAACCCTGAATATCCCTGTAACTATCTAGGACATTAAACATATATATTATAAACTCCTAAAAAATGATATCTCCAGGCACAGTTTTCCCTGGTGATTTTGGACATTTAAAGAAAACACTAATTTACACAATTTCTTACATAAAATAAAAGAGGAGGAAAACTTTCCAATTCATTTTATGAAGCCAACCTTACTCTGAATGAAAACCCGAGAGAACCTGTATAAAAAGCAAAAACAAATACAAAAACAAAAGAAACAAAAAAAAGCTACAATAACTATAGGCCAATATCCCTTATGAATATAAATGCAAATATTTCCTTTTACCAAATATTAGGAATTCAACAATATGTAAAATAGATTATACACCATGACCAAGTGGACTTCATTAGAGAAGTATAATTCAATATTTAGAAATCAATCAATATCATCTATTTTATTATCTGATAAAATAAGACATGATTAGATACATAGGTTTATAAATTATATATATATATATGATTATATATATTATTATGTATACATAAATGCTGGAGACTCAGGAAACAGCTACAGTTCAAGTTCAAAGGTAGTCAGCCTGAAGAAGCATGAGGCCATCTGTTTACTGTACAATTCCTTTTTATCTTCAACTGATTGGAAAAGGCTCATCCACATTATAGAGTGCAATCTGTTTTGCTCAAAGTCCACTAATTTAAATGTAAATCTTATCCAAAAACACCCTCATGGAAATATCCAGAGGCACCTGGGTGGCTCGGTCGGTTGTCTGCCTTCAGCTCAGATCATGATCTCAGAGTTCATAGGTTTGAGCCCCTGTGTCAAGCTCTCTGCTGTCTGAGCAGAACCCACCTCAGCTCCTCTGCTCCCCTCTCTCTCTGCTCCTCCTCTGCTCCCCCTCCCCCCCTCTCAAAAATAAATAAAAACTTAAAAAAAAAAAGAAGAAGAAACATCTAAAATAACAGACCACATGCCTGGGCATTACTAGCATTTGACCACATATGTAGGCCTTGTAATATGCCAGCCAAGTTCATACATAAAACTAACCATCACAGAACTATTTATATTCATTGTGACAATGACAAAATTATAGTTTTGATATTAAACTATAATTATGTAAGATGTCATCACTGGGCAAAACTGAACGTAAGGTAGACTTCCCGACTATTTTTGCAACTTCTGATTTTATAATTATTTCAAAATAAAATTTTAAAAAATACTTCAGATATTTAATAAAAATATAAAGTCCAATTTTGCAGTGAACCTAAAACCACTTTTAAAAATAAAGTCTATTTTGGGGTGCCTGGGTGGCTCAGTCAGTTAAGTGTCCAACTTTGGCTCAGGTCATGATCTCACTGTTTGTGAGTTCGAGCCCCACATCGGACTCTGTGCTGACAGCTCAGAGCCTGGAGCCTATTTGGGATTCTGTGTCTCCCTCTCTCTCTCTTTGCCCCTCCCTGCCTCACACAGTCTCTCTCTCAGAAACAAAGAAACATAAAAAATAAAATAAAAATAAAGTCTATTTAAGAGAGAAAAAGTGAATTGGAAATTCCCATTCCTACTACACAATATTTCAGTTGGTTAATTTCCTATTGAGGAAACATGGAGGTTTCTCTGCCTGCAGAGTTACGTTCCTCTTTCTCACACCACTCTTACTCATTGGATTTCCGTCCAAAAATTTAAATGTCATTTCCTAAGGATATAATTCTTTGGCACTCATATTTGTTCAATTTTCCTGACAAATCTCTTGCATTGCATTATGCGTTTTCCCTTTGTGACATTGATCATAGCGGTAATTAATTCACAAAAGCTGATTTTCACGATATCTGGCTACAATGGCATGAGCTGTATTCATTTTCTTAGGCATCGATGAGTGCTTGTCGATATGACAACTAGCACGTAGTAGGTATGTGTTAAATGTTTGCTAAATAGGTTATTTACCCCGAGTTTCATGACACAGAATTAAATGCAGAAATACTTCGAGAACTTAATAAGGAAACTCCAAGACACTCGTATAATGATTGATAACTACAAAAATGGAGCACGCTCTTTTCCGATAAAGGTCATGGAGCAAAACAAGAAAGAGACAGAAGAAGGTTTCGAGTATTGCTATAACACGATGCTTCCATGTAGTTGGATATGGCTTATTGTCAGAACATGGCAGGGGCAGAACAATAATTTAGGACATTGTCTTTTATCTTAACATACAGATGAGAACACAGGAATCCTAAGGCAAGCTGACCTTGTAGACCTTTTAAGTTCCCAAGGAAGTGCCTGTTACATATTTACTGTCCTATTCACAGAAACCCACACAGTACTTGCCCAGAGGTGGTATCAATAAATATGTGTTGAATGAATACATGAGACTATATTTATAGACAGCGCCGGAGATCTGAGACTTGAACCAGGATTCTGGCTGTGAAACTATATTGTAAGAGAGGACAGTGTGGGCAGAATATTAAGTAGCTCTTACTAGAGAACACTGTGTTCTCACTAAGCCCAATGTACCAGGGCACATTCTTACTAGAGCACACGACTGCTTCCGTGTGCCTACATTCAGGGAACATTTGCGCTAAACCAGTCTGACAAATAAGTCAGCTTCCTTACTAACTTGAAGACCCATTATCAGCTGTACATTGGCGTCCGGGAAAGGCAAGCATCCTTGAACTTGAAGGTGCCATTAGGCTAGCATTCACCATGTAATAAACAAGCCACCCCTTTCCAAAAATTTCACTGTGATTTGCTTTGCTAGTGAGCTTTAGGAGTGATATTCAAAGTGTTATCAACAACTTCACACTGCCCAGGGCTTTGTCTCCCTCTCTGACAAAGGGTCCTTGCTTTTTTTTTCTTTCATTCCTTCCCCAAATGAGCAAGCCCCCTTTGAAATAACTAGGTGATGCAACACTGTAGTTTTAGAATTAGACTCTCTTTTCTTTTATAAGGAAATAAGACTGTAGTTCTGTTGAATAAACCTTTATTTGTATTATTTGATATTTTTCTATTTGCCACTCTCCTAGGAGGAAGAAAGAAATAGGAAAAAAATTCTACTAATTAAAGTTTTTAGGAATTATAGTTACAGACCTCAGGATTAAAAACTTTCTCAAAGACAAAAATCTGAAACATCAAGAAAATAACACCAGAATTTAAGAAAAGAGGTCATAAATATATATTGCAGTTATAATTAAAAATAAAAGTGAAAATAATGGACTTTATATCCACGAATTTGAAAATTTAGACCGCAGGAGCAATTTTCCAGAAAGATAACTTAACCAGAATGACACCTGAAGATGTAAAACTTGAAGGGCTGTAAGATCATTACACAAACATAATTATAATTAGTAATCAAACATTCATTCCTCTAACAAGTCAGGTCCAAATGTTTTTGTAGAATATCATAGTTAAAATACAAGATATTTTTGTCATATATAAACTCTTTTATTTTATCTTATTTTATTTTATTACCACTTTTAGTGTTTATTTTTGAAAGAGAGATTGAGAGAGAGAGAGAGAGAGAGAGAAAACACAAGCTAGGGAGGAGCAGAGAGATAGGGAGACAGAATCTGAAGCAGGCTCCAGGCTCTGAGCTGTCAGCACAGAGCCCAAGGCGGGGCTCGAACTCACAGACCGCGAGTTCATGACCTGAGCCAAAGTCAGATTCAACCGACTGAGCCACCCAGATGCTCCTATTTTTTATAAACTTTTTTAAAGATTGAAAACAAAGGAGGTTGATTTCCTCTTATTTTATGAGACGGGAAAAATTGTGAACCAAGCTAAGAAAAGAGGCACAGAAAAGCAAAATCCCATCTCACTTTTAAAGAAAAAGGTAAAATGCATAAAGCATATATTAGCAGATGAAATTTAGCAACATGTAAATGTTAAATCATATGAAATCAATTTAATTACAAAAATCTTAAGAATATATTTTATTAAAATATCTCTTAATACAATTTGCCATATTAACTTTCAAAAGAAAAAATATGATTTTTATCTTTTGATAGAAAAACAATGAAAATAATTAATTCACCAAAAGATATTTAAGGAAGAGCTACTATATGCCAGGTATTCTGAGGTTCAAGAGATATAAAGTGAAAATGATATCTAAGTTTTTTGTTGTGTGGGACTGTAATGGAGTATAGAACTTAATAAGATTTAACAGCCAGTTATGAAAAAAAAATTAGTAAATAAGGAATAGAACGGAAAGCCCTTAAACCCCAAAAAGTAAGATTAAAGACATATAACAGCTATAATTTTAATTTTGAAATATTGGGTACATTTTCTTTAAGCGAGGAATCTGGTCAGAATGGTAAATAGCATCGTTCCTATTCCACATTTCTTTAGAGATCCTATCAAATTTTGTTCAAATAAAAAATAAGGCATTAAAAGAAGCAAAAATATAATATTTCATGCATTAGGCTTAGTCAATAAGATAATTCACTAAGAGTTTTAAACATAAGTACAACATAATCAAAAATATATTATATTTCAATCCAACAACAACAAACTTAGGAAATAAAATTTTCAATAAGATATCATTTCCAATAGATACATGCAAAAATTGTAAGTCACTTAGACATAATAAAACAGCATTCTCAAAGTGGAGTAAAAACCTAAATATGAAACCTGAAAAAAGTCTAGAAGAAAACATAGGCGGTAATTTCTTTGACATCAGCTGTTGAAACATTTTTCTAGATAGGTCTCCTCAGGTAAGGGATACAAAAGCAAAATTTATTAAGACTACATCAACATTTTAAAAATTGTACAGAGAAGAAAAACATCAACAAATGGCAAAGCAACCTACTGAGTGGGAGAAGATATTTGCAAATGATCCAATAAGGGGTTAGTATCCAAAATATATAAAGCACTTATGGAACTCAATGCCAAAAAGAAACCAAATAATCCAGTTAAAATGGGCAGAGATCCTGAATAGACATTTTTCTTCCAAAGAAGAGATACAGATGGCCAACAGATGCATGAAAAGATGCTCAACATCACTCAACATCAGGGAACTACAAATCAAAACCACAATGAGATACCACCTCACACCTGTCAGAATGGCTAAAGTCAGAAACACAAGAAATAACGAGTGTTGGTGAGGGTGTAGAGAAAAAGGAATTCTCTTGCACTCTTGGTGGTAATGCAAAATGGTCCAGCTACTATGGAAAACAGCGTAGAGGTTCCTCAAAACACTAAAAATAAAATTACCATGTAGTCCAGTATAATCCGATATTGGGTATTTACCCAAAGAAAAAAGAAACTCTAATTGGAAAAGATATATGCACCCCTATGTTTATCATAGCATTCTTACAATAGCCAAGATATGGAAACAATCCATGTGTGTACTTTTAGATGAAGGGATAAATAAGATATCATATATATATATGTATATATATGGCATAGGTGAAGGAGATCAGGAGTACACTTAATCCTGATGAGGACTGAGTAATATATAGAATTGTTGAGTCATTATATTGCACACATGAAACTAATATAACACTATATGCTAATTATACTACAATAAAAAATAACATGCTTTGTTCACAATGAGAAAAAAAAAGAAATCAATAAAAAATCAATAGGAAATGCTTTTTCATACTGAAATAAAAATAAACTCCCATGATATTAAAAACTCTTAAGTCAAAGGGTAAATATAAAGGGACTTTAGAATTACCTGAATATAAGGTTTATAAAAATAGGGTATGAAAGAATTTGTGGCATATAGTTAAAACAGTTGTCGGTAAAAAAATTATAGTATTGAATACCTGTATAAATACAAATGAGACAAAAATTAATGAACTATCCAACTTAGAAAGCTAAGAAAAGAATGACAAAGTAAATGAAAAGAAGGCTTATAGCTCCATAAAGATAAAAGCAGAAGTAAATGAGTTAGAAAACTGGCACACACTAGAACTCATAAATAAATGCCAAATCTAGTTTTTTTTTTTTTGCAAACTCTATCATGATCCCAAAGGACAAATTTACACCTAGATCAGATAGATCATTTTCTCAAAAAACTTGATAAAACCCAATTCAATATACAGAGAATATAAGCAGGTTAATTACCCTGAAAGAAATGCAGAAAATAGTTAAAGAGCCCCCTACCACAAAGCATAACTCCCAGTTGACTTCATCTAGGAATTTTACCAAGTTTTTGAAGAGTCGGGTAATCTTAACACTACATAAAGTGTTCCGCAGCATTGAAAAGAGGGACAGCCTCTAATTTTGCTTTATAACATGAATTTATCTTACATATTTACCTTAAACATTGTATGAATTTGATATAGCATATG
Source organism: Panthera leo (assembly GCF_018350215.1). Classification (NCBI taxonomy): domain Eukaryota; kingdom Metazoa; phylum Chordata; class Mammalia; order Carnivora; family Felidae; genus Panthera; species Panthera leo. Next base: position 129,721,249 of record NC_056684.1, read on the forward strand.
TACATTTTATTTGTAAATATCAATGCAAAAGTCCCCGATATAACACCAGCAAATAAAATCTAAGAGCGCGTTAAAAATAATACAAGATAAACAACCGTGGTTAATTTCAGTAATGCAAGTGTTATTCGGTGTTAGAAAGGCCATAAATACAGTCATAAATAAGACCATATAAATATTAAAAGAAAAAATATGTGATTATGTTCATAGATGCAGAGAAGGCATTTGCCAAATATCAGCACACATAACTATAAAAACACACTTAATAAAATAAAACTTAATTGACACCTCATTAACATGATAAAGTATATATCTTAATCAATAAGCAAGCACTCTACTTAAAAGCTAAACACTAGAGGTCTTCCAACTGTAGTCAAGAAAAGACAAAGGTGCCTTCTTGGCTGTCTCATGGTGCTAAGGAGAAACAAACAAAAAAATCAAAGTATAAGATCCAAGGCTTTGGGACACCTGGGTGGCTCAGTCGGTTGAGCCTCCGACTTCTGCTCCGGTCATTATCTCGCAGTCCAGGGGTTCGGGCCTGCCTCGGATTCTGTGTCTCCCTCTCTCTCTGCTCCTCCCCTGCTCATTCTCTGTCTCTGTCTCTGTCTCTGTCTCTCTCTCAAAAATAAATAAACATTAAAAAAATTAAAAAAAAAAAAAGATCCAAGGCTTTGAGTAAGGAACCCCGAAGAGCTATACTTTAAGACTCTGTATGCACCAGAAGTAAAGGAGGTTTTGCAAAAACCACAAACTGCCTTAGAGTCAATTCAGGCCCTGAGTGGATTAAGGTCATCTGCTATCACTTTATGTGCCTGGTAGCTGGTATGCTGAAACCTCTAGGGAAAATAATAGCACCTGAAGTCTGCATAATGTTCTTGCCCAATATCTCATGTCCTGCTTTCAATTATACGTATATAATATATTTCAAGTATATATATATATATATATATATATATATACACACACACACACACATACATATATGTGTGTATGTATATATGTATATATATACTCATATTCTCACATACACAAAGGGTCAAGTGAAAATGGAAGTAGAAGCAAATCTACAGGTATCTGAGTAGTTCTAGATATCAAATATAGATATTGAAAGAACTGTGGTTAAAACATTTGAGAAAATAAATAAAAAGAGAATTCACCAGAAAGTCAGAAATCTTTTTAAAAAAATAAATGAAATAGAATATCTAGAATTAAAGTACAATCTAATAGTAGGGTTTAACAGCATGCAGAACAAAAACAGAAAAGATAATTAAAGAGATGATAGTTGAGTAGAAAACATGCAAGCAGATTCATAGACATTGTAAGATCAAAGAACACAGATAAGAGCGTGAGAAACATATGCAAACAAACATGGTGAAAGGTCTAGGGTCCTTGGTGCCCTGGAATTAAAAACAAAGTGAATCAGGGAGAAGCAATATAGTAGAAGAGGCAATGTTTAAGATTTTTCCGAAACTGATGTGTAATATTAACACAGGAAGAAGATGTGGGATGAATAAAAAGAAAATCTGTGGATATGCACATAGGAACATCATAGCAACATTTCTGGAAACCGGAAAACCCCAAAAGCCACCAGACAGAAAAAGGCATGTGCATACTAAAAGCCATATTGAAGTAAGTTCTTCAGGTGGAAGGAAAATAATAGAGAAACATGGAAAATGAGGAAGAAATAGAAAATGTAATGATTATGGGGCTATAAAAATATTAAAATGCATCACAACAATATCACAGAAAATAGGATCACTGGACGATAAGGAAATTCTCTTAGGTCCTAGCATCATCTGGCAAGTGGAAGGCATAATGAAGAAAATGTGTGAAATCAAGGATGCAGATTGTGTTAAGATAAACAAAGACCAGTAAAAGAGTGTATAAATTAGGTCCAAAATATGTGGATCTTGAGAAACTTAACAGAAGACCATGGGGGAGGGGAAGGGGAAAAAAAATAGTTACAAACAGAGAGGGAGGGAAGCAAACCATAAGAGACTCTTAAATACAGAGAACAAACTGAGGGTAGATGGGGGTGGTGGAGAAGGGAAAGTGGGTGATGGGCATTGAGGAGGGCACTTGGGATGAGCACTGGGTGTTGTATGGAAGCCAATTTGATGATAAATTATATTAAAAAAAGAAAGTTGTGAGGAAAATGAAACAGGTAGAAAAAAATTAAAAGTAAATAGTAAAAACATAGCTATTTAAACACACTACATGTAGGCTAAATAATCCAATTAAAATAGAGATTGTCAGAGTGAAATAAAAAATCATCATATATGTGTGTATTTATACTTCCTATAAGAAATACCTCTTTCAGTGTTTCTTATAAGGTAAATAATAGTTAAAGGCAAAAAGATGGTAACAAACATCAAATAAATACTGATCTAGCATATTATATACATATAACATACCCACATATATGTAATTACACAAATATATAAACATAGGCTCATATGTATATGAATATATGTACCCATGTGAAAATGTATACAAATATAAATGAATATAAAAAATAGACTTAAAAATAAGAATCATTACTAAAAAATAAGGAGCTTATTTCATGATGTAAAGGTCAGTTATCCAGGAAGACATAACTGTTCTCAATTTATGCACTTCTAATTACATAGCATAACCTGTGTCAAGGAATAACTGCCAGAACTAAAAGCAAAAAAAATGACACATTACAATCATAGAGGAAGAACAGCAATCCCTCTCAATAGTTGATAGACCAAGAAGACAAATTAATCTGTATGAATATCAATAAGTTGCATAACCAACATATTTTCTTCACTGATAAAATTAATACAATACGCCAAACAATGACAGAATATACATTCTTTACAAGTTCACATAGACTGTGTGTCAAAATTGACCATGTTCTGGGACAAAAATATGCCTCTGTGCACTTTAAAAAAATAAAATAATTTAGAACATGTTCTATTGTCAGAACAAAGCTAAACCAAAAATAAGATCAAATAAGGATAACTAGAAAATAACACAATGTTTGGAAGCTAAGGTGTGTACATTTTTTTAAGCTTATTTATTTATTTTTAGAGAGAGAGAGTGCGTGTGTGTGTGTGTGTGTGTGACCAGAAGGGCAGCGAGAGAGGGAGAGAGAATTGCAAGCAGTTTCCACACGGTCAGCACAGAGCCTAACACGGGAATCGAACTCAAGAATTGCGAACTTCTAGATCATGACCTGAGCTGAAATCAAGAGTCAGAGACTCAACTGACTGAACCACCCAGGTGCCCCAGGGTATGTACCTTTTAAATAGTCATTGGTAGAAAAGGAAATTGCAGTGGAAATTAGAAAATTTAAAATGATATATCCAATTTGTGAGATGAAACAAACATGATGCTTACAGGTAAATAACCAGTCATAAATGAATATATTAGAAAACACAAAAGCTGAAAAATCATTGAATTGAGCTTTAACTCAAGAAGCTGGAATAAAACTAAAATTTTTAAAATCTGAAAAACATTACAAAGAAGACAATTTATTTTCTTATATATTACTTTGTATTTGTTATGATAGATTCAGTAAAACAAACAAGAAAGCAAAAAATCTTTGAAAAGACTAATAAACATGAGAGACCTCTAACAAGAATAATTAAGAACCAAAGAGAGAAGATACAAATTAAATATTTCAGAAGGTATGTATATAAATTTTAAAAAAATTGGGGCACCTGGGTGGCTCAATCGGTTAAGCGTCTGACTTCAGTTCATGATCTCACAGCTCTGTGAGTTCAAGCCCCGCATCTGGCTCTGTGCTGAGAGTTCAGAGCCTGGAGCCTGCTTGGGATTCTGTGTCTCCCTCTCTCTGCCCCACCCCCGCTCACACTCTGTCTCTGTCTCTCTCTCAAAAATAAATAAAAATTTTTTTTAAAAAGTTTTTAAAGAAAAAAAACAGGAAACTTCACTATGGACTTTAAAGATATTAATGATAGGAACATATTATGAAAACAATACACATTGTTTCAATTGTGTATTCATCTAAAACTGGGAAGAAGAAAAAAAATCTTAGAGCAAAAATTCCAGAGATTTTAAAAAGATGGAATACATTGCAACTCATTTTTTTGAGGCCAACCTAAACTTGGTACCAAAATATGACAGAGACAAGAAAATTACTGAATAAGCTTTCTCAAGAAAGTAGAAATAAACAGTTTTTACAGCAAATCAAATCTAGTAGTACCTAAAATAAGTTATATGCCATAATTGAATTCAACTTATTTCTGTAATTAATGACTGGTATAACATTAAAAAATATGTTAAAGTTATAAGAATAACAGAAAAAAAGTAGAAAAAACAGATAATCTAAAAAAAGATGTTGAAAATAGCATTTGATAAAATTAAACACATTCTGATACAAATATATGCAGCAGACTAGAAATAGAAGGCTCTTACCTATTTAATAGAAAACACAGACATTAATATTGAAATATTAAATCATTCCCTATGATTTCTGAATAAATTGAGTGACCTTTAAAACTATCCTAGGGGCACCAGGGTGGCTCAGTCCGTTAAGCCTCTGACTTCGGCTCAGGTCATGACCTTGCAGTTTGTGAGTTCGAGCCCCACATCGGGCTCTGTTCTGACAGCTCAGAGCCTGGAGCCTGCTTCCGATTCTGTGTCTCCCCCGCTCTCTGCCCTTCCCCTGCTCACGCTCTGTGTCTCTCTGTCTCTCAAGAATAAATAAACGTTAAAAAAATTTAAAAAAATAAATAAATAAAACTATTCAATGTAACAGACAAGAATAAAAGTAAAAATGGTATAAATGCAAAGAATGAACTCAATAGTCATTTTTTGCCTATAATACATTTGTATATGCAGAAAATACCAAAGAAAATACCCCAAATACTAAAATTAATATGTAACACTCCGCAGATTTAGGATTGTATAAATAAACATAAGACCTCTCAGCTGAAAACTACAAACATTGAAGAAACTGAAGGAAAACTTGAAGAAACAAAGACATACATCACAATCTAAAATTGAAGAAGTCAATATTCTAAACATGTCAATTTCCCAAAGTTGAGCTCATATGGAATTTCATTCAAAATTGAAACTGTGCAAATACGTGTTTGTGTGTGTGTGTGTGTGTGTGTGTGTGTGTGTTTGTGTATGTGTACATATATAAATGTTAGCAGTGATTCAAAATTTAAGTGGAGTTTTAAAGGACCAAGCTAAGAAAATGTCAACAAATAAAAATAAACACAAGACTTACACTATCAGTTATTAAGAGAGGAAAATTGTGTGCATACAGATCATACTTATACGCACTTGATTTACAAGAATGGTGAAACCAAGTTAAAATTTCCTGTCAGTAAGATAAAATAAATCAAAATTTGGTGACATATTTGTCAGTGAGGCTATGGGAAATTGACACTCTTTTATATTGGTGATATGAATGGAAAATAACAAAACTTACATGAGGGGAAATTTGGCTATATCTTCCCCAAACAGAAGTGCATTTAACTTAAGATCAAGAAATATCAGCCCTAGAAATCTTTTCCAGGGATAAATTGGTAAAAAAAATATAGAAAGCTACATAAATGGCTAGTATTTATTGAAGTGATAGCAAACAGAGTGGGACACAAAACCTGTATACCTATCAATTAAGGAATCTTAAATTAAACCACAGTGTATAAGTTGGTTACAACGCGAACCTCTAAAAACAACGAGCAATGAAAAAATATTTCAAAAAGCCAGAGAAAAGGGGAACATTACTTTTAGAGGAGTTATGATAAGAAGCATGGCTCACGCCACACAGATAACAAATATCAGAAGAGGATACATAAGGAAACCAATAGTGGAAATTTGGAAAGTTGGAGTCCGATATAGCAATATTTGAAAACTGGGCAAGACACATTTGAAAACTCATGAATGAAAAAGAAAACATTGTGGTACCTGGGTGGCTCTGTCAGTTAAGCGTCCAACTCCTGATTTCAGCTCACGTCATATCACTGGTTTTTGAGCTTGAGCCCCATGTCAGGCTCTGCACTGATGGCATTGAGCCTGCTTGGGATTCTTTCTTTCCACCCCTCCCCAACTTGTATGTGCATGCTCTCTCTTTCTCTCTCTCTCAAAATAAATAAATAAACATTTAAAAATAAATAAATAAGTACACTAAATCTCAATGATCAGAGAACCCCATTTTAAAACCTCTACGATATTATTACAGATAAGCAAAAATGCAAAAGTCTGATAGTACTAAGTGTTGGTAAAAAACTTAAATGAACTATCAGTGTTAAAAAAAAGAATATTTTGTGCTATCTCCAACTCAGCAAAGTCCCTAGTCTTTGATGGGGAGAAGGTGTCGTGTCTAGATAAGGATGAAAAGGAAAGTCAACATTTATATACCTCCCCATCCGTCTCTTAACAAAAGAATAAGGATGTCCCATCTGGAACAAAAGCTTCCAATCGCTATATTTTTAACAATTGTTTTTCACATACGGGTGACCACGTCAAAGGGAGAAGCAAAACTGGGCTCAAGGTACTTTATGCATATGAATAATGTCTCTAATTCAAAGAAACCTTTACTGAACACCCCTTAGATGAAATGCCAGAGATAACAGAATGCATGCTGTGACCTCTATCTCGAGGAGTTCACAGGCTGATCAAGTAGAAAATTTCTAAATGCATAATTGCAACATCCATAGATAGAGTCAATGAAGTGTGTGCTCCATGCAGGGACACCAGTGGTAAGAAGTAACAGACTTTATTCAGAAAGGGAATTATGAGCCAGTCTGAAACAGGATCCATTTAAAATTTTCCAGGTGGGAGAATGTGGCATTGCTTGATAATATTACAAAGATCGTAATATAACTCTTAGTAAAGATGCCCATGGCACCACCACTAATATAAACATCATAATATCAACAATTGCAGAAATATGTTATCATTTTGACATTCTTTTTCAGTCATCAGTTGTCAAACATGAATATTGCATCCTGAAAAATGCCAGCTTCTTCCATTCGCTCCACAAACATGGAGGGCCATCTGGGTACTTCAGCTGAAGCCGTGACAAAATCATGGCTCCTGGCCAGCCTCATGGTGCTCACAGACCAGTAGGAATGACTCCATAGATTTTATTGTCAGTTTCCTCATACTTTTTTTTTTCTAACTATTCACCCTCTCGCTCCATTTACATCTTCTCATTTGTACAAAAGACTCCATATGAGTAGCGTGTAGAAATTCCTTTGCTCCTGGGTAGGTTCACAGAGGCTACAAATTAGCCTTTCTTTATAGAAAATTTGGCCTGATAATAATAACTCCCTTTATAGAGGCCTTGCAAAGACTTTTTTTCCTTTCCATGTGGTGTTCAGAGATTAATGGGAATGGTGTCCACATATTTGCGTTCTTGCCAGACTACCCCACTTATCTGAAGCCAGTGTCAGGGCCCTACGACTATTAATCACCTTGCAGTCCCTGAAATAAAATCTGCATTGTACACTTCTTGGACTGAGGAGGGGGAAAGGGAATGGTGTGGTTTGGGGCTGCTTCTCATCATTAATTTTCAATTATGACTGCAAGAACCATCCCAGCTAAGCCTCAAGTAGGAGGGCAGGGGGTAAAAAAGCCCCCAGGGAAGAGTAATAAGGGCCACATGGAAGGGGAGAAAATCTGGGATGTATAAACTCTTTTTTTGGAAAACAGAAATAATAAACAATTTATAAAATTCCTCACAGGGCAGTATAAAATATATCCAAACTAATTGGGAAAAGTCACATAAAGGACAAAACAAGAAGGCCTTTTATAGGCATAAATAAAAATGAGCAAGCCACACCTTTTCTTACAGCGAAACTTGTGAGTCCAACTTTCTTCACCAGTTACAATCATTGTTTCCACTAAAAAAAAAAAGAGAGAGAGAGAGAGATTTTGTGACTGCTTCTTCAGTTTGACTGACACTTCTCTCTCAGCCAAAGGAAAACATTTCATAGTCTTTAGAGGCCTGTTGAGGAATCCTTCTGGTGTGAAATAAGCAAGCACAGAAAATCTGTTCTTAAAAGGAAGGGGGGAAAAGGATTCGGCCTCCCTAGTTGGACCCAAGGAACGTGAATAATGAGGAATTAACTTTATGTGTGGTGTTCCATATTTTAGAAATGGCTTTTACACAGAATATTCTCATCTGACCACATGCTACATTTTCAGTTTTACATAAATTCCATTTTTTCACTAAAGTAACTAGTGATCAAATAGCAAAATCACATGCTTTGTATCATAGGCTAAAAATGCCATGTTCAGGACTCCAATCTCAGTCTCTTGGCTCCACACACACACTTTACCTGGCATCTTGATCCCTTCAAATCTTTAGGGATTGGGTATTGAAGTTCAGCATTTATATGGAGTTATTATTTTATATAAGCATTCATATATTATTCTTGTCAATAGAGAGAGCCATCACACATGTACACACACACACACGCACACGCACACACACGTCCCACATCATATTGGATGTTAGTCACTTTTGGATGGTCATTCTTCTCATTCAATCTCCATCCCAACTTTCTTATTTCACTTTGTTCTCCCTGGAGGCATAATTCCTCATTATGAATGTTGTGGATGTGGTAGGTCCTACATCCCACTACCAAAGCTCTATAGGTCAACTCATTCCATTCCTACTTGGACTTAGCCAATCACACATCCTCTCCGACAATGAATCCTGAATGAGCAGAAGAAAAGCCAGTAGGAGGAGACCTTGTCTATTATTCTCACTCCTTTACTTCTAGTGGCAAATCTTGGTTCTTTCACTTTCACCAAGGTTACCTTTCTAGCATCTTATCAAACCAGTGTATCTGAAATTCCCAATACAGTCCTCGGTTGTCTGAAAAATCAAGACTCAGTTTCTGTGACTAACAACAACAACAAACAAATGTGACCGATCCATGGTCTTCTGTAGTCTTGAATATCCATGGCTTATGAAGACACAAGCTTGACTATAGTGCCTGTGATTTCAGATTCTCATATAAAAATTAATTTCTTTCACATATGAAGTTAAGTCTTGACTCAAGACATGAGAGGCAGACTCGATAAACTTCTAAAACATCTCTTGGAACTAAAATGTAAGGCTCAGAGTGTGGATGGCATTAGAAGACTTTTACGTGGTGTTTCCTCTGTCTCTGACTCATGGCATACACAGTCTATGTATGTATAGAGTAATTGAATCTGCAGTTAAAATTGGGTGAGTGAGGTAAAAATTCAAGAATGATCATATGTCAAAAGTTTTTAATGCTCTTTTACACTATTATACGGTTCACCTTACACAAATCTATTTCTCAGATTTTTTAAAACATATCAGACACGAGAAGTTTTCCATTACTGAATTGTAATTACATGTCTTTTTTACCTGCACACTGGTTGGAAAAACTTATCATAAAAGCTATTATACTTTATTATTTTTATTTATTATTTTATAAATTATGTCTTCAGAAAAGTTCCCCTGATTAACCAAGAACTTGAAATAAATTTTAGGAGTGAAACTGTCAACTTTATATGATTTTCCCATTCCAGATTTCAACTTGATCTAGGTGTCTGATTTCTGAGTCATAATTTTGGCTTGGGAGAGGAAAATGGCAAATTTTATGAAAAACAATCCTGTGTTTGGAAATTTCAGACTTATTTTCAAGGTTCATTATTACTCTTTTATATTGTTAAGTCTTTGTCACCAAATAGGCTTTTATAGCAGTATAATACCAAAGTAAAACCACTGGAGAACAGGAGATTTACGTGGTAAGTGTGTTAGAGGAAATCCCTCATTGAGTGGCAAAACGAGTGTTAAATTTCAGGTTTGATGAAAGTGACACTAGCCTTTATTTATAACGACAGCTGCTTGTAAGCCATGGAGACAAACTAGATTAAGAATTTCCTGATATTTTTTGCTCTGAAGATCATGTGACAGAAAGGAGTCTGCCTTCAGATATTGAAATAGAAAATATAAATTTACTTTCCCACTTCCCCATAGGGGTTAAGAGTACAGGTTGACTGGTCAAGGCATTTGATCCAGTAAAAATGGGTCTGGATAGGAAATAAAGGCAACTTACTAACATGGAGTATGCCCTACCTCCATCTCTGGAGAATATGTCAGCAAGAAATGACTTTATTTACCTGGAATATTTCATGTGGATTTGCATCAGCATGGATTAAGTTGTTCAGTTGAAAAAGTGCATATAAAAATGGAAGAAGTTTTTTTTTTTAATTTTTTGGTTTTACTTCTTGATTATAGAAAGGGAAAAAGGAAAAGAAGAAGGAAAGGAATGAAAAATAAGTGAAGAGAAAAGGAAGGAATTGAAAAGAAAGGAAAGGATGGGAAGAGAAGGGAAGAAAAGGAAAAGAAATGAAGTAAATGATTAAATGAGAAGTGTCAGGTGATAGGGAGAAAAGACTGGATCCTTGCTGCCGAGATTCAAATCGTGATCTGAGATCACAAACTGTGTGATCCAAAGCAAACTACCTAACTTCTTGGTGATTCGGTTTAATCATGTGTAATATGGATCTAACATGACACTGACTTCCTAAGTTTGTATTAAAGGTCATAAACATTGAAACAAATAAAATGTTTGGAACAGTACTTGGAACATCATAAGAATTTTAAGTGTCTGTCATTATGAATGTAGATTCCACAACTTTGTGCATGTTCTTCAGTTTGTGAAACAGATTCATACTGAATGCCATGACTCTTCTATCCGGACAAGATCCGTATGAATCTACTTGATGTGGAATAAATAGAGGAAGGTAATGGGACCTGTAGTCTGGGTTTGTCAGTTCTACTACTTGTAAAAGTGTAAACTTGAACAAATTATTTAATGTCTTCCTTCCCTCACTGACAAATGAAAATGCAAATAAGTAGCTAATTTTTCCCCAGAAATGAAAAGATAAATGTATTACTCGTGCAAGTAGCAGATATCTATTGAGCATCTTCCAAGAGACACTAAGCCAGGCATTGAAATTACATTATGGGGCCCCCGGGTGGCTCATTCAGTTAAGCGTCCGACTCCGGCTCAGGTCATGATCTCACGGTTTGTGGGTTCGAGCCCCATGTTGGGCTCTGTGCTGACAGCTCAGAACCTGGAGCTTGCTTTGGATTCTGTGTCTCCTTCTCTCTCTGTTCCTTCCCTGCTCGCACTCTGTCTCTCTCTCTCAAAAACAAATAAAGATTTAATTTTTTTTTTATTTTTTTTTAACGTTTATTTATTTTTGAGACAGAGAGAGACAGAGCATGAATGGGGGAGGGGCAGAGAGAGAGGGAGACACAGAATCGGAAGCAGGCTCCAGGCTCTGAGCCATCAGCCCAGAGCCCGACGCGGGGCTCGAACTCACGGACCGTGAGATCGTGACCTGAGCTGAAGTCGGACGCTTAACCGACTGAGCCACCCAGGCGCCCCAAGATTTAATTTTTTTTAAAGGGCATGAAGAGAGCCGATTCTGAAGGTGTTTGAAATGTAGGGAAGGAGATACACACATGCACGCATAATTACAATATGCAATGAGTGGTGCTTGTTTAGAACTGTTCCAAGTTTCTATGAGAACTCAGAGGAAGGTATTGACATTATCTAGGCATTAGTGAGGGAGGCCGAAAGTACTTCACTTAGCAAGCATATGTAGCTTAGGGAAAGCTTCACAAATACCATGACATTTGAACCAAGACTTGAAGAATGAGTGGCAGTTTACCAAATGGAGAAATGGTGGTAGGCATGATGCCCAACATGTACACAGTATGGTTATCCTTGCAGGGAGGGTTGTCTCAGTTTATGTGGCTAAATCATATGATGCTTTTATGAGGAAATTGGTGAAAAAAATGTATTTAAAGATTTTTCTAACCATAAAGAGTTAGATCATCAAGAAAAAAAATGTTCGTATCCTCCAGGTTCAAGGAGAGTCATGTTCTTACGCCTTCATCAGAGCCATTTTAAACCCGTCTCAATCTTTCAGTAACAATTTGTCTTCATTAACCTGACTTCTCAACCAGTCAGCAACTGTTTGGCTCCAGGGACCATGTTTGTAAGCATCTGAAAGGTTAGCCCATCTTTAAACATCCTTGCTTCTAAATTCTTGCAGATCCCTGAACTCCATACTTCCCCAAACCTGATATAAGATCAATTTCTTGTTTAGTTCTTTGTTTCTTTATTCAGAGATATTATGCCTGACAACTATAGCTATCCCTTGCTTAGCAAACAATATATTCAGCTTTGATTCCATATTTTGATACTACTTAATGCTTTTACTACTATACCTCCCCACCTCCTTTATTTACTAAATTTTTAAAAAAATTTTTCAGTGTTGATTTATTTTTGAAGGAGAGAGAGAGCACGAGTGGAGAAAGAACAGAGAGAGGGAAACACAGAATCCAAAGCAGGCTCCAGGCTCTGAGCTGTCAGCACAGAGCCCGACGCGGGACTCAAACTCATGAACCGTGAGATCATGACCTGAGCCGAAGTCTGACACTTAACTGACTGAGCCACCCAGGCGCCCCTATTTACTAAAATATTTAATAAGCACTGACCATATGCCTGCCTAAGTGTGGCCTGAGGTTGCACAGACTTTGTCTTTGACCTGGGGGGATAGACCCAGGGGTTTATCCAGAATATGGATGCTAAAATACTTTAAACAGCCACTCTATAAATAAGAGTGGATACAGGAGAACAAACAGCTGTTGATTGTCTACAATGAGACATGCATTATTACTACTTGCTTCTCATAGTTTACTTTTGTTAAATACTAGAGCAATATCCCAAGGTGGATGTTTGCATGCCTGTTTTCCAGATATGAACTAGCATGTCGAAAGTTTTGGCAACTTTCTCAAAGAAGAGATAGAGCACTATATGATACCAATTTGCTCTGTCTTCAAAACTGAAGGTCTCATTCAGAGAGAGGAACTGTTTGCTCTGTTGTAAAACATAAAATTGAAGTGTATCCATCTAATGATAGTTGGAATCAAACCTCACTCTAGAGCATGTATGTATATTTGCTGATATCACTAAATACTTAAGCCAAGAATTTCCTTCTAATGCTCTGCTCTTTAAAAATTCTGTTCTGCATACCTCAACATCATAAGGGCCATATATAAAAGACACATAGCTAATATCATCCTAAATGGGGAAAAACTGAGAGCCTTTCCTCCATGGTCAAGAACAAGACAAGGATGTCCACTGTTACCATTACTATTTAACATGTACTGGAAGTCTTAGCCTCACCAATCAGACAACAAAAAGAAATCAAATGCATCCAACTCAGCAAGGAAGAGGTTGAACTTTCACTATTTGCAGATGACATGATAGTTTATGTAGAAAACTCAAGACTCCACCCAAAAATTGCTAGAAAGAATACAGGAATGAAGCAAAGTCACAGGATACAAAATCAATGTGCAGAAATCTGTTGTATTTCCATACACAAAAAATGAAGCAACAGAAAAAAGAAACCAAGGAATTGATCCAATTTGCAACTGCACCAAAAACAATAAGATCCCAAGAAATAAACCTAACTAAAGAGGTAAAAGATCTGTATGCTGAACCTATGGAACCCTTATGAAAGGAATTGAAGAACACAAAGAAATGGAAAACTATTCCATGCTCATGGATTGGAAGAATAAACATTGTTAAAATGCCTATACTACCCAAAGCAATACACATTTAATGCAATCCCTCTCAAAATACCACCAGCATCTTTTGCAGAGCTAGAACAAACAATCCTAAAATTTGTATGGAATCACAAAAGACCCCAAATAGCTCAAGCAATCTGGAAATAGGAACACAAAACTGGAGGCATCACAATACCAGATTTCAAGCTATATTACAGAGCTGTAGTCATCAAGGCAGCATGGGACTGGCACAAAAACAGACTCCAAGATCAATGGAACGGAATAGAAAACCTAGAAGTGGACCCACAAGTATATGGCCAACTCATCTTTGACAAAGCAAGAAAGAATATCCAACGGAAAAGAGTCTCTTCAACAAACGGTGTTAGGAAAACTGGACAGCAACATGCAAAAGAGTGAAACTGGACCACTTTCTTACACACTACACAAAAATAACTTCAAAATGGATGCAAGACGTAAATATGAGATAGGAAACCATCAAAATCCTAGAGGAGAACACAGGCAGCAACCCCTTTGACCTCGGCCACAGCAACTTGCTTGACACATTACCTAAGTCAAGGGAAACAAAACCAGAAATGAACTATTAGGACTTCATCAAGAGAAAGAGCTTCTGCACAGTGAAAGAAACAATCAACAAAACTAAAAGGAAGCCTACAGAGTGGGAGAAGACAATTGCAAACAACATATCTGATAAAAGGTTAGTATCCAAAATCTGTGAAGCAATTATCAAATTCAACATCCAAAAAACAAACAACCCAGTTAAGAAATGGGCAGAAGACATGGATAGATACTTTTCCAAAGAAGACATCTGATGGCTAACAGACATATGAAAAGATGCCCAACATCGCTCATCACCATGCAAATACAAATCAAAACCACAATGAGGTGCCACCTCAGCTGTCAGAATGGCTAAAATTAACAACGCAAGAAACAATTGTTGGTGAGGATATGGAGAAAAGGGAATCCTCTTGCGCTGCTGAAGGGAATATAAATTGGTGCAGTCACTCTGGAAAACAGTATGAAGCTTCCTCAAAAAACTAAAAATAGGGGGCACCTGGGTGGCTCAGTCAGTTAAGCAGCCGACTTCGGCTCAGGTCATGATCTCGCGGTCCCTGAGTTTGAGCCCCGCGTCGGGCTCTGTGCTGACACCTCGGAGCCTGGAGCCTGTTTCAAGTTCTGTATCTCCCTCTCTCTGACCCTCCCCCATTCATGCTCTGTCTCTCTCTGTCTCAAAAATAAATAAACGTTAAAAAAATTAAAAAACAAAAACAAAAACAAAAAAACTAAAAATAGAACTGCCCTATGACACAGCAATTACAGTATTAGGTATTTACCCAAAGGATACAAATTTACAGATTCGAAAGAGTACATGCACCCTAGTTTTTATAGCAGCATTATCAACATTATCAACAAGAGCCAAACTATGGGGAGAGCCCAAACATCCACTGGAATATTACTCAGCTATCAAAAAAAATTAAATCGTGTTTCGCAATGATGTGCATGGATGCAGAATGTACTATGCTAAGTGAAGTAAGTCCATCAGAGAAAGAAAACTACCATATGATTTCACTCCTATGTGGAATTTAAGAAACAAAACAGATGGCCATAATGAGATGGAAGAGGCAGAAGAGGAGAGAGGGAAACAAACCACAAGAGACTCTTAAAACAGAAAAAACTGAAGGTTGATGGAGGGAGAAGGGTGGGAGACCAGCTAAATGGGTGGTGGGTATTAAGAGGTGCACTTGTTGTGATAAGCGCTGGGTATTGAATGTAAGTGATGAATCACTGAATTCTTTTCCTGAAACCAATATTGCATTGTACGTTAACTCAAATTTAAATTATATATATTGTAAAAGAAAAAAAAAACCTGTGTTCCATTATAGAACTATACATTATTGTTTTTACATTTTAATTTATAAAAAAATATATCTAAAAATAGTTCATAGTTGGGGTGCCTGTGTGGCTCAGTTGGTTAAGCATCCAATCCTTGATTTCGGCTCAGGTCGTGATCTCATAATTGGTGAGTTTGAGCCCTGCATCAGGCTCTGCACTGACAGCATGGAGCCTGCTTGGGATTCTCTCTCAGCCCCTCCTCTACCTGCTAGCTCTTCCCCTCTTTCTCAAAATAAATAATCATTAAGAGAATACAAAAATCATAAAAATAGTTCATACCTAAGGAATACTTTTAACACTGATATTTACTGAGCACCTTTTGACCATTTATACATTTTGCTCCGATAATTCTTTCAAATTAAAAATTATATTATTGCTGCTTTCCAGATGATAAAACTGAGACTTGAAGAGGTTATGTAAATTCCCCAAGGACCCGTATCTAATACAGGGCAAAACCAGGATGATGACATTTGCTCTCAATGATATTTTTTAAAGTGTATTTATTTAGTTTGGGGGAGGGAGGGGCAGAGAGAGAGAGAGAGGGAGAGAGAGAAGGAGAGAGAATCCCAAGCAGGCTCTGTGCTGACAGTGTGACTTAGGGCCTGATGCTGAGCTGACTGAGCTTTCCAGGCATCCCCTCAATAATGACTTGTTTCAAAAATTCTTGTTTCAAAAGTTAACATATAAAAATAATACTTGTAAACAACATAATAAACAAATATGTAAAATAAGTCTTGTCAAGGTTCTAAACACTTATCAGTGATACTTTCCTACAGTTAGAAGCTATTGAATTCTCTCTTCTGGACAAAAAACACAATTAATTGAAAGATACTACAGATTTACAAGCATAGTGCAAATTTAAGCTTCATGGGTCCACTTAAATGTGAATTGGTTTTCCTAGAGAGATTACAGCACTGAAAATGGATTTTCTCTTCCTTATGAGTTTCTTAACAATATTTTCTTTTTTCTGTCTTACTTTATTATAAGAATACGGTATATAATAATATAACATACAAAATATGTGTTAACTATTTATGTTCGTGGTAAGGCTTCCAGTCAATAGTAAGCTATTAGTAGTCAACGGTATACATGGAGTTTTGACTGCACAGAGGGTCACAGCTCCTAACATCTGTTTAAAGGTCAAGGGTATTTTCCTCAATTTCCGACTGAAAATATGTCTTCTTCATGATTTGTCATTCAGATAGGTAAGCCACATTCTACATTTCGTGTTCATTCTACAGAGAGAGATCTGAGGATGAATAAGTCAATTTAATGCTCCACACGGTCAGGGAAAATTCTAATTGCTAGGCAGAAGTGGTCTCCTCTAACATTTTCTTTCTACCTAGGAAGGTCCAGTAAAATCTTCGTAGTTTATAGAAAGCACTGCTACCTTTGTAAGGCACTACATGAAGGTTCCGAATGATTGTCATGTTTACTTTCTTATCTGTGTCCTGAATTCTGCGGTTCCACTCTCAAAGAACTACTTGCCGAAACTTGTAGGAAATACTACTCACAGCATCGATAAAACAGAAAACTAAATACATAAATAAAATAATGTGTCCCTTTCTTGCTCTGGATCTTTTGAAGTAATTCCGCTGGGACACAGCCATAAGGAACGACTTTGTAGGCCTTTAATATGACAGGATCAAAGAGCTTATTAGAATGAATTACTTGAGGGGACTCCGTGATTACATTTCCCTGACATACAAAAACAAACCAAAACTAAGAAAGACAGAAAACAATCTCTAAATCATAAAGGAACAGATTAGAAGGCACCAATGCCCCTGCTTCTTCTATCAAATGGCAGGACAATATGTTGATAATTCTAAGCTCTCACATATGCTCTACCTCATTTAATTGTTAACAAGCCCTCTCCATATTTAGACAAACTTGACAGCTTTGGTAACGAGTTTTAACAAACAATGAGAATACCATTTGAATCTTTTTATTTTGAAATAATTTTAGATTGACGGAAGAATTGGGACGATAATACAGACAGTCCGTTTAGTAATACATAGTATAGATCCAGCGACGGCTAATATTACCATTTGACATAACTGTGGTATATTTATCAAAGCTAAAAAAGGAGAATTGTAGGGGTGCCTGGGTGGCTCAGTCAGTTAAGCCTCCACCTCTTGTTTTCTGCTTAGGTCATGTTTCACGGTTCGTGAGTTCAAGCCCTGCATTGGGCTCTGCACTGGCAATGCAGAACTTGCTTGGGATTCTCTCTCTCTCCCTCTCTTTCTCTGCCCTCCCCTGTTCTCTGTCTCTCTCTCTCAGATAAATAAACTTAAATTTTTAAAAACGAGAACTATATGATATTTATTAACTAAACTATAGGCTTATTTTTAATTTCACCAGATTTTGTACTAATGTCCTTCTTCCTGTTCATGATCCTACCTAGGATAACACATTGCATTTAGATGTCGTGCCTCTTTAATCTCCTTCGATCTTGGAGAATCTTATTTATTTATTTATTTTCCCTTCCTTCCTTCATTAATTAATTAATTCATTCATTTATCTTATGTCTTCCATGGTCTTAACAGTTTTGAAGAGTCCAGATCAGTTATTTTATTGAATGTCCCTCCATTTGCCTTTATGCCGTGTTTCCCCAAGATTGGATGAGGGTTATAAGATTTGAGGGAGAATACCACAGGGAGGTGCCTTTTTCAGGGTGTGCCAGCAAGAGCATGACAATAACAATTGACTTATTTCTCATGTTAATCTTGATCACTTAGATCAAGTGCTGTCTGCTGGGTAAAGTAAGTAGTTCTTTCTCCTTTCCAGACTCTATTAGATTCTAGTCACTAAATCCAGTCCACACTCAAGGGGAGGGCAATTAAGCTCCCCTTCTGGATGCAAGAGTGCAAGCTGATCTGTGGTCATATGTTGCCACTGCCACAATTAATGAATATTTTGAAGGAAATAACTTGAGACTGACCAAATATCCTGTTACTCTTCAAAGGTTTGCTCACTAACTTTATCATTCATCAATTGCCTACAAGAATTATTACGGTGCTCTTCTCATAGTTATTTTCTATTTCTCTCTTCCTATTTGGGCTTCTTATTTGAAATTCTTCTCAAATATCTGTCTTGTTTCTCTCATTTATTTACCTTTTATTTGCTCAATGCTTTATTGATGTCAGTACAGGCACACAGTGCTTAACTCGCACATCAGTTATTTTTTGTGTTCTATATTAGGACTTGGAATGCTATAGCCTTATTGCTAATATACACCATTTAAAAAATAGCTATGATGTACTTAACATTACACATTGTCCAGGAAACCGGTTCTAGTTTCAATGGAATTACATTAAGAAATTCTGGCTTAGAAACAAAAATACCATATTGAGTTATTATCTTCCACCCCTATCAAAAGTGAAACTCACCAGTGTCTTACTGTTTTTAAATATTTCTCTAACTCCCTGAGGGTACTTAAACTCTTTTTTTTTTTTTTTTTCTATTTGGTGAAAAAGGAAGGCATAGATGGAAAGCACAGAAAAGAGACAAAGAATCAAACTTCGAGGTGATATACATGAGAAGTTTCAAAGAAAGGAAAGGATTAAAACAGAGGAGAACGATAATCAAGATTCACTTCATTTTATATATAATGTAAATGCCCAAGAATGGAAATTCATGAAATAAGTTATAGGAAGAGATTTTACATAGCCATTCGAGCAATGGCCTTTATTTTTTTTTTAAGAATGTGCAATAGCATGGGAAAGGTCACAGAATAAAGTAAAGCCAAAAAAAAAAAATGGCAGGATACAAAACTAGACATGCACCATTATCCTGATTTTGTTTTAAAAAAAGGAAAGGAAAATAAAATGAAGAAAATAAATATTATATGTATAAATATGTAAAAAATATTTTAAAAATTAATTGCTAAATGATACACAAAACCAGTGGGGTAGCAAAATGCCTAATAGCCTACCAGGCAGCTACTGAATTAATTATTGAATACAAGAACATATTAATAGTAGTTATGGCTGGGTGGTAGAATATTTGATGACAGTATTTCTTCCTTATGTTCCTTGTGTATTTTCCAAGTTTTCTATTCTAAACACGCATTATTTGGTGTTTAAATAAGAACCTGCAATTTAAAAAAAAAGATAACAACTGGTTTTCAACTGTCCTTAAGCTTTCAAAAGTGACCCTTGATGAACAGTGTTCTGCTACTTTATCATCTAGCGATTATTTTTAGAAAGAAGCAATATTTAGGGGAAAAAATCCTAAATTAAAATAGTTCCTTTCTAATTAATCAACCCAAGAACTTGGCCGCTCAATACAAATGGTGTAGGTCACCTGAAAAGCAAACAGAATAATCGTAACTGCTTTAGGAGTCTTTGAAGTTATAGATTAAGCCAGTGGGAAATTAGCCAGATTGCCATTATAGCTGAAAAGTGCCGGAAGGCCCCGGCAGCCAGTGTAATTATGCAAGCTTTGTGAGCCTTGAAAATTTTGTGATTGTAATGCGTGCTCTCAGCCTTCATAAAGTTCTACACCAACCTGCATTCTTTAAACTGCTGTCTGGCCCAAGGCTGAGTGATAAATTAGAAGAGAAAAACAAATATTGCAGCAAACCCTTCTTTTCATATCAGAAGTTTCTTTACCCATTACGTTCCTAAGGGATGCTGGGATAGGCATGTGCATCGTCCTCCAGTGACTAACGCCACTGGGGTAGGATGGAGAAATTGACATTCCCATGAGCTTTTTCTTACAGGGTAGGCAGCGGCATACACACAGCTGTGTCTAATTATGACTGGAATGTCAATTATAAAAGAGGCCATCGGGGTGCAGACAGAGGTCACTGATAAGCTTGGGGACTCACCATAGCGTGGTAAAGTTTCAGAGCACCGCTCTGAGGCCCAGAAGAGCCCAGCCTAAAATGATGCTCTGATAATCGCAGGTAAGCACATTTGTTTTGGCCTCTCTTGCATTTGAACGCTATTCTGAACTGAAATGTCATTCAGATGCAAAGTGCGTTGAGAGAAAGGGAGGTCTGCTGCCCCCTGAACATAGGCCTTCATTTAAGTAGAGAAATAATTAAGGGAAGGGGTGGAAGAAAACATAGAATCAAAATGTCTTCACATTCGCACAAAGACAGAACCAGAAGTCAAGGGTAAAAGGGTAACCCGGGAAAGAAAGACTTCAATCCCCTTTGAAGATGTACCCTCTGAGAATAACAAGGCTTGAAGGAAGGCTCCAGAGAGGAGTCTCTGCTAAAGAGTGTATTCCATCAAACTGGAGGAGTAAAATCTTTCTTACGGGTGACCTTCGGTTCTTTTGCAGATTCCTTGCCAAAGATAGCATTTCAGACAAGTAGCATCTGGTCTCAATGTCTGGCAATAATATTGTGTGGGACAGTGGCCTTAAATTTCAGACGCACAGATCACATTAGGAAATTATTAAAAACTAGTTGATTCTTCCTCCCACACTTATTTCTTCATGCATACAAAATGCATTATTCCACGGGTTCAGAGACACCCCCAACAATCTACTAAAGCACATGAACCTGTGAGCCGTTGTAATAATCTCTGATGTAGAAGTTGATGACAAGTAATTTCGTGTAACTTTTTCTCCTAGGAATTGAGTAGATCAAATATCTCAGCTAACCTAGCTTGATTCTCTAAGAGAAGTATCCTATTTTATTTGTTTTTAACAGATAGGGACACTGAGACAAAGAAAAGGTGAATGTCGATGATGGTTATTTGGATATGAATCAAAGCTGAGAAATGAGGTTATCAATTTCCTATTCTCTTGTTCATAAGGCTATTGTTCACATCCAATCTATCAGTTGGTTTGTAAAAACCAAATGAAATATTTCTGTCGAAGCCAAAAATTCAGAGAAACTGTTCCTTAATGTTTTGATACATTTGCACATAGTGCAACCACAAAGCTACACAGACCATTTTGAACCATTTCTGTAATTAAAATTATTTAATAACTGAAAAGATTATCCTCAGAATTACAAAAGAAACTATTTAAGACAGTTCATTTAGAGCCCCTGGGTGGCTCCGTCACTTGAGTATCTGATTATTGATTTCAGCTAAGGTCATGATCCTAGGGTCATGGAATCAAGCCCCACACGGGGCTCCACACTGAATATGGAACCTGCTTAAGAGTCACTCTCCTTCTGGGACACCTGGGTGGCTCAGTCGGTTAAACGTGTGACTTCTGGTCAGGTCACAATCTCGCAGTTCGTGATTTGAAGACACATATCAGGCTCTGTTCTAACAGCTCTAAACCTGGAGCCTGCTTTGGATTCTCTCTCTCTCTCTCTCTCTCTGTTCTTCCCCAACTCATGCTGTCTCTCTTTCTCTCAAAAATAAATGGACATTAAAATTTTTTTAAACATTCTCTCTTTCTCCCTCTGCTCCTTTACCCTATTCGCATACTCTCTTTCTCTTTCTCAACAATAATAAATGAATGAATTAATTAATTAAAATAAAACCTCACTTATTAAATCTGAGTGTTTGTGTGAGAAATGGACAACTATTAAAATAAAGCAAAATCTTGGGGGCACTTGTTTGGCTCAGTTGGAAAATCATTTGACTCGATGTCAGGGTCATGAGTTCAAACTCCGCGTTAAATGTAGAGATTACTTACATAAATAAATATTTTTAAAAGTTAAAAAAAATAATAAGATAGAAAAACAAAATCTAAAACAATCAAAAAAATAAGGGGTCTCAAAAATAATAGCCTCAAATCAAAATTTAAAATAAATAAAAGTAATATCCTTACCCTACCCTTTTTACTGCATTTAATTGTCTCCCTTTATAACTAAAGATGAATGTCCATAGGAAGCTCCCTAAAATCCCTCCTTGTATACTCCTCCCTATCCCTAAAGGAATTGTTGAGTTTACGGCATATCTATTTAACCTTGGAACCTGAAG
This sequence comes from Panthera leo, assembly GCF_018350215.1. NCBI lineage: Eukaryota > Metazoa > Chordata > Mammalia > Carnivora > Felidae > Panthera > Panthera leo. The sequence goes on from NC_056684.1 coordinate 129,743,632, forward strand.
TGTTTTACAGATGTGTACACACACACACACACACACACACACACACACACACATTTTTGTTAATATTGTTATTTGGTTTTACCATAATTATCATTTATTTATCTGGCCATTTCATTTTGGTCCATAGACGCTTGGAGATGGGAACCAGTTTTTGATGTATACAATAGACACAATGGTGTCTTCCCTCACCACCCCTCAGGCTTCCCTCTTAGGGCCAAATCCTTCCCCAAGGCTGAGTGTCAGCGGTTGGCTGCTCATAGCTGAGTCCTCAAGGTTATAGCCCCTCCCAGCAGTCAGCTTAGCCAATGACTGACTGAGGCAGAAATGCAGAAGCCCAGATCCCCCTTGACTCATCTGGTGATAATTCCAAAGGGCCATCTCAGTCTCAAACTCTTTGTAGAATCAGTGGAAACCTCAACTACAAATTGAATTTGATGACCTTCCAGTGTCCAACCAGTCTTCCTCACTTGTGGGGAGGGTATTCAATTCATTTGTATACATTTTCTTACATATCTACATTTATGTATCTTTACCTTCATCAAAATAAAACATTTTGAAACTGACATACATACTTCATTTGGATTCCATTAGTTTTTTCCACAAACACTATTTTTCTGTTCCATGATCCAATCTAGGGTGCCATTTTGCATTTACTAGTTCTATCTCCTTAATCTCCTCGAATCTATGACAATCTCTCAGTCTTTCCTTGTTTTTCATCATATTGACAATTTTGAAGAGTCTTCAGCCAGGTATTTTGTGGAATGTGTCTCACTTTGGGTTTGTTTGATGTGTTTTCCTCATCTCTCTGGAGTTATTGATGGGGTAAAACTACTTCAGAGATGAAATGTTCTCATTGCATCATATCAGGGATACATGGCATCAGCATGACTTTTCACTAGTGACACGAACCTTGATTATTTGATTAAGGTAGCATCTGACAGGGTTGCCACTGTAAAATTGTTATTTCTCCTTCTTCTATCTCTTTCCCAAAGGCACCTAGCCATACAACTCCTGCATGAAGCTCTGTTTCAAAGTCTGTTTCCACAGGACCCACCCTAAGAAAACATGTAGAATCACCCATTTTACTTCAACCTGTGTCCTCAAAAATTCACTGAATAATTTGGTCTGTGAAGTTTAACTTTGTCAATACCCGTAGAATAGAAACAAGGTAATCACAGTTAATTTGGCCACCATGCCAGTGTTACACCAAGAATTACACGTTTACAAAGTTACTGGCTAATTTACTTTGTGCAATAGCCTTAATTCAAGGAATTCACAGAAAGAGCAGTGTACTGTCAATAGATACACATTAGCACTCTTATGTTTGTTGTCCCTGGATATGATTCGATGTGCAAAATATTTGAAGCCCCCAATCACACACAACTGTAGTACAAGGATCTAAACCTCTATCGTCTCCAATCACCAAACTACTGCTTGACCACATCAGAAATGCACACATTCCACTCTGAATTTTTGGAACCAGTTCAGTGACATCATATTTTATGAAAATCAACAACATCTCATTGAAAATTACTGGGCCTAAGATTCTCATCGTTGCTATGTCAAGATCCCCAATGGAAAATATCTCCACAAGGGAACTGGGGGGGAGGGGCCAAGATAGTGGAGCAACACAGAAAGTCTTTGCTTCTCTCCTCCCTTGAAATTCAGCTAGATCAGCACCAATTTTGCACACCTAGAAAATTGACCTGAGGACTAACACAGCAATCTGCATAACTTGAGTCACAGAACTTAGCAGGTGTGTGGCTCAGAGAGGTGAACTGGGGGAAAGAGAAGCTGAAGAGGCTAGGGAGCTGTTTTGGTTTGTGAAGAGAGGACAGAGACAGGGAGGAGAGTACAGGAAAAGCACTCCTGAAAGCAGCTTGAGAGAAAGAGAAAGAGTAGAAACACCCACAAGGACCTGGACAAGAGAGGGCGAAAGGAAAGAGATTCAATACCATTAGAACTCCATAAACAGGGGAGTGCAGAGTCAGAAATTCCACAGCTCATTACCTGGCAGTGTTCTGATGGGATGGATGAATCACCCCCAGAACAGAGAGGGAGATCCAAGGGGTCTTCCGGCCACACAGGAGAGGCAGTTCCCCTGCTTGGAGGACATTTGGTAGAGGCCATGCAGCCTTCCCACAGGCAAAGGTCCCAGTGGACCCCAGACTACAGCCATGTTTGTGTGTGCTGGAACAAAGATGCCAGGGTGCAGTGAAGCCTGGCAGGTTGTGATTTACCATAGTCACTGAACTGCTGCTGCTACACAATTGCATGAACATTTTCTGGGGCAGGCTGGCACCTATCCCCAGTCTCTGGGCCTCTGTAGTGGCACAGTCATGTGAGCATTCCTGGAGGTGAGCTGGCACCTGGCCATTTCGTGGTGAGACCCTCCCCAGAGGGTCAGAGCGGGCTCAAGCTATAGGTCCTCAGAAGTGAGAGGTTTGGAAACACAGCCCCATCTGAGATAAAATTCAGGAGGGAAGTGCCACTCAGCAAACTGCCAGCTTGGACATGTACAGTGTAGAAGCAGGGAGTACACGGAAGCCAGAGACAAAGGAGGGGTGTTTGATTGCCAGTTGGCAAGAGCACAGAGTTCTGATGCTAGAGACTGGGAAGCTGGTGAGACCTTTTTCACCTCTCCTGCATGAGCATGCATGTGTAGATGCACCACACAGATCTACCCCAGTAAGCTAAGCAGCACCACCTAGTGGAAAACGGAGCTGTTACACCAACCCCCTTCCAACTGCACCAACCAAGCCCTAGAGGAACACCACAAGTCTCTCCACCTGTAATGTGCTTCCTAGTTTGACTTCTAGGGGAAACTGGGTGTAATTTCATTCAGATTTCATTCTGTTAACTTGTCCATCTATTGATTATTTTTTCTTTTCTTATTCTTGGATACAGTAAGAAAAAAATTATTTTTATTTTCCATTTTTTATAAAAACGATTTTTCTTTAATTTTTTCTTTAATTATATTATAATAATATAATAATATATATTATATATAATATAATAATATATATTAAATATATAAAATATATTTAAAAAATATATGTATATTTATATATATATTTAAATATATATATAAATATACATATATATAAAATATATAAAATATAAAAAATATATAAAAACGATTTTTCTTTAATTTTTTCTTTAATTATATTATAATAATATAATAATATATATATATAAATATATTCACAAATATATAAAAAATTTTATATATAAAAAAAGAATTAACAAAATTGATAAACCCCCTAATCAGTTTGATCAAAAAGAAAAAGGAAAGGACCCAAGTAAATAAAATCAAGAATGAAAGAGGAGAGATCACAACCAACACTGCAGAAATCCAAAAAATAATGAGTATTATGAACAATTATATGCCAATAAATTGGGCAATCTGGAAGAAGCACAGAGAACTCCCATTAGATTTCACAAAAACTGACCATCAACAAGGCATATCATACTTAAATTCACAAAACACATAGACAAAGAAAGAATTGTGAAAACAGCAAGGGAAAAAAAGTACTTAACTTGTAAGACAGGTCAGGTTCACAGCAGACCTATCCACAGAAACTTGGCAAGCCAGAAAGGAGTGGCAGGATATATTCAATGTGCTGAATCAGAAAAATATACAGCCAAGAATTCTTTCTCTAGCAAGGCTGTCATTCAAATTAGAAGGAGAGATGAAGAATTTCCCAGAAAAACAAAAACTAAAAGAGTTTGTAACCACTAAACCAACCCTGTAAGAAATTTTTAGAAGGACTCTCTGAGGGGAGAAAAGATGAAACAAAACAAAAAAGACCAAAAGCAACAAATACTAGAAAGGACCAGAGAACACCACCAGAAACTTCAACTCTATAGGCAACACAATGGCAATAAGTTCATATCTTTCAGTACTCACTCTGAATACCAATGGACTAAACGCTCAAATCAAAAGACATAGTGTAACAGAATGGATAAGGAAACAAGATCCATCTATATGCTGTTTACAAAAGACCCATTTTAGACCTAAAGACACCTTCAGATTGAAAGTAGAGGGATGGAGAACCATCTATCATGCTAATGGTCACCAAAAGAAAGCCGGAGTAGCCATACTTCTATCAGACAATCTAGATTTTAAAATAGAGACTGTAACAAGAAATGAAGAAGGACATTATTTCATAATTAAGGGATATATCCATCAAGAAGATATATCAATTTTATATATAAAAATACATAAACATATAATATATATAATTATGACAATATTTATATACACAAATATATAAATCAATTAATCACAAACATAAAGAAACTCATTGACTATAATACCATAATAGTAGGGGACTTCAACCCCCCACTTCCAGCAATGGACAGATCATATAAGCAGAAAATCAACAAGGAAACATTGGCTTTGAAGGACACACTGGACTGGATGGACTTAACAGATATATTCAGAACATTTCATCCAAAAGGAGCAGAGTACACATTCTTGTCAAGTGCACATTGAGCATTCTCCAGAATAGTTTCTCCAGAATGTTCTCAAGAACATTTTCCAGAGTAGATCACATACTGGGACATAACTCAGCCCTCAACAAGTACAAAAAGATTGAGATCATACAGTGCATATTTTCAAACCAGAACACTATGAAACTGGAAATCAACCACAGGAAAAAAAAAATGGAAAAACAACAAATACTTGGAGACTAAAGAACTTCTTACTAAAGAATGAATGGGATAACCAAGAAGTTAAAGAAGAAATTAAAAAGTACATGGAAGCCAATGAAAATGATAACACCACAGCCCAAAAACCTCTGGGCTACAGCAAAGGTGGTCATAAGATGGAAGTGTATGGCAATCCAGGCCTTCCTAAAGAAGGAAGAAAGGTCTCCGATACACAACCTAACCTAATCTGGAAGAAATGGAGAAATTCCTAAAAACATATAAATGACCAAAACTGAAATAAGAAGAAATAGAAAATTTGAACAGACCCATAACAGTAAAGAAAATTAATTATAATAAAAAATCTCCCAAAAAAACAAGAGTCCAGGGCCAGATGGCTTTCCAGGATAATTCTACCAAACATTTAAAGAAGAGATAACACCTATTTTTTTCAAGCTGTTCCAAAAAATAGAAATGGAAGGAAAACTTCAAAACCCATTCTATGAGGCCAGCATTACCTTGATTCCAAAACCAGATAAAGACCCCATTAAAACGAAGAACTACAGACCAATTTCCCTGATAAACATGGATGCAAAAGTTCTCAACAAGATACTAGCCAATCAGATCCAACAATACATTAAAAGAATTATTCACCATGATCAAGTGGGATTTATACCTGGGATGCAGAGCTAGTTCAATATCCAAAAAAGTCAATCAGTGTGAGACATCATATTAATAAAAGAAAGGATAAGAACCACACGATCCTCTCTATAGATGAAGCACAGTAAGGAAACAATCAGCAAAACTAAAAGGCAACCTACAGAAAGGGAGAAGATATTTGCAAATGACATATCAGATAAAAGGTTAGTATCCAAAATCTGTAAAGAACTTATCAAACTCAACACCCAAAAAACAAATAATCCAGTGAAGAAATGGGCAAAAGTCATGAATAGACACTTCTCCAAAGAAGACATCCAGATGGCCAACCGACACATGAAAAAATGCTCACCATCTCTCATCATCAGGGAAATACAAATCAAAACCACAATGAGATACCACCTCACACCTGTCAGAATGGCTAACACGAACAACTCAGGCAAGAACAGATGTTGGCGAGGATGCAGAGAAAGAGGATCTCTTTAGCATCGTAGGTGGGAATGTAAGCTGGTGCAGCCACTCTGGAAAACAGTATGGAGGTTCCTCAAAAAACTAAAAATAGAACTACCCTACGACCCAGCAATTGCACTACCAGGTATTTATCCAAGGGATACATGTATGCTGTTTTGAAGCGACACATGCACCCCAATGTTTATAGCAGCACTATCAACAATAGCCAAAGTATGGAAAGAGCCCAAATGTCCATCGATGGATGAATGGATAAAGAAGATGTGGTATGTATATATGTATATCTACATATATATATATATATATATATATATACACACACATACACATATATATGTATACATACATATATACATATACATATACATATGTATACATATATATATACATACATATATATATGTATACACACACACACACAATGGAGTATTACTCGGCAATCAAAAAGAAGGAAATCTTGCCATTTGCAACAATGTGAATGGAACTAGAGAGTATTATGCTAAGTGACATTAGTCAGAGAAAGACAAACTCATATAACTTCACTTATATGTGGAATGTAAGATACAAAACAGATGAACATAGGGGAAGGGAAGCAAAAATAATATAAAAACATGGAGGGGGACAAAACATAAGAGACTCTTAAATATAGAGAACAAACTAAGGGTAGCTGAAGGGGTGTTGGGTGGGCTAAATGGGTGAGGGGCATTAAGGAGAACACTTGTTGGGATGAGCACTGGGTGTTATATGTAGGGGATGAATCACTGGATTCTACTCCCGAAATCGTATTGCACTATATGCTAATTTGGATGTAAATTTAAAAATTTTTAAAAAGAAAAAAAAAGAAAAAAAATCTCTACAAGAAAGCTTACTCGACTGTGTGAAGCCACTGTCATTTCAGTTTCAAGGATTTTTCTTTATTTTCAAAACCAAAATATTTAATCAAAAAGAATAAAATTGGTTATTTTTTCTCTCAATTTAATTTATCCAAACTGGAAATTTTCTAACAAAACCCTCAAATTCTCTTTGGCTCATTTCATCCTTGCATTGTACTATTTGAATATATCTGTCAAATTTTGAAGTGTGGCATACATTTTCTATTTTCTGCCCATTAACTACATTACTTACTTTGTGAAGAAAATGATATTTTTTTTCACAGATTTGAGAAGTGCAATAGTATCTCGCCAAACAAAGAAACAAACAAAAACCACTTCCTTTTCTAAGGAAAGGAGCAGTGGACTTGGTACTTTTTCTTAAAAATATAAAAAAAATACAAAAGCACAGGAGAGGTGATGATTTAGACCATAGGATCTGATGACGTTTTATTGCAATCAGAAGACAAAACATCCTTCATTTTTTGTAGGCAAAGTCTTCGAGAAAAGTGCATGCTGGTGCAACATATCATATGTGATCATGATACCATATTATTCTTTGTTGACAGAAGACACAAATCCTGAATTCTCTCCCCCTGGCATGGCGGGGTCATCCTTGCTATAAATTGAGCCACACATGTCAAGTTAAGATAAAAGTCTCCTTGGGGATTGAGCAGACTGATTTCCTTCATAGTTCAATGAAATTGTCCAGACCGCTATGTGGTTTTCTTCCCGTCACTGCACAAATGTTAGCATATCAGTAAGGACAACCTGAAGAATATATTCAAAATAACTGACTCCTGGGGTGCTTGGGTGGCTCAGCTGGTTAAGCATTCGACTTTGGCTCAGGTCATGATTTCATGGTTCATGGGTTCAAGCCCTGTGTCGGGCTCTGTGTTGACAGCTCAGAGCCGGAAGCTTGCTTCAGATTCTAATGTCTCCTTTGCTCTCCGCCCCTCCCCCATTTGCATTCTGTCTCTCTTTCTCTCAAAAATAAATAAACATTAAAAATATTAACAAAATAACTCACTCCTGAACATTATACTATCTCCATTCCCGGCTTAAGTTTTTCTCTCTGGCAGCCATTAGTATCTTACTAAGATCTGTATTTTGTTTGCTTTTGAAATGTCTGCCTCCTTGTTTTAGAATGCCACTTACGTGAGTAAAAAAGATTCTCTTCTCTTGTTCACATTGTAAGCTCTAGAATATTCTCTAGCTCCTAGAATAGTGCCTGACACATAGTAGATACTTAATATTTTTTAAATGTTTATTTATTTTTGAATGGGGGGGGAGGGGCAGAGAGAGGGGGCCAGAGGATCCAAATGAGCTCTGTGCTGACAGCAGATAGCCCATTGTGGGGCTCAAACACACAAACTGTGAGATCATGAGTTGAGCCAAAGTCAGATGCTTAATGATGCCCCTATGCTTAATGATTTTTAATGGATACATGGATTAATACATTTGTTTAACAAATATAGGTGGATTGTTTGCTATTCTCAATCCATACAGGGAAAGGCGACATGTCATATTGACCTTTATGTTACTTGAAAGAAAAAAAATTAACAATTTTAATCTACTTCTCTCAAATTTTTTGAGTATTATATCACAAATAACCTCTCGTTACTATAGAACTAATAGCTTATCATTCTTTTCACCACATTTCCTAGATTTACTATGAATAAAAGATCAAGTATAATATTGTGTCTTTGTCAGACTCTTTTTGCCAAAGTATCAAGTTAATTTCTACAATTCAAATAGTAGATACTTTGAAGGGTCCATTTTTTTTAGCAAGATTCATAACCTATAAATAATCAGTTTTACTTTCTCTTGTCAGAGCCAAGATGTATCATTACTTTAGGGTCTGTGAATATGTGCATTTCTACCTAAATGTGTTGACTGTTACCATAGGGTTACTTATGGCCTCCAGGGTTATACTATGATTTTAACAGCCTATTTCATTCATTCTTTATCCATCTCGTTGCATCTTGCTGGATATGCTGAGGTTTATCCTATTTGGTATTTCTTAAAATCTTAAAACTACAGTAAACAATTAAAAGGAATAACTATTTCTTTTATCTTTTCCCAAATAGCAAGTTTGAATATGTCACAGAACATATTCTACAAAGATAAATGTTATCAGGACTTTAAAAGATCTGCAGATCTTTCAGAAAACCTAATTCTTCTAAAGAATTATAAATTGGAAGCTAATTCTTCAGAATGTTATCCTAATTATTCATGATTGTTAGCTGAAGTTTATGGAAGAAAATATTGTAATGTGCGTCATCATCCTTAATAGGCCAGGTAAGTCTTAAGGATGATATTCATATCTGAAAGGTCATTTTCACATGAAGCAAATAGTAATGCCTCACCAATTTCAGAATCTCAACATTACTGATCTTCTTAAATTGTCAAAACTATCAACTTAGACTACTTTTTTAAAAGCTGTGATTTAAGGGCTTTCTTCAGGAAATGTGAAACTAGTGAACTTGCCTTTGCATATAACTTTGCAAGGGCCATCTCAGAAAGGATGTGTCACAGGTAATTAAATAGAGCAGACAGTAAAAGGAAGTTGAAGCGACAGACTTATTCATCATTTGCGCTACTGAGACAGTTACAGGTTATGGCAGTTGGTTCCATGCATATACTCCCAGTCTCAATCCTTCTAATGTGATTATGAAAATTGTCTTCAGATTGAGATGGCACACAGATCTTTCCTGTGACTTTGATGGTAGTCATCACCTAAAGAGACAAACAGCAGCTCTGGATTACCCTCATTGGGAACATCTTCCTTTTGGTTGAATTATGTTATAGTTAATTTACCGTGTTCCCAAAAGTGCCACACGTTCTTCTTCCCCTTCCAGGTTCAATAGCTTATTATTTCAACTAGACGTTCTTATTGCAGGAAATTTTCCATTAAAGGAGCTTTCAGTTTATGCTCATTCACTTTTAATGTGTTTTCATCACTTTTCTTGTCAGTTTTCTTCATTGTCAAAATGAAACAGGGACAAAGCCTGCCCTTTTTGACTAGCACAACCCAATCCACCCTCTCAAAGATAGTTATTCTTAAGACGAGGAGGACGAAATCCATTCACATTGTTTGACAATGGCATCTTTTCTTGGTCAATCCTATGTTGTTTCTAAAGTGAGTCGATCATATGAAATAAAGTCTTAATATGAGTGTATACGTACGTTCATTGTAGTATCAATCAGCATTAGAGTAAAATATTTTGTGGCTTGGGAGTAAGTTAACTTTTACTATAGAAAAAATATTAAAAGTGCTGGTACTATATATTTCTCCTGTAATTTAATAAATTTTAGCATATAAAAAAAGTCTAAGCCAAAAATATATTCACAGAAATAACCACAAAGCTTAGAGTGACAATCTCAGCTTACCTAAAAAATTGAAATATCTATCCTAATGAGTTCTCCAAAAAAAGGGGGGGGGGTGCATTTAAAATACCTAGATTGTGGCACGTAAGTGGCTAAATTGGTTAAGCATCTGACTAAATTTCAGCTCAGGTCATGATCTCATGGTTTATGAGTTTGAGTCCCATGTTGGGCTCTGCACTGACAGCTCAGTGCTTGGGATGCTTTCTATCCCTCTCTCTCTGCCCCTCCCCCACAATCTCTCTCTCTCCCTGTGTCTCTCAAAATAAATAAATAAACATTTAAAAATAAAATAAAATACATTGAACTTTGAGGTATGTATATTTTTAGAAATTCTCCTTTGTTGGGAAACATGCAGAGAATTTAAATAATTTTCTAGTGGTGTATTTTTCCTTGTTTTATAAGTTGCAATAAAAATTCCACTAGAATAAATCAAATTAGTTCCTTCAGGTAGGAGTATTATTTCTCAAGGGAACATTTAGCCCGGGCATTTTTCACTGTCTCAAATATATTAGATACTCAATGAATACTGAATGAATGCATGAATGGACCCTAATTTTTGTAATGCTCTTTTATCCATTGCTTTGTGTCTCTTTCTGACTGTCATTCATTTATTCAACCAGCATTTACTGAGCACTTACTACATGCCAGGTTCTTTTCTAAATATTTATTATTTAGTACACAATATAGTCCACCATAGTAAATGATCCCTGTATACAATATAGCACACAATATAGTAAATGATCCCTGTCTCGTGATACTTATGTTCTGTTAAATCACACTTGATGAAATTAATTTAATTTACCAGTCAACACATTTTTTCCACTGTCATATATTATTCTCTGCAGGGGAGGAGGCGACTAGGGCATATCTCGAAAAGTTATAACCTGAGCTGAAATTAGGAGTTGGAGGCTTAATTGACTGAGCCACCCAGACACCCGTTAAGAGTATCTAATATCTAAGGTTATTGTGATGATTAATTCAGATAATCTACACCAAGCGGTAAGCACTGTAACTAGCATATTACTAAGATAAGTAAAATATATTGCTATGTTACTGTACCAATTTTGGGCAAGAGGAAAAGGAAGAAATACCTTATTTTCACCTGACTAAAATGATTATACCTGCTGGCTGGAAACAAGAGAATACATAAAAGTGTAAGAAGAAAAAGAAAAGTACTCTGAACATTCCACTGTTGACACCTTGATATATGGAATGTTTCTACTACTTTTTTTTCCCCGGATAGTTTGTTATTTTAAAAAAGGTACAGGTTGAATCATGACATTGTACATACGTGTCTCAACTCTACTTCAGTAAAAATTAGTAAAAAAAAATGGAAAGAAAGAAAGGGAAATAAAGAAAGAGCAGAAGGCAGAAAGAAAGAGCAGAAGAAAGAGCAGAAAAGAATATCTTAGCAACTAATCTTCATTTTGATTCTGATTGTGCCCATAGTAATAGATTCTTAGATGTAGGATTGAGTTTATTTTTAAAGTCAACCTCTTAAGTTTTTGAATTTTTTTTTACTGCATGTTATCATATTGCTTTATGGAAAACACTTTATCATAGCAATATGATAGTTCCTAGATGGTCTCACCCTGACTAATATCTCTTAATTGGTATCCATTTTTTTAATTAAAGTTTATTTACTTATTTTGAGGGGGAGGGCAGAGAGAGAGGGAGAGAGAAAAGCCCAGGCAAGCTCCACACTGTAAGCTCAGAGCTTGATGTGGGACTTAATCCTAGGAACCATGAGATCATGACCTGAGCCAAAATCAAGAGTTGGACACTCAACTAACTGAGCCACCCAGGTGCCCCGATTGTTATCCATTTGGTAAAGGGAAATTGCATCCTAGTGTGTGTTTGTTGAATTTGACATCCTCAAATTATTAAGGCCACGTTGACTTTATTTGAATCACTTTTGGCAGAAATATATTTTTCTATTGGAGTTTAAATATTCTCTTCCACAATATACATGAACTTAGTTTTTATTTTGGGTTCTAATCACTTACTTACAATATTAGTGGAAAATATATTTTCCAACTTGCTAACCGCCTTTTACTTATTCAGTTTTTGATAAATACTAATTGCTTCGTGGTCAAGATGTCCTTTATTTTCCTTTCATTTTTTTCTACTGTACTTACCTTGTAGAAGTCTTCTGAATAGGAAGTTCAGATACATTTTAAGCTATATTTTCCTCAAAAAAATGTTTTAGTCCTTTAACTTTTTTATATTTAACTCTTTAATCCCTCTACTTTTATGAATGTAAGAGAGTGTATGTGTTCTTGCACCTGCTTGTTATTCAATATGAAAAGAGATATTAATGTAAATTTTTCCAAAAGGCCAAATTTCCCAACAATATGATCTTTGTTTTGTTTGCTTCTCTCTTCTTTAGTGACTGGAAGATTTATGTGTTATTTTTAAGTCCAGTGGTAGTTCTTGTTGTTTTTCATAAGTATGCATTACCTTTTCTCTTTCTATTATAACTAAATGTTAAACAGGATACCTTTAAGCTTCTTTTTTTTAAATCTGAAATGTAGGGGCGCCTGGGTGGCTCAATTCGTTAAGCGTCCGACTTCAACTCAGGTTATGACCTCAAGTTTGTGGGTTTGAGCCCCACGTCAGGCTCTGTGCTGACAGCTCAGAGACTGGAGCCTGCTTCAGATTCTGTGTCTTCCCCTCTCTCTGCCCCTCCCCAGCTTGCACTCTGTCTCTCTCTCTCTCTGAAAAATAAATAAAAATTAAAAAAACCCAAATTTAAATCTGAACTGTAATATTTAATTCACCATTATCCTTTTAAAAAATAGGATATAGATTCTTAGCATGATTACTATAATATTTTTGTTCATTTTATATCTTCCCTTTCAAGTATATAAGCTGACATTTTTAATTAGACAGTTATCAGCACGGGATGACACCATTGATCTTGGTAATCAACAGCAGGTCTTGAATTTAAATTTTTATTCATTTTTATTTGTCCATATTGCATAATTTAAGAAGCATTTCAAAAAGGGTTACGTGCTAGAAAAAATTCCCTTAATTTTCCTTACGCCAATAACCTACAACATTAATTATAAGCACAATTTCTTGACCTCTTTAAGTCTTACATCGCTCCCTTGGAAAAATGGGATAATATTACCTAACCCATAAAGTTGGTGTGGGAATTAAATGCACTGAAGCTAGGTAACAGTTCACCACTATGTCTGACACTGTTCAGTTATTATCATTGTCCTGAGATTCCTTTAATTTCTTTACAGTGCAACTGGGCTAGTAAGAAAAGTCTTTTAGCCACAGAGTTTGTCCCTCAAATCTCTAGTGTCTTTCAACATTTAATATTCTATAGAAGAAAGCTGCAGCTCGTTTGAATTCTATTTCGCTTTTGTTGTTATATTTCTGGTATTGTGAATAGATATTTAAAAAGAACCTTATTTTCACCTTTCATGAAAGAAGTGGTTTTCTCAAAACCGATTCTTCCTGACTCACAAGAAGGCATTTCAATCAGCATAGCAACAGTTAGAAGTCTTCCTCAACTAGGAAAATTCTTCAGCTCTGTCTATGAGGATCATTTCTGTTTCGATCGTTTTGGGTTTCTTTCTTTCTTTCAATCATATTTAAGCTCCTTGTCCTTTTCCCTCCTCTGGGAGAACTTCTTCTTCTTCCCTTTTTTTTTTTTTAATGTTTATTTACTTTTGAGAGAGAGAGACACACACACAGTGCAAGTGAAGGAGGGGCAGAGAGAGAGGGAGACACAGAATCTGAAGCAGGCTCCAGGCTCTGAGCTGTCAGCACAGAGCCCAACGTGGGACTTGAACTCAGGAACGGCGAGATCATGACCTGAGCTGAAGTACGACGCTTGACCGACTGAGCCACCCAGGCGCCCCTGAGCTTCTCTTATTCATCATATGTTCACTGAAGCGATCTCCCACTGTATCTGCTGTTTTCTGCCTCAGATACAGCTTTAAATTCTGTTACTGTATGTATGTTTTCATGTATCTCTTTTTGATCCTACCCCTTATAGTGGGTTGAATTATATTCCCCTGAAAATTAAGTCAAAGTCCTCAGCCTCAGTACCTGTCAATATGACCTTATGTGGAAATAGGGTCTTTACATACATAACAAAGTCAAAGATTTCAAGATGAGATTATCTTGAATTTAGACTGGACCCTAAATCCAGTAAGTGGTATCCTTTGAGTAGAAACAAAGAGTGATATTTGAGATACTGCAACTCAGAGATGAAGCCAGGGGAAACTGAGGCAGGCATATAAACCAAAGATCACCAAGAATCACTGGCAACTTCTAGAGGCGGGGAAAGGGGCAAGGAAAGGATTTTCGCTCAGGGCCAGAAAAACGCCAACCAAGTCGACATCTATTTTGGACTATAAGAGAATAAATTTCTGTTGTTTTAAGCTGCGAAATTTGTAATAATTTTTTGTATGGCAGCCCTAAAAAACATTTTTATTGTATTTTTTAATTCATTGTTATGTTTTGTACTACATGACAATTTTTCTAAGGGTCAGGAAGTAAGTAAAGCTTTGTCCTTTGCCATTTTTTTAAAAAATTTCTTATGTCCTTTCTTTTATTTTTTTCTTTCAAAGATAGTTTAGCAGTTAATTAGGAAAGTTTCACTGGAGAATGCCAACCAAATACTATTTGAAACAAAACTTTCACTTATATTGATAAAAGAATACTTACACAGCAAGATAACAGTGAAGATCAAATCACACCAAAAATGATATAAGGAGAAGAAATCTAACATATTGTATTATATATACTATCAACTCCTAGAATAATCCTTTATATTTATAATTCAACAAAGAAAATCAAATTGAAGATGTGTATCTTTTACATTCAATTCATATAAGCTGTCTTAGTTTGGATTTTCATAGAAACAAACCCTGAAGCAAAGATTAGAGTACGCTTAATTTATTTTGGAGGTGATCCCAAGAAACACTAGTAAAGGAAAGCAGATGGGAGGATGGAATGAGCCAATAAGGATTGTTATCAAGCAATGATACCAATATGCATCTCTGGAGTTTAGCCACGCGGGGATCTCTGGGTACTAGCGCAAACCATGCTATTCACTCAAGGAGGGACATATTTGTACACCAACTGCCTTCTGGCTTTTTGGTTGAGGCTTGTTTTTATATAGGTGGAGATAACATTGTTCTCTGAATACTTCTGGTTTGTTAATTGGTGGACAAAGCTGGCTCTGGAGGACTGAACAAAAATGCTGGGGGGAAGAATACAGATGCAGTCAATTACAAGTCAAGTTGCTGCACTCTGAAGTAGACAGCACGGGCAGGGCACCAATCACATTCGCTCCAGTGGCATTAAACTTCAGGGACCCTCTCAAAATATCTGAAAGCCCAACATTAGCAGTTGCTAGCACTGATTCCCACGGACACAGTACTGACACAGTAGGAGCTCTGGATGGCCTTTCTGTAGTTCTCTTGACCTTGCCGTGGAGCTTGCTAGTTGGGTGTCGTATCTCCAAGTCTTGTGTTCCTTTAACTTCAATCAAAGAAGAAAGAAAGGGAGTGATCTCAGCAGAGATTTTCTCTGCATGAGTCTCTTTTATCAGGAAAGAAAAATCTTCCCTAGAATCTCTCCAGCTGACTTCTTAATACCTCAACGCTCTGATAGAAAAAGGGAAGGGTCTATTTTTATTCAGATAAAGGACTCTCAGCCTAGTAACTGAGAAAAACTGAGGTTTATAGCAAGGAAGACATGGGGAGTGGAGATGGTCTGGGAACCAACAGCCTAGTCTACCATAAGATGTCAGAGAAAAAATAAATCTGAAGGTGTCTTAGGAGCAAAAACACTTCAATCTTATGCCTTTGATTATTTGTATATATAATTTATATATATGACTATATAAAAATCATTTATAATTTTTATTTAAATATATAATCATTGTATACATTATATGCATATATTCTTGTATTTATTATTTTTATTATAATATACATGTATATATCTGAGTAAGTGTGCATATCTTTGAGTTAGCTTCAATGTGATGAGCTAAAATTTTTCACAATGTTTTCAAAATGTAGTAGAGATTATCTTCATTATCTGGTGGTAGATACTCCAAGTAATCATAGATCTTAATTCCTATCCTTATCTAGAATTCTAAGCCTCTTGTCATGCAAAAAATATATATATATAAAATTAAAGTGCATGCATTACTTTGAAGATGCTAAAAGAACAGTGAATCTCTCCTTCCCATATGATTTTGGCCCCATTTAAATAGGAGAAAATACTGTAAATATCAATGGCTTCAGTTATCTTTCATAATATTAACATTGATGTGCATCCTACCAGACAGAGGTCATGTTTTTCCATCCCATTTCATTTCAGCTAATATTTCAGTAAAACTTAACAGAGGTTTATAAGCTTAATTTAAACTGAATTTGGATTAGATAAAGGAAAACACATTTCAGAAAATCATTAATCCTGGCTTTTTACTAACTTACTTTCAGCTCTACAAAAAACCGCAGAACATTTGATTTGGGACTTGCTTACTGCACTACCAGATGGAACCTCAAATGTCAGAGGCTTACCACGTCTGTTTACTTCTTACCTCACCCAAATGATATTTAACTTAGGTTCCTAATTAGTCCAAGTGGTGATTCCAACATTAGATCTTGACTTAGGTTTTGTCTTAACAAATGGTTTCCAAGATCACCAAGCTAGTGAAGAAAGAAAGGGCAGGTAAGGTAGGAGGGACTTGGGAGATTTTTATGAGAAAGTCCTAGAAACAGCACATATGAACTAACCATTGAGTAGACTCAGACACATGGTTAGACCTAATTGCAAAGGAGTCTGGGAGATATAGTCTAATTCTGGGACCAATAAGAAAAAATATAGGCTTGCTGATCAGCTAATATCATTACCATATTCTCTTAAACTCTGCACAGTCCTCTTCCCAAAGTCATAAAATGCAAGAAAATAATAATCTCATTTATTCATACAACAACAAATTAATATGCTTTCTAAGGTTTAATTCACCAAATAATGCTATTGTCAATGCAGTTAATATTGCATCAAATTAACACTGGATTTGGAAGTGATTTTAAAATAAGAAAACAAATTCAAGATTTTTTTGAAAAAAAAATCATTTACTTATTCTACAAATACGTGTCGGTTATCTGCTGTGCACTACAACTTTGTACTTCTGTTTAAAATTGTACATTAATATTATTTTAATGGTTTAGCCTTACCACATACTGATAACATGTAAGAAGTAACAGTGAGGTTTTATTTTTATAAATGATAACTTTTTATTTTGTCTAAAATATAGGAAAGTAGTTGGTGCTAACTTTGTTTTCTATCACTGAGGGACTTTTGTTTTGTGATATCTTAAGAATGACAGTTGGTCGCAATTAATGTACAAAGGATGTAAACATGTCAACTTTAATGGAAAAATTTCATCCTTTGTTTTTATTCCAAATTGTGTCCAATGAAGAGTACCGTGTATTACAACATAATGTAATTCACTCTTAGACTTTAAAATTTAGGGTCCATGCAACATATTCCTGACTTTTGAAACACCTAAAACTTACCAAATTACCAAAACATACATTTTAAAAACAGAGTTATTTACATGCACTGATTTTGCTTATGGTGGTATGTTTACTTTGTTTTTTTGTTTGTTTAAAGCATAAGATCATGTAGTAAATACTTAGTATTGACCCTAAAATATTTTCACAAAAATATAATGGCATTACAAAGTTCTTTTCATTGTTTTTGGTCACCAAATGAAATGTAACTTTAGTTTTTAGTCATCATAATTTTTATTTTGTCATTTTCCTGTTGGAATTTAGAAATAGTGATATCTTATACCACATAGGACCGGCTATTTCAAAGAGCTCCCCCATGATTAGCAAGAGATCAAAATTGTGGACCCAGATAGATAGAGACTGTTTCTCCAGAACAAGGAAGATAAAGACTTAAGAATTACAGATTTGTTGATTGTTTCTTTCACTGTGCAGAAGCTTTTTCTCTTGATGAAGTCCCAATACTTCCTGTTTGCTTTTGTTTCCCTTGTCTCGAGAGACATATCTAGTAAGAGGTTGTTCTCCCCAAACTCAAAAGGTTGTTGCCTGTGTTCTCCTCTAGGATTTTGATGGTTTCCTGTCTCATGTTTAGGTCTTTCATCCAATTTGAATTCATTTTTGTGTATAGTGCAAGACAGTGGTCCAGTTTGGGGGCAGCTGGGTGGCTCAGTCAGTTGATCATCTGACTTCAGCTCAAGTCGTGATCTCACAGTTTGTGTGTTTTCGAGCCCCGCATTGGGCTCTGTGCTGACAGCTCAGAGCGTGGAGCCTGCTTTGGATTCTGTGTCTCCCTCTCTTTCTGCCCCTCTCCTGCTTGTGCTCTGTCTCTGTCTCTCTCAAAAATAAATAAACTTTTAAAAAAATTTGAAAAAACTAGGAAGTGGTCCAGTTTCATTCTCTTGCATGTTGCTGTACAGTTTTCCCAACACCATTTGTTGAAGAGACTATCTTTTCTCCATTGGATTCTTTCCTGCTTTGTTATAAATGAGTTGACCACACAGTTTTGACTTCCTTTCTGGGTTTTCTATTCTATTCCATTGATCTATCTAGGCATCTGTTATTGTGCCAGTACCATACTGTCTTGATCACTATAGCTTTGTAATATAACTTGAAGTCCAGAAATGTGATGCCTCCAGGTTTTCTTTTTCAAGATCACTTTGGCTATTTGGAGTCTTTTGTGATTCCATGCAAAATTTAGGCTTGTTTGTTCTAGCTCTGTGGAAAATGCTAATGGTATTTTGATAGGGATTGGATTAAAAGTGTAGATTGCTTTGGGCATATCAACATTTTAACAATATTTGTTCTTCCAATCCATGAGCATGGAATGTTTTTCCATTTCTTTTTTGTCATCTTTTATTTATTTCATTGTGTTTTAGAGTTTTCAAATTACAAATCTTTTACCTGTTTGGTTAGATTTATTCCTAGGTATCTTATTGTTTTCAGCAATTGTAAATGGGATTCCTTGCTTTCTCTTTCTACTGCTTAATTATTGGTGTATAGAAATGCAACATATTTCTATACATTGATTTTGTATCTTGTGGCTTTACTGAATTCCTGTATCAGTTCTAGCAATTTTTGGTGGAGTCTTTTGGGTTTTCTATAGAGAGTATCATGTCCCTTGCAAATAGTGAAAATTTGACTTCTTCCTTGCTAATTTGGATGCCTTTTATTTTGTTGTTGTTGTTGTTGTCTGATTGCTGAAGCGAAGATACAAAGCCTCTGCACAATGATGGAAACGATCAACAAAACTAAAAGATGGAATGGGAGAAAATATTTGCAAATAACATCTCTGATAAAGGGTTAGTATCTAAAATATACAAAGAAGTTATCCAACTCAACACCCAAAAAAACCAAATAACCCAGTTAAGAAATGGATGGAAGACAAAAAGAAAAAAAAAAGAAGAAAAAGAAAGAAATTGGTGGAAGACATGAATAGACACTTTTCCAAAGACATCCAGATGGCTAACAGACACATGAATGCTCAACATCACTCATCATCAAGGAAACACAAATCAAAACCATGATGAGATATCACCTCACACCTGTCAGAATGGCTAAAATTAACAATCCAGTAAATAACAGGTATTGGCAAGGATGCAGAGAAAGGAAACCCTCTCACACTGTTGGTGGGAATGCAGAGACCGATGCAGATACTCTGGAAAGCAGTATGGGGATTCCTCAAAAAAGTTAAACATAGAACTACCCTATGATCCAGGAATTGCACTACTAGGCATTTAACCAACGGTTACAATGGAATATTACTCAGCCATAAAACAATGAAATCATTCCATTTGTAACAACATGGAGAGAACTAGAGAGTATCATGCTAAGCAAAACAAGTCAGTCAGAGAAAGACAAATATCATATGATTTCACTCATATGTGGAATTTAGGAAATAAAACAGATGAACATAGGGCAAAAAAAGAGAAGCAAACCAAGAAACAGACTCTTAACTATAGAGAACAAACTGAGGATTACTGGAGGGGAGGTGGGCATGAGGTGGGTTCAATAGTGATGGGGAATAAGGAGGGCACTTGTAGTGATGAGCAATGAGTGTTGTATGTAAGTGATGAATCACTAAATTGAACACCTAAAACTAATATTACATTTATGTTAGCTAACTGGAATTTAAATAAAAACTTGAAAAAAAATTACACGCAGAAACATACTAAAGAACAAACAAAAGCGACTATATAAAAATGCAATACATGATAAATTAGCATAAGGCATATGTTTCCTGGTCTGAAGTCAGATTTTTTTTTTTCAGTAATTTCTTCCTGATAAAGAGATACGGGATCTATTTTATTTTTTCCTGTTAAATGTAAAATTAAATATCAGACTGACAAGATTTGCCCCCTGTTCCTCTTTTTTTTTTTTTTTAATTCCCAATACTCAAGTAGTCACTCTTGTATGGTCTTTATAACATTAAAAGGAAGACAATTATTCTTATGTATATATATATGTGTATATATATATATACACATATATACACACACACACACACACACACATATATATATATTTATGTCATAAGATTATATATATATACATATATATATATATATATACACCATACACCACAAATCATTGAGCAGAAAATATCCCTAATCATCTTTCTTTATATTTTTCAAAGAGGTTTTTTTTTGTTTTTTGTTTTTTGTTTTTGTTTTCTTTTGTTTTGTTTTTGGTAAGGGGGAGTGGGACTGGGAGCTATAATCTATTCATATTTTTATTTTAAAATAGGATTTTAAGTGAAAATGGTGGATGAATTACATAGTGAGATAGTTTCCATTTTGTAGCAAAGTTATCCAAGCATTATAACACACACATATACACATTATGGCATACACACACAGGTAATTACCACATGTACAGAGTGTAAGGTCAATGATAACTTACTGACCAAAAGTTTGTCTTAATGCAAGTATCCACATGTACTGTTTTGAGTACTGTATTATTATTATCAGAAAACTAGTCAATAAGTTCTATATATTTTTAAAAAGTGCATTATGAACAGAGTTGAGTTGTCTTACTTTGAAAAAGTATCCTATGTATACACTTACCATGGGAACCTGATGTGTTAACCCATTGTGATATACAGGCTCCAAAATGGCCCATAATCATTCTCACTCCCTGTTATTCACACCATGATGAGGTCTCCTTCACAATGAATGCAACTGACCTGTGCAACCAATAAAATATTGCAGAAATTATGGTGTATGACTTCCTAGGTGAGATCACAAAAAAATATTGTTACTTGATCTGCCCTATATCATTTACTCTAGAATAAGCCTACCACAAAGTCAGCTCTCAAGTAATTCTATGCAAGGTCCCCATGACAAGGAACTGAGACCTCCTACCAATAGCCAATACCAACTTGCTAGTCATATAAATAAGCTAGCCATTGAAGGAGATGTCACCCCAACATATTCTTCTTTGGTATAAAGATTATCTTGAGCTGGGGCGCCTATGTGGCTCAGTCTGTTGAGTGTCTGACTTCAGCTCAGATCATGATTTTGTGGTTCATGAGTTCGACCCCAGCATCTGGCTCCGTGCTGACAGCTCAGAGCCTGGAGTCTGCTTCAGATTCTGTATCTTCCTCTCTGCTCCTCCCCTCCTCACATTCTGTCTCAAAAATAAACATTAGATATCTCCTCTTTGTTTTTGTATTTTAAGAACTTTCTGGATTGAGGGGCACCTGGGTGGCTCAATCAGTTAATTGTTCAAGTTTGGCTCAGGTCATGATCTCGAGGTCTGTGAGTTCGAGCCCTGCATCGGCTGTGTGCTGATAGTTCAGAGCCTGGAGCCTGCTTCAGATTCTGCGTCTCCCTCTCTCTTTTCCCCTCCCATGCTCACACTCTGTCTCTCCCTCTCTTTCTCTCAAAAATAAATAAACATTAAAAAATATATATATTATCTTGAGCTGATTACTCTTAAGAAACAGCAGCCATAGGAGAATCTCTCAAAACCCAGTAGAAGTTACTCTTCTGAAAGAGACATGTACTTGTGTAAGGGAAATTTCCATTTGTAGGGGTGTTTCCCTTGAAGGGGGTGACCAAATCTCTAGAAATTCTTATCAATGGAGAAGGCAGCTGACTTATATCTCTATAACAACCACACCCTTATTTACTGTTTTTTCTTGATAAGCTCCCATAACTATCTTCTGTACACCGTAACCCACAGCATCTTTTGTATTTAGCTGGACCAGGTATGTAAGGTGGTGGCTTGGGCCAGAGAGTTAGCCAATTTTCCAGAGTCTCTCCCTTATATACAGGAAGTGTACATGTTACTAAACTTCTGTTTGGTTTTCTCCTGTTGGTCTTTTATTACAGAGTGGTGTGAAAGCCAGGAGTCTAAAGGGGGAGAGGAAAAATGATTATTCCCCGTCTTCGCCATTTTAAAAGAAGATTCTTAAGACTCAGTAATCAAGCCTCCAGATACCTGTTTTCTCGGCTGACATATTTAATAGAACCTCATGATAGACCTTGAACCAGAACCATCCAACACCACTATGTGCAAAGTCTGGAGATAAGAGAAAACATTTCAGAACTAAAAGGTATTATATTTGCCTTGAATATAGATTTCACTCTGTGGCTTCAGGTTAAGAACTCCTGGAAAGATCAGAGGGACATTCTACGTGAATAGATAAGAAGGTAGTCTTGCATGCAGTTCATGTTTCGCAGGCTCTTCAGGAGATGGGACAACAAAGACTCTCACATGCTTCTCTTCCCTTTGACCTGTTTCAATTTATACCTATATGTTTAGCACAGATTCAAGTGGGGTTATGTCTTTGAACAGGATGACATAGGAGATACACTGCTTTAACATTCACTTCACATACAGAAATGACCCCATGCGAATTCTCAAATTCCCTCTGTACCTTCTTTTAGAGGCTAGTGTCTTTTGTAAATATTTTCCCCTAGTTCGAATGTCTGTTTTCTTAATCTAAATGCATTATTCTCGGTAAGCCTTAGAAATTTAGCTGCTGTAAATGACTCCCCCATACTCTGCCAAAAGGTAAGCTGACTTGCATTAGTTTAAACAAAAGTGGGGAGCTTGTTTAAAGGTGTCTGTCCAACTGTGACTAGAAGGGTTAATATTACGCTGTAAACAAGCCTTCCAGGTTATTGCCTCTGGGGGCTGGGACAATTAACAGATTTGCTGTGACCTTTGTAATTACCCTAAATTACTGGGGTTTTGCCCGATAATCATACAATGCAAAAAAGGAAAAGTCGGTGACAAAATGTTGAGATTACTTTTATACATCTGTTAACATAACAATGAGTTACCATAGTTTAAGAAAAGTTAGTTGCAGAATTGACAAATAGAGGATATATCCACTTAAATATGATATAGTGTTAATATTAGACTTTTTTTTTTCTAAAAACAAAATTCAGGGGCGCCTGGGTGGCTCAGTCAGTTGAGCGGCCGACTTCGACTCAGGTCATGATCTCACGGTTTGTGAGTTTGAGCCCCGCATCGGGCTCTGTGCTGACAGCTCAGAGCCTGGAGCCTGCTTCTGATTCTGTGTTTCCTTCTCTCTCTGTCCCTCCCCCACTCATGCTCTGTCTGTCTCTCTCGGTCTCAGAAATAAACTTTAAAAAAAAATAAAAAATAAAAAAATAAAAACAAAATTCAAAGAATTATTGTATGAATGTCCATGCTACATTTCTTATACATTTTACTCTTCTGTTGGAAATGTAGTGTTCTATTTGAAATATTAAAACTCAGTAAATCTATCAGCCTTCATTCTGTAAATTTCTTAAATCCTAATTGGAAGTTTTGGTCTGGTGAAAAGAAATTATCTTTATTTATATTGATGCAATCTGCACATTTTTTAGTTCACAATATCAGAGAATCTACAGACACAGAACAAGTAAGAAGGCTTTCAAACTGAACACTGGCAAGGAGCCAAATATATAAAAATCATCTATATATCAATAAAAATATACATCACACTGTTAACACAATCTTGTCCTATGATCGTCTTAATTCACAAAGTGGGACTCTCTCCCCTTGGAAAATTCTATAGTTACTGAATGTACTAACTGCTCGTTAGATCAAAACAATTCTTAAGCAAAGGGCTTACATGATAAATTGGTAATGGAATATGCACAATCTTTCACTGAGACCTAATCAGAAAATAGAATCTCTTTCAAAGCATACTTTTAGTGGCCTGGCCTGAATTTGAACCAGTGATACCAGAGATACAACTCTTCATGTTTTAAGTTTCGGAAAGTATATGGGAGGGGGTCAGATTTCCCACAGAATGTTATCTGAAGGGCTCTTCGTGATTTAGGAGAGATGGCCAGACTGGAAATAATCGTTCTAGTTTAATGCCTGCATATTTGACCTCCAGTGTGTCCTTGCCTATTGTGATTCTATGCTGCTCCCATTTTAAGATCTGTACATAATATATATCCACATCAAATAAATATAATGCCTAGATAGTGGTACCTACCTCCTCAGTCACTCCCAGCTTGGCCGTTGGTCACCTCTAGAGCCAAAATACTCTTGTCTTCCTCCCTTGTCCCCTGAAACTCCAGGAACTCAAGCCCGTAATTTGTAAAAGAGGTTAATGAACATTTGGAGGAAATGGACAATAGACCATAAACAGCACACAGCTTTCAGATAAACGTCAAATATTATAACTTCTGGAAAGTCTTGGACCATTTCTCACTGCAGGGAGTTTCTCAATGGTCATGTCCCTTCCTAGGCCCCGGCTGCCACCAGAATATTCATGACCCATGATATCCCAAGTCCTCCCCTTCATTTTCTATTTCAGATTCCCCATACACTTCTTGGGAAATCAGAGAAGTCCACATCCCTATTACTGGACTATGCAGGGAAAAAAAGAACTTTGAGGAAACTTTTTCTACCTAGACTATAACCAGAGACATTTTCTTTCATAGCCATCAATTCTAATTAAAATCCTTAATAAGAGAGTAATTCCCTTTTATTTGTTTGTTTATTTACTTGTTTGTTGAGTGTTTCACAGCAAGATGGCTCGGATTGTATCCTTAGGCTAATAAAACTTATGTAGTCCTAATTACATCATCCAGAGTGGAGGATAGTGAAGTAACATGTAACGTGGGCATGGTTGCCCAAATTCCAAGGTGGCCGAAATGAAAACCAGAGACATATAAAAAATGTGAAATCTATTCTAGTTCTGAGGGGGAAGAATTTGTAATAAATATCTTCCTTATCCTGGAAACAACCATCTTTCTTGGGGAGGATGGCATCCATTTAATTTGATAAATATAATGCCAACTTGCAAAAAAATTTCTTTTCAAGATATCTAATATTTCTTGGGTTAGGCTGATGAGTTGATGTCACCTGAGTAATTTCATAATCATATTTTTATGTCTTTCTATGTTTTTATTTGTGAATATTTGACAAATTCTTAATTGTCTCTTGTGTGATTATTTGAATGTTTCTAAAAGAATGCTAGTTTTCCAAGGATTTGAAATGAAAATTTGGTAACTTACTTTGGATTCTGCACCTTACTTTGGATAGAATGCCACCATTATCTGGGGGCATAAATAGAATTAGATATTAACACTATTGACTTATTGTTTGCACATAAACACGATGCTAAAATCATCTGCAGATTTAACTCAAGGAAGCAATTGCTTCCTCGGGGCATTTTGGCATTTTGGCAGGGATCTTGAGTAGCTTTTTCCTCTCCTCTTTGGCTGTTCTCCTTGGGGCTCAGAGCAGGGACTATCCATTAAGATCAGATGCATGTAATCATGGTCAATTTCCTGCAAGAGAAGAAGGGGCGGGCACTTGGATGCTCATTTTTTATTCTGTTTCCACGGGTGGTGTTTTTCTATCTGCAATAGCAGCTGGAATCCGACTATGTGGTGGAGAGGAGAAGAGAGAAAATGAAACTCCTCTTAGGTATAAGAGTATTCCCTATTTGTCTGGTTTCTTTTTCTTTAAGTGAATTTTCTGTAGTTCCCAGTTTCTCTACTACACGCAATGTGATGAAAGCTAAGGAAACCCAGACTCTCCTCAATGTATACTTAGTTGATGCCAGAAACCTGAAGAAATGTCACTTTATTTCAAATGTCAGCATCCAGTGCTTCATGAAGAACAAATCTGCCTTAGAAAGTCCCCAAAGTACCTATAACAGGCTGTTGCTTGCATAAAGCCTCAGCTGTGAAAAGGCATTTTCATTTTTGTTGGCACTCAATATCTTTGGGGCTGTAAGGATGCTTAATACATTGGTAAATCTTGTACTGAATAACAAAAAGAGAGCAGGAAGGGCTTTCTCTTTTTCTACAGTAATATATATCTATATATGTAGATGTACATATTATCTATATTCAATGTCTATATACTATATGTGTGTGTTATTATATATACATAATACATTAGCTCATTTTACTCGTGAAAATAAAGATTCCAACAAAAAGAAAGGTTCTTCAAAATCAGATATTTTAATACCTCGATGTCATTTTTTTTCAGTTCCCTTCAAAATACTTTCCTAGACCTACAATTTTCTGATTATGCTCTCAGCTTTATGCCAAGAATAGAGATTTAGAAATATTTCACATGAACAATATTCTGCACCTTTTATGAAACTGTTCCTTCAGAAATTGTTTATTATGTCATTCAATTTCTCTACTGTGTAGACCTACACAAGAGTAGCACTAGGTAAAAGCATCTCTCGCTATGTAATTATTATTTAAAGAGAGTATAGAAGACTTCTCGTTTCATTCTTGTTTGGCAGGATGCTTCTTGCTAAAGTTTAAGCTTACCTTCAGTTATTGTCCTTAGCTCAGACATTCTGATAAAACTTTCCATCTCATCTTTAATAATTAATGATAAAAACAATTATTCCTGTAATGGAGAAGCTTACTTCCCTCACCAAACTTAGCTAGACTTCAGGGCAAAGGTTGTGGTGACGTCATAGTCATTCCAGAGCACTGCAGGGAAGCATCTTCATGGGGTAGCAGGAAATCGTCAAAATATGACATGACACGGCTTGGACCACACATTTCCTGCTTAGCAGCTGGACAACAAGAAGATGGACCCCTAGATGTCCTCCTCACATAAAAACTGGATGGTTTACTGACCCAGGTTCTTAGGTGGTGTTAATTTTCCACTGATGTACGAATAGCCCAGTTATTTGGTGAGGGTTCCGAGAGAGCAGACCTTCTGGGAATGCAACCGGTTACCTTCAGGATGGACTTTCTCTTGGCCAGACTTTTACTGGCACCTCCCGGACAGCTGTCATCTCTCACAATTTCCTAGCTGAGGCTTCTCATCACTGCAATGTCCCAATCCTTCCTCCTGCCTTCCAAGCATCTCTGTGGTAATGAACACATCTCTTTATCCTCACAGGCCCTATTCCCCTCTCTTAATTGGCCCCTGTCACTGCTCAACAAGAGCCTACATTTCCTGTGAAGACCAGACCACCAATTATTACCAACAGAACATCTTCCTCTCCAGTCTTTGAATCCAGAGAGAAGTCAGTCTTCAGGAACATGACCAACAGACATCCATTCCTGAGGGGAAGAATGCATTTTCCACGACAGAACTGTCTTTCACTGTAGAATGGTCTAAATCAATTATTATAATGGAGCAAATAAAGAAAATTAGTTGGACCTTCATATGCAAATAGTTTGAAGATTGAAATTCTGCTGATTTCTAATGATCATCGGTGCATTACTGTTTATAATTAGATTTTGCATACATTCTCTTCACCCTCATAAAAACACGATTAGGAAGATGATATCATTATTTTCAATATGCTGATGAGGAAGTAGAGGTTCAGAAAGATGGTAACTTGTCCAGGAGAGCAGGGTAGAGATTGGAAAGTGAGATATCACAGTCAGTTTTGTTTTGGTTACATGTCTAAACCCCATAGTAGCCTTTTCTGGAAAACCCTCCACTCCTCTCATTTTGTGTTACTGATTTTAGTACATATTTGCTCCTTTTTCGGTTTTTCTTTTTATGGCAACTCTTATTATTTTGAAATAAGATAGAGTAAAAATCTTAAGTACAGGAAGGAATGGTGTTTTATATTTAAAGAAAATTCCATTGATAGTGTTAGTCCATTAAACTTTCAAACTACAAAAGATTTTGCAAGGAAGGAATGGTGATACTATCCAATTTGTGCCTTGACTGTTTTAAATATAATCCATGGTTAAAATTTGTTTTTAAGTATTGGCCCCCAAACCCTGCGAAAATCATTGTACTTTGTAATGCAGGGAATCAGCTCCAATCAACTCTTATCTTAATTCTAGCTCTCTGTAAGGATTTCGCTTATTCGTTTTAATAGGATGGACTTTTAGCCTCCATCACTCACCTTAAGAGACTTATGAGAGACTCAAATTAAGTAAATGACTGGAAATGTCAAGTAATTAAACATCTGGTTTTTAATATAAAACAAATCACTTCATGCCTGTGGTCTCCGTCACTTGATCCGTCCCAGTGCTGTCTTTAAGCTGCTCCTGGCTACATTTAACCTCTTAGTCAAGCCAGACGTAACTCCATGCTTCCTATAGTAGCCCTTGGCCATTCTTTTCCCCAAAGCCTTCATCTGTTTTGCTGAGGCTGTGGCTCGGGCCTGTGTTTAGAGTCTAATTTCTCTCGCACTCTACCTAGGTTAAAATATAGCTTAGAGAAGCAGTACTTGTATGTGCTGAATTTCAACTGAGACTCTTCTAATTTCTCTGTGAACGGACACAGTCGTGGAGGAAACTTCTACTCCCTCCAATCCCACTGGGTCCCTCTCCTGAGGAAAATAGTCCCTCATCTGACTTTTGAGATGGTTTATTTGGACCTCTTGTTCCTGCTCTCTTCAAAGCTCTTTAACAGGATCGATTTTGCAAGGTTTCCACTAACCACTGAAAAATAAATAGTTTTTTTTCACCCGTACTTACTTCGAATGAGGAAGATACGGATGTTTCTAGGCTTCCCCATACAAGTTGAAAAGCAGTGGAACATGTATTATTCTCCATGCCATACATCTGAAAGCCACCATACCTACAGGGTGAGTAGCTAACTTTTGCCCCTGATAGTGAACATCTGTTTTTGTTGCTGTTGTCGTTTTCCCAGAATCCGTGATCCTCTCTAGTTTATCTTTGGAGGCCACCTCTTCTTCAGTCACACTCCATGAGCTCTGTAAGGCCATCTCCCACCTTGTTCCGGGGCTAGACCTAGCAGGCAATCAGCTTGTTCCATCCTTTAGACATAGTTAACTAGGTATGAGGGAGTAATTGACCCATGTCATTTCCATAAGGTTAAATCTTGGAATTTTCCAGGAACATTAAAGAGAAGAAACTCTTCTTCTGAAAGAAAAGACTATAAGCAAGAAGTTTCTGCTGGTCATTTAATCTACCACAGCCACAAATATGACAAAAATAAAACTAAAAAAGACCTAGGAGAGAGTGCAAACCGGAGTAAAATCTAGCCACTGCCAAAGGCTCTCCCTATGCTTTTCACTACAATAAATCAATATATTACTTTTTTGTTTAAATCAATTTGATTTGGCTTGACGGTCTTTGTTTTTGTGTTTTACACTCAGCAGTTTTTTGATCAACCTGACTCCACTTTGAAAGTCCAGATAATTTCAGTTCAGACACAAGTTCCATTTTGGCACTTGTATAAATTGTGTTTTCAAAGTCCCATTTTGATCCCTGTTTAGTTTCTTGACTCTGTTTTCAAATGAAGCGGTAGAGAAGAAATTAATTAGGTTTTCTAAAACTTCCAACATCACATGACATTTAATTCCTCTTTTGTAAGGAATGACTAATTAAAATTCTCTCCATTGCATAAGCCCATAATCTGGGGTCCATAGTGGCTCACCTGGGGCTACCTATTTGCTTCACTGATTGTCTCATGTATCAGGTTGCCAGATAAATCATAGGCCATAGTTAGACTAAAGAATTACTTGTTATCTGAAATACAAAGGTAACGAGTGTCCTCTGTACTTATTTGGTAAATCTCTTAGTCTACTAATTGTGCTCATACAACACATGAAAGAGTTGTCACTTACTCTGGTTCCATTTGAATTAAATGCTAAACCCCACTTAATTATAAATCTAGTCCCACTATTATCTGTGTAAGCAACATGTTATCTGACTATTGCTTCTATTTCTATTTATTGGGATTTAACCAAGCCATCACTGTGGAGCATCCAGGACCCAAATGAAAAGGATAGTGAAAAACAGGAGACTCTTTGACATTGAAGGAGTGTTTAGTTTGGAGAAAGGCAAAATAATTGCTAAGGGTGGAAGAGAAATTTCATCAGACAACCAAATATGTCTTTAATGGAAGAGGTGGCCAATACAATCCCTATTTTTCCAGAATGTGCAGCTCACATTGCAGAGAAGTTTACAGGATAGCATGTAAGGTTTCATTGTAATTCTCACCAGAAAGAACAGAAGTGTTATAAGGGCATTTACTGTGGTATGAAATAGCATAGAATTCTGCTTATAGAGACTGCTGGTGTTTGAGGAAGGAAGTTGTCTGTCGAGAACATTATAGAAGACATCCTTGCATTGTTTTCTGGGGGCAGATCATGGAAAATACTTTGGGGAGGTCCATGGACCTGAAAGAAGAAGAGAGATGGTGAAAACTTCTGGGCACAAAGTAAGTGAAAATCGTTCCCACAGAAAAGCATGTGTATGAGATTATAGAGAAAAATGGACAATAAAAAATTTGTCACAGCAGGATAGCCAGAGAATTTTAAGAAAGAGGTAGACTAGTATTCAATTCAAATTGCTTCCTGCTCTTTACTGGAATGTGGTTTTCCTCTATTATTTTAAAACCATCTCTTAATGAGGTGCTTGCAAAAGTATTGTGTTAGGGGAATTTGGGGGATCAAGGGAGAGAGGTTGTGGACAAACGGAGAGTGAAACTGATGAAAGGGAGTGGCAATCATAAGCCTTGAGACAAGGGAAGAGGATGGAGAAGCTGGCAGAGAAGGAAAGTAAGGAGGGATAAAGTTCAGAAAATTCCAGATGTCACATGAAACCTCTGAAATTTAAGGTAAAATGATACACATTATGAGAGATAATGATCCAAACCCCCTACTCTTTTTTTTTAAGATTAAAATGTTTATCTCAGGAAGGAACAGCCCTGGGATGTGTGGGGATATGCTAGTGACGTGAGAATAACCTGTACAATTTTTAGAACTTTCCAACAATGGAATGGGTTGCTTCCTATTACAGAGAAAACCTTATAATTATTTATACCTTCCAGAAAGTATTAGAGACTGCATCCTTGTAGTGAATGGGGAAATAGTTGGAGAACCTCTATCCTTTGCATTACAAATTTTTTTTTCAATATATGAAGTTTATTGTCTAATTGGTTTCCATACAACACCCAGTGCTCATCCACAAATTTTTAGAATTCCCTACGACTTTGTAGATAGCTCTTTTTTGATGGTTTACCACACTGTGGTCAATTTCTCAGAGCACGCTCAGATGGATTTCAAGCTTACTGAGAAATTATTTCATATATGACTTCATAGCACCTATAACACAGTATTAGAAATCATGTGCTAGAAAGTTAATGAACAACTTACTGATTAAATATAGCTTCTTACCTCAAATTGATGAATAAAGTAAATGTATAGGCAAAGACAAAACAAGAGGGCAAAAATCCGCGTTCAATTTTCAAGTTTAAAATAGGATCCCATAATTCTAAAATAAGCTAACAAATTTTTAGACTACCACCAGGATAGTAAACAAGATAGGAAGATAATAACTTCTCTGTCTCAAGCTGCAAAAACTATATCTGAAATATTATTCTCAGTTTTTAGCTCCACTTAAAATTCAGGTAATTTAGGGACACCTGGCTGGCTTAGTTGGTGGCGTGTGTGACTCTTGTTCTTGGGGTTGTGAGTTCAAGTCCCACGTTGGGTGTAGAGACTACTTAAAAAATAAGATCTTTTTAAAAAATGAGGTAAATTATATGTCTTCTAATAAAAAAAATACAATTCAGAAATTCAGGAATATTGAATTTAATAAAGGGAAAACTATTCTTACACCCATCACGTCAGTTAACCAACTTCCATTTTATGTATTTCTTCAGGATGGGTATTTTTTAGTATGATTACAAGTGTGTAAAATGCTTTATATTGCTTTTTTTCCCTACTTGAAGTTTTTTAAAGTCTGTAAATTTTCAAAAGTCTTACAATTGTAATGACCATCTCATGTTTCATTGTGTGCATATAATACTATAACAATTCTCCTACTGTTTTTGAAATTATAATTATGATGAAATTAAATTCATTTGTAAATCAAATTATTCTACATTTTAAATTATGTTCCTTAACTGGATTTACAGGAGGAGAATTTTATATAAATGGAATGGACATCTTCAGGTTAATATAGATATCTTATGCTATTTTAATTGCTTATATTAATATACCACATGCTTTGATTGTTATTATTCTGAGCTTTTATAATTTAAGACATTTAAAATAGAAATTTGTATTTAAAATTCTTTTTTAATTTGTATTTTTTTAAACGTTTATTTATTTTTGAGAGGCAGCATGAATGGGAGAGGGACAGAGAGAGAAGACACAAAATTCGAAGCAGGCTCCAGGCTCTGAGCCATCAGCACAGAGCCCATCGCAAGACTCAAACCCAGGAACAGAACCCATGAACCTCGAGATCATGACCTGAGCCAAAGTTGGATGCTTAACTGACTGAGCCAGGAGGTGCCACTAGAAATTTGCATTTGTAAATATACGAATGAGTTCTAATAATTTTAATGTATAGGATACTCATATTTCCCCCTTTTCTCTCCTTTTTTCCTTAGTTGTTTCAAGTTTTGCATGTATATTTTGTGGATTATAATATTTCACATCAGTCTGTAGAATACCATATTTCTAGAACATATTCACTTTATAGTTTTAATTTATTGCACTTACTTTTCCTCTTTTATATTTGTGTCTCCCTGAATCCCCACATGTTCACCAACCCAGAAACTCTCTAAATCCTGCCTTTTTGGGTTTTTATGGAAGTTTCATTACACAGCCACAGCTGATTAGATCATCGGCAATTGGTGGTGGTTTCAGCTTCTTGCCCCTCTCCCCACCCAGAGGTCAGGGAGTGGGACTGAAAGGGTCAAACCTCTAGTCACATGGTTCCTTTTCCTGGCATCCAGGGCAATCAGCCCCTATTCTTAGGAGCTATTCAAACATCATCTCTTTAACATAAGAAAAGACACACCCATTTCTCTCCTCCTTTAGAAACCAGGGTTTATAGGACACCTGTGAAAGAAAAGAGGCTGCAGACCAACTACATATTTCTTATTATGAATTATAATATCATAGACTTGTTAAATAAAAGTCAACTGAGCACATGTTTTTTCCACAAATATTTCTTTTCTTTGTAATTTGTTTATTGTTTTATTTATCCTTGAGAGAGAGAGAGAGACAGAGCATGAGCCAGGGAGGGACAGAGGGAGAGAGGGACACAGAATCCAAAGCAGGCTCCAGGCTCTGCTCTGTCAGCACAGAGCCTGACATGGGGCTCGAACTCACAAGCATGAGATAGGGACCTGAGCTAACGTTGGCCGCTCAACTGACTGAGCCGCCCAGGTGCCCCAACAACAAATATTTCTTGAGCTCCTGCTGTGTACCAGGTATTTGTGGATCCTACATTGGCAGGAGGAAGAGAAGGCAGGGACATCTTGGAAGCCTATATCAGCTAAATGACAATCATTTTCATAGGGTCAATATGTTTCAAAAAATGTCAAAAGTCACAGGGGATGGGCCCTGAATTCAGAAATCTCACCAATTTCCTTTTCCTTCTTAGGAATTGTTTGCTTCATACATAGAGAATTATGAACTCAGTGTTTTACTTTTGTTCCTCATGCGGTCGGCTCGTGTGCTAAATCTGTGGCTTTTTGATTCCACACAATTAATAGTTCACTGAACAATATTTTTTCCTCTACTATAACATTGTGGCGGCTGCTGTGACTAAACCAGTAAATATAAATGACACAATTCTGCCTTCGCTGAAATGAAGTCTGTCCCGGGAAACACGTTTCTCAATAGACAATGTGAAGACTGCCATAATATTGAAGAACATGGCATTATGTAACAGCAACAATTTACACGTAAACTTATATTCAGTTAATTTCTTAATCCACATTAATTATTCTAGAAAATGCTTAACAAAACAGACAAAGCTCTCCTTTGTCTAAACCTACAATGCATTTTATGTTATTGGCTGGAGAAATCCACTGTTAATTTGAAGGCAAATTTAAAAGAAGGCAAAATGAGAACTCTCCTGGAGGCTGACAATTGTGAATCTCATCTCTAAAGCAAAGTCTGGGAGTCTAAGGACATTTGAAAACAGAAACATTTCAAATGTCCTGGGACAGGAGACCCTCCTCACCCAGACGTACATGGTGGAAAGCCATACTATCTCCACATGTATACCTATGTATGTTGCTTGCACGTGTATTTTCCCTAAAGCCATACTATCTCCACATGTATACCTATGTATGTTGCATGCACGTGTATTTTCCCTAAAGAGGCGGTAATGACAGCTTGCTCAGTGTCTTTCTGTTCTGAGCCTCTTCTAAAAATTGTTTTTGGCTTCCTGACAGCTAAGCACACTGAGAAATAAGATGTTCAGCTGATTATGTAAAAGCTGGCAAGCTAGAAGTCAAGTATATCCAATTTAAGTGACCTTTGTAATAAGACTTTCTCCAGATCTTTCCTTTGTGTGGGAATCAGCTGCATATTGATAATGATTTACTTAATTAGTTTACCTTTTCCTGTGAACTGGCACTGATCACTTTGCTTCTCATTCCCCTCTCAATCTAATATTATTTTATTAAGAATGGTTATTAGAAATAATTATTCATGCTTACATCTTCAATTTGTTGATTTTAAAGGATTAGGTGTGGGCATTTAAATCTAGGCAATAGACTATGGAAGAAGAAAGATAATTATGAACCATTTTGATAAGTAGTGTTCATGGGTATGGCAAAGCATACAAACTCAATCACGTGCTTTCCCAGAAATTTTGAGTTGGAGACTGAGATAGTGGGGAGAAAAAAATAATACCTTTCCCCTCTACCCTCCTAAGCTGTTGCCTGAGATCCCCGTACAAAAAGACTGAATAATGAGGGACAAGCGTATACATTTATTTAATATATAAGTTTTCCATGACATGGCAGCCTTCATAAGGAAATGAAGACCTAAAGAAATGCTTAAACCTGAGGGTTTTTAAGTTGGGTTTCATGAAAAGTAGAAAGTTGTGGAAAGATATGGAAGACAAAGAATATGCACTTAGCAAGCCTGTTGTTCAGATTCTGGTCTTGCATTTGGTGTTTAATTTGCATGCCTTTGTCTTCAGAGAGAAGGATGCTCCTCTCCTATGGGTCTAGGGAGGGTACCTCTCACATGACGGTTTTATGACCTACTTCAGAGGAAGATTGGAAAACCCTTCCTGCGCCTGCCATTCCTCAAATTTCTTTAGCTTGAAATATTTAATACACCAAAGTATCATATTTTGGGGTAGCAGCTCCCAAACCCCATCAGACAGAATCAGGGTTTTATGGACACCCACAAGAGGTTTTATGGTCTACTAAACTCTACACCCACAGAACCCAAGTCCACCAATTAGCTGAAAATGCATAGATCATATCATCATAGATCTATATAGAAAAAACAATGGTCCTGATGTTGAATCCCTGATGATGTAAATGATGTTTCATTTCACAGCAGGTAGGTAGAATAAATCATTCTACTGATCAATGCATTATCCTTTTTGAAATCCTTCTGTCATTATGTCATGAATATGGCATATGATTTTATAAAAAACTAAAGTATTTTTTTCTAAACATGTATGTGTACCTGTGATCACATGTATGTGTCTGATTCTCTGAGAGATACAGAGACCCCTCTGTGTTATAGACATTAGGTTATGAATGGGTGTTTTGAGATGGTATCTGGGGTCTACTGACTTTAGCCATCTGAATCTTCAGGTAGCTTGTTTTGGTTTCTGCCTTATTGTGCATGACTGGATTCCCTATTGCTTTATGTTGAATATGTTCTGCACCCAACCCACCACATGAACTTACCACCACATTATTCCTGTAGTGTGTGTTTCCACAGTGGATCGATCTGGTCACAGGGTCAGGGCACTCTAGGTCAGCTCCATGACAGGAACTGGAACAGCATAGGGTAAACTCTAGAATTCAGAAGTTCTAACAGTGTTAGAGCAGCACACCTCTCCCCTACCTCCCCGCAACCTGCACCCCCCCCCCCCCACGTCATAAAGCTGATTTTCCATCCAGGTTTTTCTAACGTTTCGGTGGTGGAGATTTTTTCCTAGGGAAACAAAAAAGAGAGAGAAGCCAGACAGAGGAAACACATAAAGAACTTCTCTAATTGAGTCAGAGTAAAATCTCCCCCAGCTCCAATCCTAAGTACAGTGAATACTGAAGTTCTGTACCCCCTTCATAGAAATCCACCCATATGTTTTAGCCCCAGAATTTTATAAATGACAAAATTAAGTCACAGAGCAGTAAAAATGACTTAGTATTAAAATATTTCAGAGACAGACCTGAGGCTACAATCTGGGGCTCTAGTAGGCTTTCTTGCCTGTGTCCATGGCAAACTCTATGGGCAATTCACATTCTTAGATTGAGAAAAAATCCAAAAGTCCATTTGACTCATGAAATTACGCAGTTAAGAGTTAAGAGTTTTTGCTTATGGTGTTTGAGAGACAGGTTTTACTTCTTTTCTGGAACTTAATTTGATGGATGAAAGATGTACTCATCCCAACCTTTTAATTATAATTAGAGATAGGTTCATTTTCATGATGGTATTCATGCTAAATGGGTCAATACTTGTGAGGAAAGTTTAGCCCTGCATCGTTTGTTTCTCTGGAGTTTGGTGGTCTGCATTAATAACCTCCAAGGAAAGAAATTTAGGTGGGATTCTTCTTAAGTTAGCCAAATGTTAAATAGCATTTATATAACATACTGACAAATTTAAAACATTAATAACTGAAAATAAAATCTGGTAATTCTCAATGGATTAGAAAATATTAGAAACTATATTCCAGAGAAGTTATATAATTATGCTGATCACATTTTGTATTCTTATAATTTTATTGGCTTATAAATTATTCCATGTATTTTGTTCAATAAAATTATTTAATTGGTAAAAGAAATTACAGTTTGGGTAAAGATACAATTTAGCTCACTTTATGCATTTTGGCATATTATTCCTTTGTGAAATTTATAAATTCCGATGAATGAGGTCATATAAGTGGCAGTGGAAAATAAAATGCATCAATATACATGCATTTTTAATAGGATTCAGCACATTTTAAGAGCACAAAAGCAATGTGAAGCAGAGGCTTTTTGTAAATATTGAAAAACAGCATTTAAGGAACCATATTTCTAAAGTAATGTTTTCCTACTCTTCTCTGATTCCATACTGAAAACTTTTCTTGCACTTGGCTTTTAATTTGCATCCTAATAATAGGTTCCCATTGGTTTTAGGTATACTTAAAAAGAAAGTCTAAGATGTTATTTGTTTAAAACAAAGTGTCATTAAGATATCATAGATAAATGGTAGATGATAGATACATAGATAGACACATAAATAGACATAACACCATACAATCGCACACACGCACACACACACACACACACACACACACACACACACACAGACAGACATAGCTATAGACATTAAATCTAAATCTGTTCAGGAAAAGCACAATCTGCCTCCACTTTTCCATTACTTTTACTTCCCAAATCTAGTATTTTGTGCTGCAGACATAGTAACCAACCTAGTTTCCAAAACATTTTATGGCTTTTATCTTCTAGTCTTTGCACCTACTCTTTTCTCTGACTAGATTGGCTTTCCTCCTTGTTTGCCTAAGCAACCATCCAGGATACATATCCCCTCCTCTCTGAAGCTTTCCCTAAGTGACATTGCAAGAGTTTCTTATTTTCCCCTATACCGTTTCTGGATTTTGAAACATTTTCACATGTCAGATCTTAGTCAAAGTACATCCTAAAGTGGCATCCTCACAGAAGACAGAAAACACGATATCTGGGAAAGCAGTTTCCCTGAAATCGATTTTTTTTATTCCTGAATAAAATCTTTCCAACTGGCCACAATAGTAATTTATATTTTCTCCACTTACTTCATGTATATTATTATCTCTCTCTTCCTTCCATTGAGTAGAAGTCATTGCCTCTTATGTTCTAGGAAAAAACAAAGCCATCATCAGGAAACTCCTGGATCTTAACATATTTTTTTACTTCTTTTTTTTTCTCTATTTTTCTTTTCCTTTCTCCCTCACTCAAAGGTATCTGTATTTTGTTTATTATAAGATAAATTTCAAAAGTAATCTAAAGTCCACCCATCTCTTCCTGTCTCCTCAGGCACTTTTGGTCACCAGTTACCCCTTCTCTCCTTCTTCTTCTGCACATCTAGGTCTCACTTTTGCTTTTTTTCAACTTTATATTCATTTTTGGGAATTCCTCCTGTAGCTGAGGTATAAAATATATGAGACTTTTAAGGATGGCAGATGGCTTTTTCCAATTTGTCATCTGTCACCATTTGTTAATTTGGTCTAAGGCAGTCGCTTTCAATAAATGATATTTTTTCCCCTTTGGAATTTTGAAAATGTACGGGGGCATTTTTGGTTATCTTAATGATTGGAGAGTTTACCTTGGCATATTGTGGGCTAGGGGGAAGGAGAGATGAGGAGTGGTTCTATGGGTGTATAATTTCAGTTAACACAGTATATGTAAGATCCAGAGATCTGCTATTCAACATGGTGCCTGTAGTTAACAATACTCTATTGTCCATATAAAAATTTAGTAAAAGGGCAGATCTCATGTTACCTGTTCTTAACACACAATAACAAAACAGAACAACAAAAACCAAAGCACACAATTAAACCAGATACACAAGGAAACTTTCGGAGGTGGTGGATATGTCTGTTGCCTTGATTGTGGTGATGGTTTCACAGGTGTGCACATACCCGAAGTCATCCAAATGTGTGTATTAAAAAGGTTCAGTTTTTTATGTCAACTATACCTCATTAAAACTTAAAAAGATTGTATCATTTATGCCAACAATCCTCCTGGTGTTTGAGGACCTAATGAAACATTCTTGCATAATTTACACTGTAGCCTTAAAGTCATAATGAGTCTATGTATAGATCCAATATAAGCATATATCATTCAAGCATTGAATAGTTTATTTCAAATTTATTTATATTATTTCACCTTATATTACACTAATATATTATGATTTTTAAAATGGTATGTGATAGAAGATTATAGTATCACTTTTAAACATTGAAAGGAGACCTTTACACAACATTTATTATAAAAAGAAGACCTATTCTCTTATACTACAGCAATTTCTACAGTAACATTAATGTGAACAGTAATCCTAATTTTTGAGAGAATCACATACACATCACAGTTTTCCTTATGATTATGATATCTGGATCTTCTTGAAGAAATTCTCTATTACCTATTGGTCACAATAATTTTCACATATATTTTCTTCTATTAACTATTACATGTAACAATCATATTTAAATTTAATTAAAGTGGAGTGTCTCATACAAAAAAGAGATAAGTATTTAGTTTGATATTTTTGTGTGTGTGGTGATTAAGTTTTCCTAATATCATTTGTTTACCATAAGTTCACACTATACTGCCTTTTTTTGTGGTGCCACCTTATCAGATATTAATTTCCCACCATCCAGGGACCTCAGAGATCTCTAATTATTATTTTTTGTCTGTTTTTCAATTCCTGCAGGAATATTTTGCATTTTGTGTTTTTGTATGTTATGATATCTGCACCTGCTATTTATGGATCTACATACTTCTTTATAAATTTAAAGTGAGTTTGATTTATTAAAAATATCTTGAATATTACTGAGATTGTTCTGAATTCATATATTTAATTTGTGTATATTGACATCTTCATACCATTAATTTGCTGTATTCACGAACATATTATCCCCATTTGTATATAATTCTTTATGTTATTTCAATTTTATTCTCCATGTACATATTGTGCTTACCTTGTTAAGTCAATTATTATGCATTTGAACACTTTTGTGGTTACTGTAAATTACATATTATGTCTTGATTCTTTTTTGATCATTGTGATTATAAAGAACCATGAGTAATTTTTTTTAGGTTATGCATGAATCTGGAAATCTTGTTGGATTATCACGCACTTGGAATAATTTTTGCTTTTTCTTGTAGAATATAATATTGTATGTTTATACTGAGAATTTTAATCTCCCTTTTTGTACATCTCTCTCACTCTTTTTTTCTTGTGTTGTAACGTTAGAGGAGTTCCAGTAAACTATTAAAGAGTTGATGATAAGAGTCAGCCTTGTCCCTAATCTTAAAGGAAACACAACTAAAGTTGCTACATTAAGTTTGATATCTGTTGCATGTTCTTGGTGAATAACTTTCATCAAGTTAGCAAAATACACAAATACAATTTGATCCTTATTTTCTAGCAAGTTCAATCATTGATTGATTCATTCATTCATTTATTCATTCATTTAGAAAGACTGTTTATCATGGCTAAGAGCACTGGCTCAAGGCAGGTGGAGTTCAACTTGTGGGGCCATTATTGCCAAATGTGTGGCTTTTGTCTTCCTTAGCTCTCTCTTATGTAAATGTGGCTAATAATGCTTCCAGCACATGGATTTTTGAGTGTTAAATGAATTAACATATGCAAAGTTCGTAGAACAATGCCCAGGACAATGCCAACTAATCGCCAAATACTATTTATCAAATTTGAGGACATCTTAGTTATAATTTATTTAAATATTTTCATATATTTATATGTGCATATATATATATATTTTTTCCTTTCTGGGACTCAGTATGAGTATGTTCTCAGTTATTTATATGTAATCTCTGTATCTCCTAAGTTTTCGTATTATTTTTCATCATCTTATAGACTGCTCAATTAAGTCTCCTACCAAATTTTCTTGCTCACTAATTTATACTTCTTTTCTGTACTCTGGTCCTTTGTGTTTTTAATTTAAATTAAGACTTATCCATGCCCCAGAGTTTGACATTATTTTTATGTTTGGCGTTTTTATATTTGGAAGTACAAGGATTATGAAATAATATTTTTAATTTACATATCTCATTAATTCTTATTTTAACAGTAAAACATAAAAAAAATACTTAAAATATACAAAAGACTGTAAGTTTTATAAAATGTATAAAGAATATCATAGTAAATTACTATATTCCCTCCACTAATGTACATCCTCCACCTGGTATAGAATACAGAGAGGTACTGAATTTATTGAAGCTCTATTTACATACTTCTTTGATATCATTTTTTGTGCGTGTGACAGCATTTCTTGTTCCAATGGTGAATTTTAGGCTTGTATTCTGTTGTTTGTTTGTGTTGGTTTTAATTTGTACAAGTTCATACACAATACAGTTTCTCATTTTGAATATTTAACATACCTGGCTTATGTCTCCTAACATGATTTGCTTAGTTTGCTAAACATTGTATTTGCGACATTTGTCCATGCTGATATATATGTGGTTCTAGTTTATTTGCTTTCACAACTGTGTAGCATTTTATTGTAGCAATCCACCACAGTTCATTTTATTTTTAGCTTAAGAGACAACAGAACTTTTTCAGAAAAAAACAATTCAACTATAAACATGCTTATGCATGCCAGCTTGTACACATTGTTGCCACTGTCTTCCCAAACTCACTAACTCTGGATATTGTAGCTTTTTTCTTTTATTCCAATATGGTAGGAATAAAACAGTTTTATTTTGATTTCAGTTTGAAAATCATTGAATTCTTATGAGATTGAGTTTTCCTACTGTGTTACCTATTCCTTTTGCCTCTACTGTGAAATACCCATTTATAGCTTTTACCTGTACTTCAACTATTTCGTGATTTTATCCTAAAAATCTATAAATCATTTATTCTTGCTTCTTTTTAGTAATTTTTCCCAAATGTATTGATACAGATTACAACTTATTTTTAAACATTTTTATTTATTTAAAAAATTTTTTTAATGTTTATTTATTTTTGAGAGAGAGAGAGAGAGAGAGAGAGAGAGAGTGAGAGAGCACAAGTGGGGGAGAAGTGGAGATAGAGGAAGACACAGAATTCCAAGCAGGCTCCAGGCTATGTCAACACAGAGCCCCATGCTGGCTGGAACTCAGGATCTAGGAGATCATGACCTGAGCCAAAGTTGGACTTTTAACCAACTGAGCCACCCAAGCACCCCTAAACATTTTATACAATATATTTTGCTACATAGTTTTAATTTTATTTGAATTAGCTTAACCTTTTTGATTTCTGAGTTCATAAATACATTTCTCAAAATATCCTAAGTTTAAAAAAATTTAAGTGTATTGATTTATTTTGAGAGAGAGAGAGTGCAAGGGAGGGACAGAGAGAGAGTGAGACAGGTGGAATCCCAAGCAGGTTCCGCACTACCAGTTCAGAGCCCAATGTCAGGCTCAGCGCCACAAAGGAGATCATGACCCAGTGGAAATCAAGAGTCGGAGGCTCAACTGACTGAGCTCCCCAGGCACCTTCAAAATTCTTAACTTTTAAACCCAATTTATAATACCATTCTCTACAGTAATGTCAGTTATTTCACTTTTGACAAAATAAACTTAACAAAAGTTTTGTTTTGGTTTCTTGAATAAAATGTAAAAAAAGGAAGCCATTGTTGACATCAACCAACTTTCTCTTTAAAATGTATGACACTGATATCAATATGGAAGAAATTAACTAGTTTTGAATCATTTGTTCGGCCAGTGGAGCCAATACCATAGTAGCTATTTTTTTTCAACTTTTATGTACAAACTTAAATTAAAAAGTGAATAAAATTAATCCAGGAGCACGCCTTGGGATCTGAAAAGTCATGCTGTAGAGAGTAATATACCCCCTTGTTGTCTGCCGCTCTACGTATATTTGGATACAATCTTCTTGTATCAACTACTAACTTTTAAAATAGATGCCAGTTCTTCACAGATTTGCGTGTACTAGTTTCCGCGTTAGCAGTCTAGTAAGTACCTTCCATGATGAATGGTCAATGTCAACAAATACTTGTATAAGTTATACATTCATTTGCAACTTTCTTGAAAGGCCAGAATTAAATACCTCTGTTTTCACGAAATATCACCATTAGCTTTTGAGCGCATTCCTCCTAACAGATGTATTCCAAATCCTCAAAAGCATTAGCCAGCAAGTTTAAAAAGTGGTTGTAGATGGTTGTTTTGTGAATTCGAGCCCACCTCTGGCTTTCTGCTGTCAGTGCGGAGCCTGCTGACATCTTTTGAAAAAGAAACATTTGTTAAAAAGTGGTTGTAGATATTTGCTATACAGTACATGATAACACCATAGCAAAAGCATTTGGGATATTCTGTATAGGTTCTGGAACGGGACTGGTCAGGCTCCGTTTCACACGTGTATTCCATGTACAGCCTACTTATAATTTCTTGTGTGTCTACTGACCCAAACATCCAGTGCATGATGCCTTTGTGCATCTCACAGGCCACAGTGCAGGCCCCCGCATACCCGGCTGGTACATTCAGTAGCCAACAGGAATGGTCGAATACTACTCTTTAGTTATTCGAGGCCTGAAGGTATTAGGTTTGCCTAGATACTTCTTTCAGAGAATACTTGATTTATTGATGAGAGCCCATCCTGATGTTCTGGAAATGGAGGTACTATTTTGCACTTGGAAGGGATGTTCAAAGGAATGCAGGTGGTTTGATTTCAGATTTAAGCATGGATTAAAATAATAATTCACTTCCCATGTGTTCACT
Source organism: Panthera leo (assembly GCF_018350215.1). Taxonomy (NCBI): domain Eukaryota; kingdom Metazoa; phylum Chordata; class Mammalia; order Carnivora; family Felidae; genus Panthera; species Panthera leo. The sequence goes on from NC_056684.1 coordinate 129,787,532, forward strand.
ATTAGTTGAGTCCATGGCAGAGGCTGGAAGTACCAAGTAGAGGTCTACCAAACCCACTCTGGTTATTTCAAAGCAATAATTTAAAAAATATTTTGTTCAAATGATGAAGTTCTAAATGGAACAGGAAAAAGCATAAATAGATAGATATAACCTACGATGTCCAGAAAAATGGGGAGATAAGGGGCCTCCTATCTTTAAGAACCATTCTGAAGGTTTCGATGCATACCATTTTGTTTGTGTACTGACCAAATGTATGCCATTATGTTGGGTACAGTTTTAAGTGGTATGGTATTATTTCCAGCATCATGTCTCTTTTTTGTTTCTCTCAATTTACTCTGTTTAAGATTCACCCATGTAGTGAGGTTCCTGGGTGGCTCAGTCGGTTGAGAGTCCTACTCTTGAGTTCGGTTCAGGTCATGATCCCAGTGTCCGAGGATTGAACCCCTCATAGGGCTCTGCACTGAGTGTGGAGCCTATCTGGGGTTCTCTCTCTCCCTCTGCCCTTCTCCTGCACTTGCTCACTCTCTCTCTCTCTCTCTGTAAAATTAAAATTAACATTAAAAGAGAGAGAGATTCACCCATGTTGTTATATGGCCATTTAATGCATTACTTTTAGCTGCTGCCTAATGCTTATTAACAATACCCCAGTAAACATCTTTAATTGAATCTCCCTGTGGACATACGTGAGAATTTATTTTACAAGTAAGTTTGAGGCATAAATATCTTTTCCCAATCCATTAACTTAATGACATTATTGTATAATTGGACATATATCTTGATTTGGATCTAATCAACTTATCCCATCTCCCATTTTATGCCTTATTTTTTGTCATTTTGAAATTTGTTTGAGAAACTCTTCTCCACCCCGGGTCACAAAATTATTTGTTAATAGTTTATTGATGTTATACTTAAATTTTTATCCTTTAAAAATTCTCCCCTTTATTTGTTATGGAGCAGGGATCAAACCAAGTTCTGGGTTTGCCTTTTTTGTTTAATTAGTTTGTTTTTTTTCTCCTCCATGTAATAGACCATATTTTCAATACCATCTATTAACAATTCTTTCTTTCCTCAACATTTGTGGAACTACTTTTATCATATAAGTTTCTATGTATACAAATTCTGACTCTGAGATATCTGTATCTTCCATTTATATATTTACCTAATAATTTTCAAAAACTACAATAGTTTGTATTTATTTTTAATATCATTTAAAATACGTCAGTATCTGATAGGACAAATCCCATTCATCAGTCTTCTAAATGACATTTATTCAGTTATTTGTGGACTTCCTGTCCGTTTGGTTTAAGACATACAGAAATTGAAGAATCACTTATTAATCCTGGTGTGCTAAGAGTTTTTATTATAAATAGCGGTTAAACTTTACCAAAGTATTTTCATTCACTGATTTTGAAAATTCTGATCTTTGTCTCTCAGTTAAATGTGATAAATTACCCTGATAGTACTTCTGTTTGATACAGAAGGATGTATTGTTCCATGCCTATTTGCTCATGGTACACATTTGAGTTTAAATATTTAATATTTTATTTAGGATATTTGTCACTTAGCTACTCAGTTAAGACGTTGAGTGGCGTGCATGCGATTTTTTTACCCCTTCAGCCTCTTTTGGCACAGTCCCCATTTTGTCACACTCTGCCGTGTTGAAGCCATTGGGTCTATTGTTCTTACAGTGGCCCATCTTTGCTTTGTCTGTTGCTCTTTATCTTGTTCACCAATATGACATGTAAATACAAAAAAAAAAAAAAAAAACTTAAATGGGAGTATTTTTACTGGGTAAGCATGATTAATTCATCTTCATGCAATGAATTGAATAGCTTTTTTTTTTTTTTTTTTTTTTTTTTTGGTGACAAGTTACTTATTTCTTACAGAACTGAAGTGGTTTCTTGAAAATCAAATATCCCCTGGCCCTGGAGATTTGGGGATGGAGAAGTCTTTGACAGTTAACAGTTTCTGATAATCATTTGTTTTTCAACATATCTACTGCTTTTTGAAGACATTCTATATTTTCTATGAATTTAACCACTTTGTCTAGATTCCAAAGCATACTGGTTGTATTGTTCCAAGATCCTTTTTAAAAATAGCTTTCAGGTTTTTTTAATGTTTATTTATTTATTTATTTTTTTTTTGGAGAGAGGCGGGTAGGAGGCAGGGTAAGAGTGAGAAGGAGACACAGAATCTGAAGCAGGCCCCAGGCTCTGAGCTGTCAGTGCTGAGCCCAAGGCGGGCCTGGAACTCGGAAAGACGAGATCACGGCCTGAGGCCAAGTCGGACTCCTAACCAACTAAGTCAACCAGGAGCCCCATTCAATGATCCTTTTTAACGTTTGTTGTGTTTATAGTTATCGCCCTTTTGAAATCTATACATTACTTAGACGCATCTTCTTTCCTTTTTTCTTCATCAGTCTTGTTAAAGGTGTCATGAAGTATGTTATCAGAACCTACTTTTATTTTGATTCAACTTATTTACAATGTTTAGTCTCTATTTTATTGAACTGTACCCTTTGTTGTTGTACTGGTGGTTTCCTTTTGTTTCTTTGGGGGAAGGATTTACCCCCAAGTCAAAATGTTCAGCTTATTTGTATTTGTAACCTTTTCTATTTCTTAATAAATATATTTAAACCTGTAAACACTGTGTAAGATCTCCATTGTCACTTAATTCCAAATGTCCCTTAATTGCGCCTTTGAATACATTTAAAACCACATTTTATTTTAAATGCGTAATATACATTTCTTTTGTATGAAAACTTTAGCTACTCCTTCTTTTCTGATTCCAAACTTTTTGCAATATTCTCAGGATATATCATTTCCATGGAATTGATTCTTTAGTGTCCATTGAGGTTTCCTTTGTCACCTTAAACATATTCGAGTTTCCTTAATAGTCTACGTGTTCTTGAAAAGAATATTTCTGTATCTTGTGTATGCAATAGCCTGGGTTTATTAGTGTTATTTTTCATATCTTCAACATTTCTGCTTATATTTATCTGCTTCATTGATTAAATCAGATGACTTATATGTTCCTCTCTGTATGATATATTGTAGAAATTTATTATTAGTTGTATATCTGTTTATGATGGATATATCTTCTTGCTCTGTTGTTTCTTTTACCATTATATATTACTGTTCTTTTTCCCATGTGATATAGTTTTGCTTCAAATTTTATTTGAACAGATTTCAAGACTGCTATTTTACTGTTCTTTTGTTCATATTTGCCTAGTATAACTTCCTCTATCATTTTAGTTCAATTTTTTTATTGTTTAAAGTTTTTCTCTTATTTATCATAACTCCACTAGAGACCAATTTGTGATATCTAAGATTAATGGAACACTGAGATAGTAGAATATTGGAATGAACTAAATATCCAATAGAAGGACAGCACAGTTTCAGATAAAGCAAAGTTACAAAAGGACTAAATGAAATAACATGACAAAAACAAAAAGAATAGTTTTCAGTGAAAGAGTTGCCTAGCGACATATATATGGTAAAACATATATGTTGTATATAAATTTTATGCAAATTCTTTTTTTAATGTTTATTTATTTATTTTGAGATAGAGACATAGAGACAGGGAGATGAAGACAGAAGGGAAAGGGGCAAAGAGAGAGAGAAGGAGACAGAGAATCCCAAGCAGGATCCACACTGTCAGCCTGGAGCCTGACAGGGGACAAGGGAATTGATCTCAGGAACAGTGAGATCATGACCTGAGCTGAAGTCAAGAGTACGCTTGACTGAGTGACCCACTGAGCCACCCAGGTGGCCCTGTTTTATGTAAATTCTTAAATGTTCTTTTTAAAGTACTAAATATAGCGAGCATGTGAGTTCACTGGCTGAGGACCAAAAATACCTAAATTTTTGTACAGGTAATTATTTTCTTTTAAAACTGTCTTAAAATAATGTTGGTAAAATGTTAGCATGATTTTAAGTATGTAGTGGTAATATGGACGTTTATTATGTTATTTCTTGTGTCTATGTGTTTTCAAAGCTTTTAAAAAATATGACAGCTCCCAAAACTGAAGTGATAAAACCCAGCACCAGTCAGAATTTAGTTGTAAACACCATAAAGAATCTTTCTAATCAATTTAAAATATTTGACTCAGAAATAGTATACAAGTATAAAGACTTTCCCTTGGTTATAAAATAAAAAGTCACATTGTCAGGGAATTATATGCCATATGCTATTAGAGACACATTCCTCCCACCCCCAAAGTTTAGATATCCTAAAGGTCTTCTTATATATTAATAAGTAGACAGGGAGCAATCCATGGTTAAAAATGCATTTTTTCCTGAAGTAAAGGATCCATCCTAGTTGCAAATTTGAATTTAGCATTCACTAAGGACAAGGTTCTCTAATGAACTAGTTTTATACAAGGAATTTATCACTAGTCCAACAATCAAATGAAAGACTGCCAGGCAAGTTTTCACAACCACAGCACACTTGTTTGAGTCACTTTTAAAATTAAACCTCTAGTGTCAATTTCATATTGTCTAATCGTATGGGTTAAAAACTAAGAAAAGGAAATTTGGTGCAACTGAAGTTAGGACTACGATTTCAGCTTCAAATTGGCCATTAGATTTGCTAACAACGAAGCCGGCATTCACCTTGACATGAGCCGTTTTAGTGGGGAGACAAAATTGCTGCGTTTAAAGACCAAATGGAAAGAAAGTGGAAATACTGGCTAAAGACAATTCTTACAACAAACTCCACTCTAAAGGCGAAAGGGTCATGCAGAAGCACTAGAGAGACTCTAGGTAGATATTATCTGTTTATTTCAGGATAATTTATTTATTTGTTTGTTTATTTATTTAGAGAGAACGAGAAAGAGAGAGAGAAATAAGGGGAGGGACAGAGAGAGAAGGGGAGAGAGAGAGAGAAAAATCCCAAGCAACCTCTGAGCTTTCCGTGCAGAGCCTGATGCAGGGCTCGATCTCATGAAGTGTGAGATCATGACCTGAGCTGAAATCAAGAGTCAGATGCTTAACCAAATGAACCAACCAAGTGTCCCTGTTTAAGGATGTTTTAGTCTGGAGAGAGTATGTTCTTTTAGTAAGAGTAAAATTTAGAAAGCAATGGGGAAAGGAGATCCTTTTCATAGTCAATTCCTGGAGCTGACAAGACAGAATGGGATATGAATCTCAAATATAGATGGTTTCTACTAGCAAAAAGGAATAGTTTATCTATTGTTATGGAGGAAGTATCAAACTGTGCCAGGTCAGATAATTATAGGCTAGTTGATTTAGTGGCAGGGGTATGAGATATTTTTCTTCTGCCGCTTCTGTTTTGTTAATAATGAAATAAAGTGTTGAAATTTTAAGAAGATGCCATAAAAGAAAATGTAAAATAATCGTCTCAATGATTGAGAGAGCCATTTGATCAGAAAATTTTAGTAGGATTGCTTGACATTGTTGAAGACGCATTTGAGATTTGTAGATACAATTTTAAAATGAAGTTCATATAATACATTGTTACCCAAATATCTTCAGTTACTTGGGTGTGGCATAACATAGAGATTTCATTTCATCAAAGTTGGCCGATTGGCTGGAAAACGTAGAGGGAGAAAGGGATAATAAAGTTCAGTATGCATACCAGGGATGTTTAAAGGTCTGGAGCACAGAATAGAACAAGTTCACACATGCTTTAGAATGCTCAGTTTTTCAAGTTTCCACTTACGTGTCAGATCTATTCCAAAATCCGGGTTTAAGAGTGCACTGTGTCAGGTCAGGAACTTCAGAATGGTAACAAGTGGAGCCATTGACTGCAATGAGTTCATAATACGCATTGACAATTACACCCCAAATTTACCAAATTAACATAGTAGGGGAAAAGTTATTGGTAAAAATATTTAGAAAAAGTAATGAGAAAGAAAAGGAAGCATTAGGACTTTATGATTCTTAATGTCGGGTTGCTTTAACTTTGTTCTTTTGGTGGAACGCATTTTTCACTACGTATCTTCCCAGACTGAACAAAACAATTGAATATAATGAAGGTGACACCATCAGTCCTGAGGAAGTGAATCAATCGTCCGTCTTCCATGATTTCATTCAGTGATTCGTCTATTAGGTTTGTACGTATGATCTCTGAGTGGTGACTGTGTTCCTGATTTTAAGTTGCTGAGGGTAAATAAAACTTGAAGGGATATTTCCTTAGTTTAGGCTACTATAACAGAATACCAGGGACTGGGTAGCTTAAACAGACATCATTTTTCACAGTTCTGGAGGATGGAAAGTCTAAAACAAAGACTCCAGTTCATGTGGCATCTGGCGAGAGCTCTCTTCCTGGTTTGCATGGTGACCGCCTTCTTGATATATCCTCACTTGGAAAGGAGAGATGATCTACGTCATGTCTCTTCTTATAAATTCACTAATTCCATTCATGAACGTTCCACCCCTATGTCCTAATTACCTCTCAAAGACCACACCTCCAAATACTGTCACATGGGAGATTCAGGCTTCAACATGAATTTTGGAAATGCAAACATTGAATCTGTAGCAGATACTTCAGCAGAAACTGTGTATCTGGGGAAGAAAGGTATTGCAAACATCTTGTTTTAAAATTGGCATCTTCTATTAGCCCTAGAAACCTTATGAGATATTTTGTTAAGGAAACTCTCCACAGAAACATTTTCTTCAAAGCAGTAAATCAGTATATTCAAGTACGAAAACAACATTCCCTCTGGTAGCTGAGACTTACTCTCTTACTTTTTCTTACCTTACAATTTAACTGGGAGGTGTGTCTAAAATGCCTCTGAAATTACTGGGCAAGATTGTGGCATTACTTAACAACTGTAAAAGATTTTTCTCCTGAAAATCTGTCACAAATCTCCAAACAAATAGTGGTTATTACGAAAATTTTTGGATAAATTTACTGCATCATTAGTGGTATTTTGGGGTCACTTAGACATAGACAGCAGGGGAAAAAATCCAAAAACATGTAACTAGTCAGGAATAGCTTATGGACACAGAATTTGGTTCTCACACAAGCTCAGCGGAAAAATGTTCTTCAAAAGAGTTCTGTCAGCATAAAATTAATGCAATTTTAAGAGTCTGTCTTTCTTTACCACTAATTTGAGTTGAATGAATCCATCTGGCTGGGCCACTGCTGATGAAAAGATACTGTTGTGAGAGAATAATGGGTGTGCGTGTCTATGTGTATGTGTGTGTGTTGGAGCGAATCATATGAAATTATCATTTTTATATATTAAAAAAACAAATGCCATTAATTTCATCTTGTTCAAACTAATGAATATACGCATATATTTCATATATACAAAATACATCATTTTGTTTGCCATTACACACGAATATTTTGTGACAAAGAGTAGTTGGAACATATACAAAATATGATCTTTGACACACGCACTCTAGTTTGTAACTTAACCTTCTCAGCTTTTGCAAATGTCTTAGCTCTCTTACCCTATTCCCCTCATAACGTTACGATAACTGTCTTGAAAAAGAAAATTAAAGCCAGCACTCAAACTTTTTGATTGAGCCAGAATGAAACAGACTGTGTTTTTGGAGATGAAAAGATGTGAAGCTGGTAAATTTCCAGGATATTTTCCTACAGGAAGAGCTCACTCCTTTAAAAGCATTCTTATTGCTATGGACCCTAGACCGTGCCAGGTTTTGGAGGACTACGGTGACGTCAAGTCCTGACCATATGTACAGAACATCTGAAATAGAGGCACCAAGACCAGCCTTCAGCAAAATGTTAGCAGCTGAATTGGTCATTTTTTCCCCCTTCCTTCTCCTCCCCACATAATGTCGTTCTGTGATTGGTAGGTAGAGAACAATCAGCTCCAAGCCACATTCTGTGGAACAAACTTACTTAAACCTCTTCTGACTTTGCTGTTTTGTCCACTACACTCTCCAATCCGGAGGACTTTTATAGACAATCAAGGCAAAAGACTGAGTACATTTTGAAAAGGTTTACCGTTGAAACCAAATCAACTTTAGAGGATGTTAACTTGTGTCATGTATAATCAACCCCTTCTTCTTTAGTGTTTATGCGTTAATTCGACATAAAGGTAAGTTATACACATAAATGTCAACTAACATTCCTTTGTCATAGCCAGTCCGCATAGGTCTTTATTTTAATTTTGTTCGCTGTGTACTATACGCCAATTCACTGAACAACTTTTTGTGATGTCCTACTGTGTGTCAGTATAGTCACAGGTGTGGATCGAGTAGTTCGAAACAGGGCAGCTTATCGGTGTATATGTCATTTCTTCTTTAATTTCACCAATATCGTAATAACATAGTGTAAATGTGCTCTTATCTACAAATCACTGGTTCTGGATCAAAAGCCCGCTTATATGGTTTTCCTTTGCTTCCACCTCTGTTGCTGTCCAGCCTATCTGAATACACCAATATATGAGTAGCTGGAGCAGTCTACAAACTCATTTGTCTTTTTCCTAGACACACAGCCAAATTATTTCCTGATCTCTTCTTTCTTCTGGAAAAGTGAGGATGTGTTACTGAGTTCTTGGCAATGGAATGTGGATAAAAATGATGAATAACACTCAGAAAAACTGTTTTTGGTCTAGATACAGGGAAAATTATAAAGAATTATAAAGCACTAGAAGCTGATAAAGGAAGTGATGAAAACTCCCGGGCTCTTGAATGACCCACTGGAATATCATATCCCCCGCCCCACCCCCCAACCCCAATCGTACTAGACTTGTGTCCTGAACAAGAAACAACTTAAAAAACTTAAAAAGTTTTTTTTTTCTTAAGCTATTAAGATGTTGAGGTTGTTTGTGTTAACTATCAGCCAGCTCTGACAAAGACCTCTTTGGTGGAGGTTTCTGGCTTTGAACATACCTGCCCATTCTGTACTGATATTCCACTCTTGGAGATAGTTAAAATTACAAAATGGAAGAAACATCTTAGAGTTTCTCATTGCATTGACTCCACAAGTAACAAAAATAGAGTCTGAGGAATATAGAGACATGGATTATTATCGCTTTCAAATCCTTGTTCAACTAGAATCAAAATTCATTGCAAGTGTAATGGATATAATCAAATCCTCTTCTATGGTAGAGAGAAGATGAATTCAGAGATCAAGAAGATGTGGGATACATGAATGTCTGGTAGATTGTGAGAGATCACTTAGATTAGAAGAGGAGAGCGAGGCAGAAAATAGAGGGACAAAATTGAAGGGAAGTTCACTGAGTCCATATTTGAAACACACAACAAAATCTATTTATGAATTTTTGAAGAAGGCATTATTTATTCACTATAATTCCAGAAAGCATAGTAAAGACTCATGGATATGTTTTATGGAGGGAGAGTCATGCTTAATACCAGAAGAAACATCACTAACTAGAACTATCACAGTCAGTTTTCCATTAATAGAAATGTCTAGTAATTCTGGATGACCAACACTCAGGTAGACCCCCTGCCCTGCCCTCTCCTTGATCATGTCTTAACCTGGTTGCTGTACTTCCATTTCCACTGCTGTGACTATCATTTTGGTACTTTTATTAAAGTCCTCAAATCTTCCTGCTTAGGATGATATGTGCCGTGTTCCAACATCTTATAGCTTGTTGACGCCTGATTCCAATGCCATGGCCCCCATGCTTTATTCTGGACTTTCACTTTATATTACCTCAATGTGACATTCGTCATTTTCCTTGTGTAAATATAGTTGCCTTAAGATATAAACAACAAAACATACCTTCATTTTAGAATTCCCTGTAACTATACTCACAAAACAGTTGAATAAATCAATTATTTTCTGACCTTGCAGATACTGCAGACAGGATGCCTCGGGGACACGTACCAATTCTGAACTTTCTTCATTCCAAGGTGAAAAATAAAAATTTAATCAAGATATTTTTATTGGGTGGTTGATAGACTTGAGAGAATTTTCAGGGCATTCTATACTTCTGAGAGGCTGGAAAACTCAATAACATCTTTTAGGTTATCATTTTCTCCTCTAGCTTGAGGCTTTTCTTCTCTTCCACCACCACACCATGCTTAGTTTATTTTTCTCACCACCAGCTTTTATCTGAATTTTCTCGGCATATCAATGTTTCCTCCATGCTATCCTTTTCAATGTTCATCCCAGTTTTATGCTTCTAAAAGTTATTATTTGCCTCCAAAAATTAATTGATTCTCTCTCTCTCTCTCTCTCTATATATATATATGTATATACATATGTATATATTCTCCATATATATTTGTATATAGAAATATGTATATATTTCTGCCTACATCATGTTATGATATATATGTATATAAATATTATTATATATGACTATATTGGACATATATTTCAGTGATGAAAGAAAATGGTGCTTAAAAATATTTGTTGAATGGAGGCAGGCCATGTGTCTTCACTAGTTATAATTCCACTAAAAATAGACTATATTTCAGATCTTATTATTCCAAGACAAAATTTTGCGGGTATCTCATTTCCCCACGTATATATTATGGTCCAGCTTAAGAGGTCAACGAACATCACCATATCCATAGAAGGTGTTGTCAAATTGGTCAAGAAGATCTCAACTTCTGGTTAATTCAGCTTTTGTGCCTTCAACAGAGGTCTCATTCCAAACCTACGTGATGGTTATACCTATTATTTCTGAAAAAGTGCAGGACAAGTCAAAATAGAGGTCCTCTCTTAAAAAGTGTCTCTGAGTCCCATAAGATTGACACCTAATAAAACAGCTTACATATCATAACCAATCCCTATCACAATGAGTAATGAACCATACACAGCTCACTCATTACCTACTCAAATGAGGCTGCCGGTTGTAATTTCTGGTCTTTCACCTTGTAGCTCAAACTGGCATACAACACTATGACTCTCCTGGGCAAATAACATTGTTTAATTCATTAATCCCCCTCCCGAACACGGATGTTCATCCTCCAGCTGAACCATGAGCAAATGACCTGGGACTAAAAGACCTTCCACAGAGCTCCTCTGCTCTTTCTCAGCCTGGCACATATAACAAAGGTTTATGGTACACATATGAGACTGTTTATTGAGTGTTATAAGGAGAACATTTTCAATGTAACCTGATAGAGAGACTAATACGGTAGATATGTTTTGGCTTGATGTGGTTACCAAATCATGTGTGTTGTCAAGAAAATCATTCTACAACTTCCTTGTAAAGAATGAAAAGATACATACACTCTTTAGTTCTTTCTTAGGGAGTTTGTAAATTAGTACATGAAAATCCACATAACTTGTCAGTGTGTAGGTTAGCATAACTTGGGAACTGGTCTATAATACACACTGGGATATTTAAATCATTTAAAACATTGTTTGGCAAACGGTTACATTGACTTGACAAATTAGGATTTCTTATTAGTTTCAGTGTTGCTTTTGGCTCCAGGCCCCTCGACCACCCCCTTTACTCTCAATTTCAAACTGGATAACGCAGCCTTGGACATACAAAAAAGGTTGTGTGTGGTGGAAATAAGGGGTGGGGTAAGATAAGCAAATTGTGATATATTAAAAGTTTGAAAGTATATTAAAAATCTCTTTGAATAGTATAGAATATGCCTTCTCTGAACTTAATTTCAATTTTCTGGAATTCTTGCAAACATGGAATTGGCTTACATATTAAGAGGGAATTGCTGACAATTGAGTCCTACTTTTCCTAAGGGGTGGGATAGCCATTTATGAGCAACTCATACAGGAGGTCTCCAAATATGGCCCTACTCCCAAGGGCACTCAACCACAGGGATGGGATTTTGCAGTGACAGCCATCCCACTATCAACCAAGCCAGGTTCTGACATCAGCAAGTCAATTACGGTCAACCATAATTGGAGAGTTTCTCGGGTACTGAAAGGAGAGAATTTTAGCACAGAGGAGGTCTTTAGAATTCATGGTGTCCAGATTTTTTTTAATTATTTTGTAGATGTGGAAATATAGGCTAGATGACATTAAGCAACTTGCCCAAAGCCAGAAAACTAGATGAAATGCATGCAAGAGTCTTCCAAAAAATGTTAATTAAGTTTGAAGTAAGCTTTTCTGGGACGAGAATTCAGACCTCTTAATGGCATTATACTAATTTATTTTCCTTATGTAACGGAGTTTCCAGAGATTAGAAAGCAAACGATTTCTGAGACATAGCACAGCCTGGCTTTCTATTATTTTCCCCCGTATGCCCTACTTAAATACTCTACTAAAATGAAACAGTCAATATATGTTAGCCAACAAAAAAGTATAGAGATAATCATATTCCTGGAATGTTAAAAATCTTAAGGAAAAATATAGATTTTTAAAATTATAAGACAAAAGTTTAAGAGATTAAATATATGAAATATACTCACCATCTTATGAAGACACGGACATATTCTCAAAGGCAGCTAATAGAAAATGGAGTACCTGGAAGAATTTGTAGAGAGAGTGAATATGTAATGATAGTCTAAAGAGAGAATAATATGCCATTAACCTTTTAAAACGCTGACAGATAGAAGAGAGGAAAAATATGTGAACAGTTTATTTTAAGTGAGCAATTCAGAATACAGTGGCACTTTAAGTATGGAAGAGAAACAGATGTATAGAGCAACTTAAAGGCTTTGAATAGCTGTTCTTGTTTTTTTTAGGTTAGACAGTTAGGGAAAGTGGTAAATTTATGTGAGAGCTTATATGCTTGGAATGTTTAACGTGGTGATTTTCAATGTTATGCCTAAATCAAAAGGTAATCAAGAAAATAGTGGAGGCTGTGCAGTCCACATAGCTGTGTTTGGATTGGTCGAAGTATACAACAATTAAGACCAGGAGAAGGAGAGAGATTCCTCCGGATCATATGTGATGGGCTCAGGCAAGAGATTGAATGCTATGTGTAAAGATTCAGCTTTCCGGGTAGGTCATGGAAGGAATATGCACGGCTGACTTCAGGTGGTGTTGGTGCATGTAAGGGATGTAGTTAGGAGAGCAATGGAGAAAATGGCTAAACCATAAGTCTCTTTATCAACATGTTAAAAAAAAAAAAAAGACATTCAGAAGATGAGATTTCTGAATAAGGAACTTGGTAGACCCTCTACCCACCGAAACAGCAATTTAAATGGTGAAGATTTTTTAAAACAACACTCAAAGTTCAAATTGTCCAAATAGAGAAGCATTCATTCAAGGAAATCTACTAAGTCTTTGTAAGAATGGTGAAATAAATAATATATTCTTCAATATGCTCCGAGGCCAGTTCCATGTTACAGAAGATCTACCCAGGTCACGTACAGCCAAAGCTCCAAGTTTAGGATTACAGTTTCATACCAGGAGGAGCACTGTTCCCCTACCTTCCTGCTGTATCCAGCCCCCAAACATGGTTCCCCTTTTACTCATCTCCAATCATAGGGTGGAAACTATCTCAGTAGCTGCAGGGCATTAACCCTTAGGCTCTGATCACTCATACCTCAGCTGTCTCTCAGGGTGAAGATTCCAAGTGGAAAAGGCAGACATTTTTTCTCAGCAGCCTTCAGGTAATAAGGGTGTCAGTCTAGGAAAAGTAGGTTCTGGTGTGGTCCCCAGCTCCAGACAGGAGCCCAAGGATTTTGCCCAGGGTGTAAGCATGTCTTTAGGAATAAAAGCCTCCAGGACTTTGCCCGAGCGGACTGATTTTATTTGATTTTATTTATTTATTTATTTATTTATTTATTTATTAATGTTTTATTTATTTTTAAGACAGAGAGACCGAGGGAAGGGGAAGAGAGAGAAGGAGACACAGAATCCGAACCAGGCTATGAGCTGTCAGCACAGAGCCCAACGCGGGGCTGGAACTGATGAACCGTGAGATCATGACCTGAGCCAAAGTTGGACGCCCAACCAACTGAGCCACCCAGGCGCCCCAGGACTGATCTTATTAAAACAGAGATACACATGTTTCAGGGCATTGTTGGAAACTAGAGTTCTTTATGGAAAGCAATTAAGAAGAAACTGCTTCTCAATACCAGGAAAATGGCAAAATAGCAGAAGTTTAATAGAGAGAACCATGAAAGGACATATCTAAGAAGAGCCTTCTTCAACTTTTGAGATGAGCACTGCGTGTTGTATGGAAACCAATTTGACAATAAATTTCATATTAAAAAAAGAAAAGAAAAGAAGAGCCTTCCTGGGATACCAGTTCACCCTGGGAGTCAGGAAGACTGCACACCTTTGGTAAGCTGCACCTACTCGGGAAGAATCACAGCTGGTCACGCACAGACTTGAAAGCATTACCCAACTGCACGTAGACCCATAAACACAGGGCAGAAGCTTCAAGGACAAAAGGGGCTTAATTGCAACCTCCAACCAAACACTGGCTCAATAAACTACTGTGGTTCACAGGTAACTCCTAGAAAACCAAGTTCAAAAATAAAATTACACGCGTCTGGCGTTCTAGGAAACTGTATGTGTGATCTAGATCCAGCTTCTCGAGAGAGATCAGAGAGTGAACACCCAACCTAAAAGTCCCTGGCTAAATCAGAAGCATAAACAAACACATAAACTCACTGCAACTTAGCTTACAAGCCATCTATGTATTTATAGATGATGCTAATAGGTAAGTACCTGCTTAAGCTGGCTTAAGCACAACCTTTGATCACTAGGTAGGTTACGCTGACACAGGCAATGCTGAGGTAGCTAAATTAAAAGATAAAAACAAAGGATGAGAATCTGAGCAGGAGCATTTAGAGATGGCACATTTTGTGAGGAAAAGAGTTCAGAGGATTCGTTTAGCCAAGTCACTAAACAAGTAAACAAATGATCAAGCAAAGCGCAACAGCAACCTCTGGTAGAAGTGGGAGGTCTACCTCCAGAGTTCCTTAGCATAATTCCTAACATGATCAAGTTTCAACAAAAATTATGATTCAGTAAAATAAAAATATAAAAAAAAAACAGGAAAGTATGACCCATCCACAGGAGAAAAGGCATTAGAAACTGCTTCGAAGGGAACGAGACGTTGGAGTTGGCAGACAAAGACTTCAGGGCATTATATAACACATATATTCAAAGAACTAACAGAAATCATGCTTAAAGGATTAAAAGAAGGTATGAAAATAATGGTATTTATGAAAGAGTCAGTCCATTCGGAAGACGTAACAATTATAAAAATACATTCACCTAAAAATAGGCCCAAAATACATGAAGCAAAACTGACTGAATTGCTGGGAGAAACAGCCCATTTAGCAACAGTTGGCAACATCTCTATTACACTTTCAGTAATAAATAGAACAGTTAGGTGGACGATCAATGAAGAAATAGATGTGAACAATGCTACTAATCAACCAGAATGAACAGACATCTAGAGGACACTCTATTCAACTGCACAGAATACACACATGGAACATTCCTCAAGATAAAACATATTCGAGGCCATAAAACAAGTCTCAATAAACTTAAAAGGGCTTATATAATACTCAGGAATCAAAAGTAGAAATAAATAGCATAAATTAGTAGACTCAAATGAGAAGCCAATAACGTAAATAAATTTTGGAAATTCTCAATTACATGGAAATTAAACAATATGCTCATAAATGCTCAAGGGGTGAAAGAATTCATAAATAAAATTAGAAAATAATTTGACATGAAAGGAAGTTAAAACACACATCCCAGGGCACCTGGGTGGCTCAGTCAGTTAAGTATCCTACTTCAGCTCAGGTCACAAACCCCAAGGTTTGTGGTTCGAGCCCCACATCAGCTCTGTGCTGATAGGCGAGATCTTGGAGCCTGCTTCAAATTCTGTGTCTCCCTCCCTCTCTGCCCCTCCCCACTCACACTCTGTCTCTCTCTCTCTCTCTCTCCCAAAAATAAATAGATATTTTAAAAAATTAACAAAAACACACATATCAAAACTTATAGGATGCAGGAAATCAGTGCTCAGAAGGAAATTTTGATTTATAAGCACCTACATTTAAAAAGAAGAGATTTCACAAACGAATAAACTTCCACTAAGTTTATCAAAACTAGAAAAGTAAAAGTAAACTAAACCTAAAACAAACAGAAGTGAGGCAATACAAAAGATTAGAGGGCAGATAAATAAAATAGGGGATGGGGAAAATAGAGAAAATCAATAAAACCACAGTTATTTACTTCAAAAAGTTAACAAAACTGATGAATTTAGTTTGAATGATGAAGGTAAAAAGAAGACTCAAATTAATAAAATAAGAAATGAAAGGGGAAACATTACTGCTGATCTCACAGAAATAAATAGATAATTAGTCAATACCACGAGTAACTGTTGGCCAACAAAGTAGATAACCTAAACAAAATGGACAAATCTGTAAAAAGAGAAACTACTGAAACTGACTCAAGAAGAAATAGAAAATCTACATAAACATAATAAGTAAGAACATTTAATTCGTAAACAACAACAAAATTTCCTAAAAGAAAATCCCAAGGCCTTTTCTTTTACAAATTCATCATTGGTGAATTTGTAAATTCTACTGGATATGTAAAAAATTAACACCAATCCTTCACAAACTGTTCCAAAAAATAGAAGAGAAAGAAACAGTTCTCAATGAATTCTATGTGGCCAATATTACTCTGATAACAAAAACAGATAAAGGCACCATGAGAAAACTACAGATTGCTACCTCTTATAAATATAGACACAACAATCCTCACAAAATTCTAGAAAAATTGGATATTGTGGTATATTAAAGATTGTACACCATAACCAAGTAGAATGTATACAAGGAACATAAGTCATACAAAAATAAATCAATGTAATATGTCATATTAATAAAACAAAGGGAAACAATGTACACAATTATCTCAATAGACACAAAGAAAATATTGACAAACTCTAACACTCTTTTATGATAAAAACACCCAGCGAACTAGGAATAGATGGAAACTTCCTCAACGTGATGAAACTTTTATTAAGATCATAATGGTGAAAGACTAAAAACTTTCCCTATAAGATCAGGAATGAGACAGAACATCCACTCTTGCAGCTTCTATACATAAGGCAATTAGGCAAGGAAATAAAATCAAAGGTTTCTAAGTTGGGAGGGAAGAGGTAAAACTATATTTATTTGCAGATGACATAATCTTGTATATTAAAAAATTCCAATAAACCTATATACAAAAAACAAAATTACTAGAGCTAATGAAAAAATTCACTACGGTTGCAGAATACAAGATTAATGTAGGAAAATCAATTGGCAACACCTGGGTGGCTCAGCCGATTAAGCATCCAACTCTTGACTTCAGCTCAGATCTTAATCTCATGGTTTATGGGATCAAGTTCCTCATCAGGTTCTGTGTTGACAGTGTGGATCCTGCTTAGGATTCTCTCTCTCCCTTTTTCTCTGTCCCTCCCCAACTTGTGCTGGTTCACTCTCTGTCTCAAAGTAAATAAATAAACTTAAAAACAAAAACAAAAAACAGTTATATTCCCTAAACTATCGAAGAACAACCTGAAAACATATTTATGAAAACAATTACATTTAAAATAGCATCGGGGCGCCTGGGTGGCTCAGTCGGTTAAGCGTCCGACTTCAGCTCAGGTCACCATCTCGCGGTCTGTGAGTTCGAGCCCCGCGTCGGGCTCTGGGCTGATGGCTCAGAGCCTGGAGCCTGCTTCCGATTCTGTGTCTCCCTCTCTCTCTGCCCCTCCCCCATTCATGCTCTGTCTCTCTCTGTCTCAAAAATAAATAAAAACATTAAAAAAAAAATAAAATAGCATCAAAAATAATAAAATACCCAGGAATAAGTTTAACAAAATAAAGGAAATACATGTACATGGAGAAAAATAAAGCATGTTGGGATACATTAAAGAAGACCTAAACAAATGGAAAGATGTTCCATTTTTATGGATTGGAGAAGACTAAAAATTGTTAAAAGGGCAATGAGCTCCAAATTTATCTATAGGTTCAATGCAATTCCAATCTCAATGCCCACTGTCCCTTTTGCAAAAATTATTTCACTAATCCTAAAATTCATCTGGAATTTCAAGGATCCAGAAGAGAAAAAAAAAATCTTGAAAAAGAAAAAACAAATTTGGAGGACTCACATTTCCCCAGTTCAAGTTTTAGTACAAACCTACAGTAATCAGTACAGTATAGTACTGGCAAAAAGATAGACCTACAGGTCAATGGAATAAAATTGCGAGTACAGAAATAAGCACTTAAATTTATGGTTAATTGATTGACCACATGAAGTAAAAAAAGTTAAAAAAAAGTAACTAAAAAAATAAGCCAGGTGCAAGTGGCCACAACATATAAAATTCCATTTACATGAACAAGTATGGTGTTGGGAAAACTGGATACCCACACTGGATATCCACACTTGAAAGAATGAAGATTAACCATACTTCACAGCATAAACAATGTTAACCCAGGTAGATTATCAATCTAAAAGTAAGAGCCAAACTTATAAAACTTTTAGAGGAAGAAAAAAACAAAACTTAGGAGTTAATCTTCATGACTTTAGATTAGTCAATGGTCTCCTAAATAAGCCAAAAAAAGACAATTGACAAAAAAAAAAAAAAAAAGCTTGACTGGACTCAATCAAAATAGTAAACTTTTGTGTTACAGACAATACTATTTTACCAAATGACAAGGGAACTCACAGAACGGGATAAAATATTTGTAAATCATATATCTGATGAAGACTTTTATCCAGAGTATATAAAGTTCTCCTTTGATTTATCCAAAGATAAGATACACAAATCAGAGATAGGCATATGAAAAGACACTCAACATCATTAGTCATTAGGGGAATGACAATCAGAACCATGATGAGATATCACTTCACAGACATTATGATGGCTATAATCAAAAAGACAGAATAACAACAAGGTTGGTGAAGAAACTGTAACTCTCATACATTACTGATGAGACTGTAAAATGGTGCACCTGCTTTGGAAAATAGTTTGTTTCTAAAAATTTAAACAAAAATTATGATAGGCCAAGCAATTCCATTCCAAGAGAAAGGAAAACATGGTGACACAAAACCTTGTATATCAATGTTCATTGAAGCATTAGTCACAATAGCCAAAAGTGGAAAGAACTCAGATGGCCATTAACTAACTGAAAGGATAAATAAAATATGATATATGGATGCAATGAAATATTATTTGGCAGGAAAGGAAATGATTGACTGATACACACTACAACATGAATGAACCTTAAAAACAGTGGTAAGTTGGGGCGCCTGGGTGGCTCAGTCGGTTAAGCGTCCCACTTCGGCTCAGGTCGTGATCTCATGGTTTGTGGGTGTGAGTCCTGCATCAGTTTCTGTGCTCGGAGGCTGGAGCCTCCTTCAGATTCTGTGTCTCCCTCTCTCTCCACCCTTCCCCCACTCATTCTCTCCCGCTCTCTCTCTCTCTAAATTAAATTAAATTTTAAAAAATTAAAAAAAAAACAAAAACATGGTCCTAAGTAAAAAAAGAAGCCAGGTGCAAGTGGCCACAACATATAAAATTCCATTTACATGAAATATCAGAATTATATATCAATAAAGCTGTTAAAAGAAAAGAAGATGTTTGACCAGAAGAAACTAAACAAGGAATTATCTAGTTAAATTCAGATGATGAATACCATTTACGAAACAACTTTTATGTAGTTCCTATGCCTGCATCTATTTAAATATCATATCTGAACAAAATTAGCCAACTCATTGTAATCGAGGCTCCAGAACACCACTGAATTTATTTATCAAGTAGAACTTTTAAAATAAAATGCAGTGTATATTTTTATATTTTTCTCTTCTCACGCTTCTAGCTTTAGGTCACTTATAACCTAGCCCGGTTTTTGCCCAACCGTTATTTGAAACGAAATTGCTAACATTCAACATCAAGCTAATATAATCAGATAAAATTCAAAAGCGAGATGTTCTGCATGCTCTAAAGAGAAGTATATAGCTGTGGCTACTTGGGATATATTTTGTCTTGTGCCTAAAATGTTGCTATTCCAGTTTTTAAATTACAGAATGTGTATTAGGTGGTGGTGGAGTTGAAGAGCTTTAGCTTGCTTTCTCTGTTTCTCGACAAAGATGAGTGGTCACTTTAAAAGAACATTGTAAAATCCCTTCTATTGAAAGTGCTTCTATTTAAATGCTATAACAGTTGGAATTTTCTTCGTCACATGGGAACTGAACGAAACGAATTGGAGAATGGATAGTACCAGACTAACTGTGAGTCATATGTTGTTAGATTGAATGTGGGTACCTAGGTGCTTATTATTCTATTTTGTCTTTGTGTGTGTGTGTTTTTTTAAACAAAATTCTCAAAAATCTTTTTTTAGTATAAAAACCAAAATCTGTAACAAAAAAAAAAGTAATGAAGGACTCAGGTTGAGTAGAAATAGCATGTGAGAAGGTGAACCTGTTGGCTAAATTAAAGTTAGAATTTAAAAGAGAAATAACATTTTTACATTTAAAAGAAATGCTGTTATGTAATCTAATTCCAACTGATAAATATCTTATGTGAAATATAAGATGATATAAAAGTCATATTTTGTTTTAATCAGAGGATAATAGATGAAGCTATTATTATAATGATACACCACCAAAACAGATAAATACAGATGATGATAGAAAAATGATTAGATGATAGATCGATAGACAGATGAATAGATAGATGATAGATTGATAGATGATAGATAGATAGATAGATAGATAGAAGATAGATGATAGATAGATGAATAGATAGATGATAGATTGATAGATGATAGATATAGATAGATAGATAGATAGATAGATAGATAGATAGATAGATAGATGATAGATAGAAGATAGATGATAGATAGATAATAGAGATACAAATTTCTTCTACTCCTACCATGATTTTACTTATGTCCCTCAGCCTCTTTATTGCCTATGTTAAGCTCCTGTTGCCATGAGGTTCCAGTGGCACAGATGATATTAACCCTTTTTAAAATATCTAAGATCACAAGAAAATAAACATGGATATGCAATATAATCTAGAAGATAAATGCATTTATGGAAAAATAACATTCCTTACTTTTTTCATTTTCTTTCTCCCACTCAAATTGTTGAGATTTAGGTGGCTGAGAAAGAACAAGATGGGGAGAGGAGCATTCGATGACTCGGGACTGACTAGTGGCAAAGCGGATTATATTTGTCACAATTGAAGACCTTAGCTGAATTCTAAAGTGAGGAGAATCAGATTCTTGGCTGAAATTTTTATTCAGAGAAATCTAGAATCATGCACCTTCTAATTTATTATCGAAGGACTTCTGAAAATAACTGTCTTTTCTGTAAGCATTATACTACTTGAAAATAGGCAAAATAAGAGATCTTCATTATTTCGTATACCTGAACAAATTGTGATGTAATATATGAAAAAGTGATCTTCCAAGGAGTAGCTAGAGCGAGAAAAAAAACAATTAGAAAAGCCAGTGATATCTACAATAACGCTGTGTAACAAACCAACCCAAAACTTAGTGACTTAAAACAATTATTCATTCTCATAGCCACAGGTTAGCTGAGACGGCTCTAACTCAAGAGGCTATGGCCCTATGGGTCAGCTGGTGTTTGGCCGATCTAGGCTGCTTTTGATTAAACTCATCTTCAGATAGTGGCTTCAGGAAGGTTTTGTTCCATGTCTCTCATTTCGCCGAAAACAAATTTACCAGGTCAAATTAATCATTTGGTGATAACAGAAGCAAAGATAGGAGGCACATGATGCTGGTTAAGTCTAGGCTCAAACTGACATATTGCTAGTGGGGGCCCAGAATTCATTGGTCAAAATGAGTCTCATGGCAAATACCCCTATTCACGGGGTGGAAAATACACTCTGCCACTCATCGTTAGACTGAAGTCTTGTGAACGTTAAGTTAGTCTCCCACACTACAGGAGCGGGGGTCATATAACATTCTCTCCATAAATATTTATCTAAGGACATCCAGTCTGAAGTTTGCAATGTCTCATTATTTCTGCTGAGGACCATTTCCATTTGAAATGTCTCTCTTTCATTTGCCTGGTGTTATAACAATCATAATAATAGATTAGGTCATATTTTCTGGAATTTTATGAAAAGGAAAAAGACTGAGCAAATGGAAAATCATATTCCAAGCCCGTGTTTTTATTGGTTATATATTCAACATAATTTCTATATATTGGAAATAAGCTAATGGATTGTTTTGCAGCAAGGTATTAACTTCCTTCAATGCTCAGTTCAAGTTTCAAAATGTCTATTCATCTTGATTTCTAATAAGGACTCTTTTTGTTAATACAATTCTTTTTCTAAGTTTATTTATTTTGAGAGAGAGAGAGAGAGAGACAGAGAGACAGAGAGAGAGAGAGAACCAGCAGGGGAGGGGCAGAGAGAGAGGGAGAAAAAGGATCCCAAGTGGGCTCTGTGCTGACAGCAGAGAGCCTAATGCAGGGCTTGAACTCACAAACCAGAACACAATGAGCTGGGCCAAGGTTGGACACGTAACCGACTGTACTGCCAGGTGCCCTTTAATAAGGACTCTTATCTGTATTGCTTTTTTTTAAAAAAAAATTTCTTAACGTTTATTCATTTTTGATAGAGAGAGACAGAGTGCGAATGGGGGAGGAGCAGAGAGACAGGGAGACACAGAATCTGAAGCAGGTTCCAGTCTCTGAGCTGTCAACACACAGACCGACACAGGGATTGGCCCACCAACGGTGAGATCATGACCTGAGCCGAAGTTGGTCACTTAACCCACTGAGCCACCCAGGGGCCCCTTATCTTTATTGCTTTTTAATAGTCAATACATACTGGTATGTTGCACAGTAACTAAATGTCTGTTTCTTCGGTGCAATGTGTTTACAATGAGAATCAGGCCATTTTTGTTCATTAATAACATGGAGAACTTACACAGTCTTCTTCTGCAACCTGAAATGACATCAAAAATTTTGACCTACATTTTACAAGCTTGCAATAAATGTATGGCATCATTATCACATTAGAAATGAAGAAAAGGCAGCTTGGGTAGCAAAGCATGGATTAGCTGTGTCCTCTATTTAAGATATCACCAGGCTGAAATCAAGGTGTCTTCTGGGGCTGCTCTCACACCTGAGGCTTGGGGTTACCTTGCAAGATCACCACTTCTTGGCAAAATTTCTATCATTCTAGCTATGTGTCTGAGGTCCTTGCTTTATTGTTGGCTGTTAGCAGGGGCTGCTCTTGACTCCTCGAGCCTCCCTTAGACCACTATGTGGCCTCCTTCTCTTATAACATGGCTCTTTACTTTCTTCCACGCCAGTGGGAGAATGCTAAAAACCTCAATGGATTAGTCAGACAAACTCAAAATAATTTCCCTTTTGATGAACTCAAAGCCAACTGATTGGGGCCCTTTATTATATATGTGAATTTCTTTTGCCATATAACTTAATATAATCATATGAGTGATATCCCATCATGATTCCATATATGTATGTGTATACATATTCCATATATATATACACTATATATACACATATATGTGATATATATATATACGCACAATAAGATAGATACATTTATATGATATATACACATATATATCATGCATATATACACATGTATATACACATGTTGTACTTCATGTACATAATCAGCTGTAATCATGTTGCTAAGTCCAAATAATAGATTCATTGCTTTGACTTCATAAACTAACAGATGTAGTCATGAGCCATAGAAGTGGCCAAGTAATTTCTAGCAACCAAAATATCAGACATTCAGTAGGAAAACAAATACTGAAAGGATCTTCAGTATGGTTTTTTTTTTTCTTTTAATATTTTATTTTTAAGTAATCTCTCTACCCAACATAGGGATCCAACTCACAACACAGGAGATCAAGAGTCCCATGCTCCACCAACTGAGCCGGCCAGTCGCCCCCTTCAGTATGTTTATATATCAGCTAAAGGATAAATTAGCTGGCATTCCCTTACTTACCAAAATATTAAACATGGGTAAAGAATAATTTAAGAAATATTAGTATGTTAGAGATGTAATGACTTTTCATGTGTATTCATCATTTTATATTATTTAAAATAATGAATGTTTCCAAGCAATGGTAAGTAGTTATTTAACATTTGGATTATATATATAATTTTTACCTCTTTCTCTATGCCTGACATATTCCCAGCCTGGGCCTGTACGTTTTAATAATAAATCACACGCTTGTTCAAAACCATGGAAGTACCCTCTCAACTTTATAATTCATTATGTCATTAGGGGAAATATGGGGGGGGGGAGAAAAAAATAAAGAAGTGATAGAAGAGATAAGATGGAAGGAAAACTAAGGAGGAAAGGCTGAAACCCAGCTTATAACTATTTAGAAATTGCTCAAGTTTCAAGTCTCAAAACCCTTCAAAATTCTTTGCTCTTAGATATGTGTCTCTACTGTGCTCTTCTCTAAAAAAAAGAAGTCCTGACTTCTCTTATATTTATTCTAAATTGCCTCACTTATGAGAACCATTCCTCAGGGTATTGCTGACCTTTTCTAACCTACTACTAGTGAAGATCAATTCAGCCTAAACCTCTGAATCATCCAACGCTTGCTTTTTAATGCCTATTCATCTTCCACATTCAGCATCCTTCTCTTGTCTTTTTCTGTCACTGGCGCTGGATTCCCACTACACTGTAGCAGCTTAACCACCATCAAATTTATAGACACCACTGAAGTACCAGATGTTTTTCCGGGTCTTAGTTTTTCTGTTCTCAGTGCAAATATGCCTGGCCTGATGTATTTGTTGTACTTCATGATACCCTTCGGATGATTAGTAGACCCCAGACCAATGAAGTGCAGACCACTCAGGTCTTCAGATACTTTTTAATGTAGCTCGAGCATCTTCCGGCATGATTAGAATATATTTCAGAAGATACAGGCTGAGAAAACCCTTTCCATTGACTCCCTCCCACTAGGAAGGTCGTGTCCTGTAACATTCAGGACTAGGTGATTCCAGGAATTTTTGTGGTTATTAAAATTTGAAGAAGAAATGAAGACAAATATATGTGTATAGTTGGGTGGATATAAAATACATATCCATACATGAAATATTTATGAAATTTATATATACCCATACATAAAATATATAATAGAATATAATTAATATAAATAGTATAATATAATATAACATAATATAATATAATATGTATATTTCTCATGCACCTATACGTATATACCTATAAATACCTGGATTTAATAATACAGTTTTTAAAAGTGTATCTGAGATCTCTGCAAAAATTCAGTGTAATTTAGCTGAGGGGTTATGAGCTATACAAATCTTAAAGTGTTTCCCTTTTGTTCAGGTGAAGTATTTGAACTTTTTTGCAGATAAACAATAACTTTATAAAAGGAGACATTGTAGCAGGGTTTTGTTTTGTTTTGTGTATAGATGGGTACTCCACCTGTTTCTTGAGATTCCAGCTTTCTCCTTCTCAGTACAGATCAATGCAGGCCTAGAGAATGTTTTTATAAACACACCAGGGGAGCAACAAACCCTAGGCATCAGGACAGCAAGGGCAGCGCTTTAGAATCTGAGGCTGCAGACATCTACAAGGTGAGTAGATTTCCCTGGATGACCAATAGGGAGACTCCACATAATGAAGTACATTTGCAACATGGCATCTCTTCCCAACACTCTTTGTGTGCAGTGTGTTATCACCATGCTTATCTGTGCACTCTATTATTTTCATGGCATACAGAATGGTCAATATATGCTGGCCAATTTTTTAAAAATAATGTCAAAGTAAAAAAAAAGTTGAAGGAGCAGTGCAAATAATTTTCTTCGCCCAGCTCTCCCAATTGTTAACAATTTACTACATATAAACTATATACTATATATATAGTATAAACTGTAGATAAATATATAAAATATAGTATATATATATACATATGCATGTATGTGTGTGTTTATATCTATATTTATAGATATATATTCATATATGTATTCATATATGAACTCATATACATATATGAACTCATATATGAATACATATATGAATATATGTATATACATATTCACATATATATACAATGAAAGCAGTCATGGCTTCTTTTAAGGGAATATATAATATTCTCCAGCATTAATGTAACTACTGAAGTTTCCATGCCTTGAATTTACCTCTCCTTTACTCCCTTAAGTTTTAAGAATAGAAAATAAAGTGCACTATGTGGCTTCAAGCTGTAATTTTCATTGAAATTATTGAAATCATAAATTGCAAGTGGGAATCAAAAGATGAAATTACAACTTTTCTAATACCCCAGCCAGGTACACTTTATTTTTATATAATGGATGTTTCTGCCAACTCCACCAACGCCAAATTTGCACACAATTGCCATTAAAAATAACTTTTTTTCCCTTTATGTAAAGAAAAAGACAAGAACAAGCACGAAGTTTGAAACTTTTTCCACTTTCAAAAAAAAACCTTTAGGCACAAATGATTTTTTCAATCATTAAAGTTAAAAAAGGAAAATAAAAATTAATAACAATAATTAATCAATTAATTAATTATTCATTTACCACACGAGAGGGTCTAAGTAGATGCTTCTTCATTCTTTGTGCTTCAGAGGAATCCTTTTTAAATGACAGTGTTATATGAAGAAAGAAGATAGAAATGTAAATGGTTTGAAAGTATATTTTTTAAAAGAGTTTTTAAAACATTTTACAATAGACCTGATATAAGATGACAATATTTTTAAAATCATGATTCCAGGAAGCCTTTAAAAAACCACAGTATAAATATTCTAGCACCTGACCTGCTTTTAGTTAATATTCTAGTAATTATTCCCCAAGACTGGATTTCATAGGTAATACATGGGAGGTTGAGTATGAATATACTTACGTCACTCAAATAAAAATTACAATTACACTTTGGGAATGGATAAACTGACCAGAGGACACATTATATTAAAAATGATAAGTAGGGGCGCCTGGGTGGCTCAGTCGGTTCAGCGTCCGACTTCAGCTCAGGTCACGATCTCGCGGTCTGTGAGTTCGAGCCCCATGTCGGGCTCTGGGCTGATGGCTCAGAGCCTGGAGCCTGCTTCCGATTCTGTGTCTCCCTCTCTCTCTGCCCCTCCCCCGTTCATGCTCTGTCTCTCTCTGTCTCAAAAATAAATAAAACGTTTAAAAAAAATGATAAGTAAAAGACATTGGAGAACATCTATATTTAAAAGATTGGCATAGACAGACACAGACTCCAAGATAATCATACTAAAATATCACATGACACATGACGCAGAAAAGAGAAATCCAAAGTTGGGATTCATAGGTATCCATCCACTCAAGATAAATTAAGATCTATGTTCGCACAAAGATTTGGATGTGGGTGTTCACAGCGGCATTCATATTAGCGAAAGAAATGTGGAAACAACCCAAATGTCCATCAATTAGTAAATGTATACACAGAATGGTATACCCATACAACAGAATACTATTCAGTAATAAAGAAGACAGTATGATACAGGCTCCCACATGAAGAAATCCCCTCACGTATAACTGAAATAAATCAGTCATAAAAGATCACTTACTGTATGAATCAACTTACATACAATGTTCAGAAAAGGCAAATGTATATGTATACAAAGTAGACTGGAATTTGCCTAGGTTCGGAGGTAAGAATAAGGAGTGGGTGCTAATGATTTCTTTTTGGAGTGGTAGAAATGTTCTAAAACCAGATTGTGGTGCTGCTTGGCGATTCTCTGAACCTTTAAAAATGATTAAATTGCACACTTTGAATAAGTCAATATTGTGATGTGTATGTTATAATCAATAAAGTGGATATAAGTTTGGTTGGGATTCAAAAAACAGAAAGATCAGTTGTAGTTACAGGAAGACTTCATGGAAGAAAAAGTATTTCAGAGATACTTTAAAGCTTAGCTATGATTTCATTTTATCTATTTGTCATAACTGTCTCCTTATGAAAGGAACAAAAGTAGCATAAGTAAAAGTTATACTTGAATTTGAATTAAGTATCAATATAATATGAAGATAAGCATCTAAGTATAAGGGATGAGACCAATAACAAAAATATCTAAGTTTCAGCTGCAAACCTTTGCCTTGGATTATAGGACCCTAGGAGCAATGTGAGATATCACAAGATTATATAATTCTCATTGTGTAAGCAATACAGGACTTGGTTATATAAAATTGTAGGAGGATTAGTGATGTCTCATAAAAAGCAGTGTAATTCAGAATGGCATCCAGCTTCTCAAGAATATGACTGGAAGCCAGAAGATAGCAGATTGAATCCCTTTTAAATTCAGAGAGGAGACAATATACCTAGCTAAACTATGAATAAAGTGTGTTAGAACCAAAACATTGCCAGGTATACATGTTTTTTAAATTTTACCCCATCATGTGTCTTTTCTTTTCTTTTGTTTTCTTTTTAGGTTTATTTATTTGTGAGACCGAGAACACAAGTGGTGGAGGGACAGAGAGAGAGGAGACAGAGAATCCCAAGCAGGCTCTGTACTGTCAGCCCAGAGCCCAATGAGTGGCTCAAACTCAGGAACCGCAAGATCATGACCTAAGCTGAAGTCAAGAATCAGACGCTTAACTGACTGAGCCACCCAGTTAGGCCCCCCACCCCCCGCAATCATGTGCCTTTCCTTAGAAAGCTACTAGAGTTTCTAATTCTGAAATGTTAACTCAAACCAAGAAATAAGAAGATAACTTATCCAGGGAATATAACACAACTGACTGCTGATTGAAATAACCAGATGAGCAACTGTGCATTTCAACCAGCAGCTGGCAACTTAGCAGCCAGACTAGACGGGAGCAGAATAGGATCCTAAGGAGGGAGATCTCCACCTAAAGGGCCGGTGGGAGGGAGAGACAAATCGCATAGATAGAAATGTTTGGAACTGTGTTCAAGTTTATAGAAAACAGAATGTTAGGTGACATAATAATAATGTAAACACTGACTGTTGATTTAACAAAGTAATGGAAACACAGACAATGAGAGAATATCGAGAGGGGAAACATTGCATGTGATAGAGCAAGTGTAAGAAAGCTGAATTATCAACTACCAAAAAAAAAGTGAACAGATAATGTCCACACTTGAAAAATCAAGAAATAGTAGTATAGACATGGATCTAACGATATAGAAGTGAAGATTAGGAAAGCGTATCTGAGAAAGACATATTTTGGGACCTGATTTTGGACAATAGGGAGAACTAAGCAGCTGAAGAAGTTATTTTACTGTGTGACGAAGAGTGCTATTTAATTTCACTTTACAACATTTATATAATTCTATTTGATATAAGTAAAAAATTAATTATAAGGAATTAAAAATACACTACAAGAAATCTCAGTTTTGTCGACTATATTATAGCAGGCAAAATATGCGTTGACAATATGGATTAGCAGTTTTCATTCACATTTATGTAAAACTCCCACACCAATACCAATAATGGGAAATCAAAGGGGACATTAGTTCTACAAGAATTAATGCTTTTTCATTTCAATAAGTGAGAAAATTCTGGATGAACAAGAACAAATGCTACTATATTTTAATGATACACACAATTTCTCAGTAATAATGTGACTTTAAAATTATATGAGGCTATATAGTTAAACAAACAAAGACATATATATTCATATATAAATTATATATAAATTCACATATTTATACCTGACATAGATATAGACATATAGTATTTCAGTAAGGGAGTTTCATTAAAACCCTATGAAGTGATTTGGGATAAAAATTTGGCATAGTATCAACAAGGTCACAAAGATTTAACTTAGAGTGGCTGAGGGTCCCTATTAAATGTAGCCAAATGGTCAGGATATAATCAACACTTACATTGGGTTTTTCTACTCTTATCAAGTTCATTGATAATTTACCTTAATATCAAGTTGGAAAAGTAAATTGTGTCCAAAAATTTTAAATAGTTAAACTCTAAAAGATGTGGCATAACTTGCTCTGACATTTATTTTTTCCTCTGATGGTGTAAGAGATGTCTGGGCCTCAGGAAAGAGAATTTCAATCTTTTATCACAATGACGCTACAAATATATATACAAATACAGACATTTTATATTACCAATTTTATATTGTTTATTATTACTAAGAAGCATTCTTTTGCATTTTTCATAGGTCATATAGTCACATTTATAAATGTTGAAAATACAGAGAGAAAATGGTTTTCATGATGTAAATAATTAATTGATATTGTGTTTCTTTGGGAATAAAATAAATAAATAATGTTCACGGCTTTAAAAAAAACTGTAGGACAGTTCTTTACCTCTTTCCACATCTCTCTTCTGAAACAACCACCACAAAAATCATCCACTATTGTGCATTTCACACACACACACACAATGTCAATGATAGATTAAAGCAAGAAGATAAAAATCTCACATCTTTCCCATTCTTGGTAGTACATCCCAATGATGTTTCATATTTTTCTGTATGCTGCAACATACAGCTGCAACATTTGTGATGTAAACTTGTTCCTGCCAACTTAAACAATTCCATTAAATATTGGGATGATACATAATACATTTATTTAAGAGACGAGTAAGTAAGGGTTATGCCTAGCATGAAAAAAGAAAACTTCACCATTGTCTTAAGGCATACCTGTAAGTATATATGTATATTTTTAATTTATATATACACATATATAAGTGTATAATTATATTGAATATGTATATCTTAACTGAGTATAGTATCCATTCCCTAGGAAAATGTTAATTTCAGGAAACAGTACCTTACCATTCAAATCTGAATATTTTAAATGTTTCAAAACACAATTAAGAATTTAGCTAATAGACAAATTTTAAAATGTTAAGATTATTACCTGAGACTATTACAATATTCATAAATAATGACAATAACGCAAAGAAAGATTTTCGTTGCACACTTATTAAATGTCAAGTATTATTTTAGTTCCTTCGATACAATAATGCTTTATAGACTTATGGCATTGTCACTGTTTGTATCTGCCTTTCATAAATGAGAACTCGAGTATCACACATATGATAAATTCCAGAGTTAGACTGTGTATCTGCTACACAAAACACCCAAGTATCTAATCAACATTTGCATATACTAAGAGTACTTTTATTTTGCATACTAGAATTACATAGAAAATAATGTCGTATTTCTAAGGTATATATTTCTTATCAGATCAAAACTTTCAAGGACACCCACTGTCTTCATGTCAGGATTTACACTGACAATCTTTTTCCTGCTGGAACTTCTTTTCTCTGTCTTATATCAGCTACTTAAACATATTAAAACACACCTATTAAAACAAAACATTTTTATTGAAGGCAAATTCGTGCACCTGGCCAAAAGATATTTTCATTCAAATGGGAAATTGTTATTTTATGCTATTTGTATTGTCTCGGAAAGCAAACACAAATATTGTTACCATAACAACATCTGGGCTTCTGATTTATTTATTATTAGCTTTTTAGTAAATACTGTGAAATGAGCACAGTAGTTGGATTTATATCTCCAAAGAGTAATAAGCAGGAGACAATTAACTGGTAATTATTTCCACCTGCTGAACTCTATTTTGAGGAGATTTGATTAATTAATAGCAAAGATCTGTCATCATTAGATCCAGAGTCTTTTATTTTTCTTTTTCAAAACGCCAAAATACTGTTACCATTAGTTTGGAACAGAGACTCCCGTCTATTTTCTGGGTCATTTCTCCTGAACTCATTACCCACCTAATTGGAAAATGTGGCTACTGTTAATCAACGTGAAAATGTGATTTTACTTAAAAAAGTTTACCGTAGTTTTGAAAAATGGAAAAACGTATTTTAAAAAACCAGGAAAATAGCTTTTGAGATGGCTATACCTAATATTTAACATTTTTTCAAGGGTGGGGGTACTTTTATTAAGATCAAATGTATCTATAGAAGGAAATTTAGCAATGTATTGAAATTTGCTTGTGTCCTACATGGACTTTTAGTGTTGTTACTTCTGTTTGTTATTGTTGTTGTTGTTTGTTTGTTTTTAACGTTTATTCATTTTTGAGAGACAGAGAGGACACAGCATGAGCAGGGGAGGGGGAGGGAGGGAGGGAGACAAAATCCAAAGCAGGTTCTGGGCTCTGAGATGTCAGCACAGAGCCCGACGTGGGGCTCGATCTCACTGACTGTGAGATCATGACCGATGAAGTCGGACACTCAACCGACTGAGCCACCAGGTGCCCCAATGTTGCTTCTTTTGTTACAAGAATAGTACATGGCAGTCTTTTAGGTCAATTAGATCTGGAGTTCTTTCTGATTTAAAATTGTGTAGAAACGAATAATTCTATTTCTTGGCTCACCTTTCTTTCTTCCCAGATTCATGCATTGCAATATTGTATGAACTTCCTAATCATAGCATACAACCCGGGGCGCCTCTCCCATGTTTAATCTTCATTATGTATGTTAGGCAATAAACAAAGGCCAGCATGAGTGTTAAAAAGTAGCAAAAATGCAGAGGATTGTTTTTTCGTAAAAAATTCATGAACATGCTGGCACAGTAGCCCAACTGTGAGTGTTAGGAAATTTCATAAATTTCATAAATCCAAATTGACAAGTTCAATCTCGCAAATGCTATGTGAATCAAGTCGAAGGAATTCATCATGCTTTCCATGTCATTCGGAGGAAAAAAATCATAGTCTGAAAAAGTAGAAAATATACAGTAATGAGCATTTGCATTTCTGAAAGCTTAATTTCCTTACTTTTGGATTCAGAGCATAAAACTTGCCTTTTGTCATTATAAGTGCTGGCTGGAGGAGAGGAGGCAGAGACTTCTTCAATCCTTCTTATGATTTAGTTGCTATATTTTATCAGAATTCATGCTCTGCTTGCCACAAGTATGCCATTTTGATATGTATTTAGCTAGCGTGCTGGGAGGGCAGTTTGGGAGATTGTGAAGAAATAACCCATAGCTCAGGTGTGTTACAGGCGTGATGCAATCTATTTCTTTTCTCTTTTTTAACGTTTATTTATTTTTGAGACACTGAGAGACACAGAGTATGAGCAGGGGAGGGGCAGAGACAGAAGGAGACACAGAATCTAAAGCAGGCTCCAGGCTCTGAGCTGTCAGCACAGAGCCTGATGCGGGGCTCCAACCCACGAACCATGAGATCATGACCTGAGCCGAAGTCAGGCACTTAACCGACTGAGCCACCCAGGCGCTCCATCAATATCGCTATTTCAAACAAGCATGAGACAAATTTTTCAAATAAATTAAAAAATATATAAGCCCAGTTCATAGGTAGAGAAGTTGCCCCCCTTAATAATCTCTTTCCTGTAAAAGGTGTTCATCCACCCCACTGTCATTCATAATTTAAAAGTGTTAACTTGAAACCACCTCCAGATAATGTCATCTTGTTTTACATTTTCTCCTGAACAAGGAATGTTCAGAACTGAATAAATATTGAGATTTAGTGTGATTATCTCTCAATAAAGGAGGCAATAGCATTGTTATCTGAATTTGGAATATGCGTACACAAACATTTAAAGTCACGGTTTAAAGAGAAATGGACAAGTGATTATTTTAAATGTTCCTGGATCTCACAGCACTATGGTTGGCAACCTTTCCTGAAGCTGCCAGACAATTTCTCAGCCACAAATAATTAGTAGTGAATTTATGTTAGACACTGACATTCCCAACCTGATTTGAGCCCAACAGAAATTTCAGTTTTCCCGTCTTCCCTGCAGTTTCGTGTGTTGGTAATCATTCTTTCTCCAAAATGTTTATTTTTTTCAATGATATCATATTCAAGATTTTAATTTTAATTTATTTTCCGTGAGGAAATAGGAGAAGAGAGAGGAGGGGGAAGAGGGAGGGGGAAAGAAAAATGGAGGTCCATTCGTGTCTAAAGCAATATGGTTTTTAGGATTTAAAAGTATGGGATGTGAGATCTGACCACCGGGGTTTAAATCCAGATTCTGCTGGGTTAGAGGTGCCTGACTTTTGGAAAATTACTAATCTCAGCCTGTGGCGCAGTTTCCCCATATGATAAAGGAGTGAATTATCTACCCTTTGAGCTTTCTGTGAAAATTATATGGATTAATTTCATGCCAATTTCTAATCACGGAGTCTGGCATATAATAAACTCAGTAACTCTTAGATCTTAAGTAACAGTGATTCCGTGGTCCTTGCAACTAACCTTGGTCAGGCTTAGATCTAAACCAAGCCCAACTCAAAACTACTTATTCCATAAGGAAATAAGCCATCAGATATTAATGCAATTTGTTGTTCTGGAATTTGGGCTCAAGATAGAGCAATTTTAATTTAGGGAGTCATACTCTGCGCTCCTAATGAAATTCAGTTCTCAAGGTGTTTTGATGACGCATCTGGAAAAAATGGAATTCCTTGGCACAGAAACCATTTCACATAGTCATGTCTGATTTGTGATCCTGCTGTTTGGCCTCACAGTCGATGTTGTGATAGAACAATCCAGATGTGCAGCAAGCCCTATGTCCAAGGTGGTCTTACTAATGCACACGGTGATGGGGCCAGTCCTGGTGACGTTGTGGATAACACGAACAGAAGAGGGAAACAATGCAGATGGTGAGTCAGATGTGTGTCTGCAGCATAAAAATGCTTGCAGACCATGGATGCTTTGCAATTGTATTCTATGGCCTTTCCATAATATTTTATTTAACAAGGTGGGAGTGAATAATCTAAACAGAAGTGATCCATATCTACCAGGTGCACCTACATCTGAGACTGGAAATTGAGTCTGAACAAGAAAACATTTTCAGTGGGAAAAGGCCAGCAGGGCTTCGGGAGTGGGAAAAACAGCAGGTATCATTGGAACTCCCTAATCCTTAAGGACTTGATTTCCTACCTCAAAGCCCATTTATGATGTGACTCGGAAAACTTCAATCCTCCTGTTTCCCTCTTCTCATCCTTGAGAAGGGATGATATTGTACCCTGGCATGGAGGTCTTATGAGAATTTGATGAGTCCATGTACGTAAACCACTTAGAATAATGCCTGGCAATGATAAACCCAAATCAACTGGAGCAGGTGGAAAATGCAAACAAAGTATGTAGAGATCCGGAAGAATGGAGAACTAGGAGATCTTAGTTCTCTAGGGTGGACCAAGTACCTGGCATACTATCTTATCTGCCTCCGTTTCCCAGTCCCACCTTGCCAGCTCAAGGCTACCTTGTTGACTTCCATGGGCCCTTCCTCTACAATGTTTAAATTATATTTTATGGTAATATTTATAGAAAGGCAAATATACTAACATGATTAAAACTTTTTTTTTCAACCTACAAATTCAGATTCTTGTTTTCCCCTTATTTTACAAGAAATTAAAACATGTTTGTTAGCCCCTGAAAGGACTGTGGGCCCTAGCCGTTGTGCCTAATGGAGAAGTCAGCCCTGCACCAAAAGCTGTCATTGCCATTTAACTGTTGAAAATCAAAAAGGTTAAGAAACTGAATGAGATTTACATATTGAGTATATGGCAGAACAGGGACTTAAACTCAAGTTTAATTCCAAAGTTCACGTTCTTCGTCCCTTCTCACTCAGTGCTTCTCAAGGGAAGTGCATCTGAAATGGTCTAAGTTTGTCATTAGCCACAGTCCCTCATCCCATTCACAGGGCCACCTTCTTCCTGTTGACTTTCTTTTGCTAGCATCCCTGTTCCTTCCTCCAATTTCTGATCTCTTTCTTCAACATCCCTCAAAAATGTCCTCTTTTTTCCAGTATCAAGACATTCATTCTCTCTTAGTAACCAGTTATTAAAATTATTGAAAACAATCCAGTAGACTACATTCCCCAACGATATTAATGACTGAATAATGGCACATGTTTCTCACTGAAGAACATTCTCATTTTAACTTGATTGCATCTGTAAAGGCCTTGTCTCCAAATAAAGACGCATTCTAAGGTACTAGGAGTCAGGACTTAGACATAAGAATGTAGGGTGGCCCCAATGAACATACAACAAAATATTACAGATTGAAATACCATAAAACCAATCGTGGAGAAAGTTTTGGTTAGAAGATATTTTCTGATACCACTCCATAAAAACAGTCCCCTCATTTCCAAGGACAATGCATGCATTCAGACCCATACATTCTTTGTTTCACTATATCACCACCTTTTATAGATAAACACATATTAATACTATCGAGCACTAGATAATTATGCACCTAAACAAGGATTTTACAACTTTGAAAATATTGGCACTTGGGGCCAGAAACGTTTTAGTTGTGGGGGGTGTCCTGTGCATTGCAGTACATTTAACCACATCCTTGGCCTCTGCCCACTCGATGCCAGAAGCTTCCCCTTCCCCGCCACGTTCTGACAACCAAAATTTTCTCCAGATATTACAAATGTCCCCTGAAGGAAGGAAGGGCAAAATTACCTCCAGGTGAGAACCAGTGGTTTAAACAAATGTAATTGAAATGCTTAGGCCAACAAGGTATTATAAAATTTATAGAAAAAATTCTAATAATTGATAGTGATAATCTTAAACGAATTGTAAAATCTTTTAGAAAAAAGCTATAATCTTTTTTCCTTTAAGACACGGTTGGAGCTAAAAGAGATCAATCATTAATGCCTAGTAATAAGGCAAGGATAGAGACTTTATGGTAATTAAACAAAAAAGCTGACTGTGATTAATGATTGATAACATGGGAATTGTCTCTTGGCCTTACTCCTTACACTGGGGGCTGAATTGTTTGCCCCTTTGCATCTCAATAATCTTTCAGAAATTGTTTATAGTATTGACAGACACAATTCATTATAGTGTATTTGTGTGAAATGTCAAGGAAATCGTGCCATTTTGGAAGCCAAAAGACCTTAGGTCTCTTACTTCTGTCCCTGGTCTGCCATTATTTATGATATACGTTTATTTTTGCTTGCCTCCATTCATGTGTTCATTCATTCATTTGCTCATTTATTCATTTGTCAAATTTGGTGAGTACCTACTGAATCCCAGATGTTATGCTAGACATCATGGAGGCAAAGTCATTAGAGCTACAGGTACATTCGTTATGTGCTATTATTTAGGCAAAGGATGGAGAGGGATCTGAGAACTTGTCTAGTGAAATCAATTAGTAGTTGGTCCGGAGAAGAAGGAAATGTAACCCAGGCTTATGTAATATGAGCGGAGGTCAAAGATTTTTTTTTGTCTGATGATTGAAGGAACACTTTTGTTCCTGTTGGACATGCGTGAGGGTGCCGATAGCCATGGTTGTCACCGGCATCTGACCCACAACCTCCGAGAGGATGTGTCTTGGGTTAAGGGAATCAGAACTGCAGAGCAGAGAGATGAAAGGCAGCTTGGTAGTTGATGGCATTAAGTAACCAGACACACTTTTTTTTTTTGAAGCTTGAAACGCTGCCACTATTTTCTGACACAGTGTCAATTATCTCTCTTTTAAAAAAAAATTGTATAGAGTGTTTATAATTTGCTACTAAAAGCATCTATCCAATTCAATCCTCCTTAGACAAAGATAGTAAATTGGAGGTGGTAATGTCTTTTTTTTCAATTTCTTGAAACTCTTTAAGTCGGTTAAACATAGACCCTTGGTTGATGTAAAAAACAGAAAGTTTATAGACGACCTTTAGAGTAGAAACCACATTTATGTGCTGTGGGTTGAGCTAATCCCTTTTTCTCCCTATCAAAGCAGAGTTCTGTGACTTCTGTGCAGTTTTCTCTTATTTAGTGCAAAATGAAGGGACGGCCTTGAACTTGCCTGACAGCCTTTCACTGCACCACATTGATGGTCCGATCATTCTAATCAACACCTCGTCATTTCCATACCTCTTACATTTACACCTCAGCTCTCACACCTCAGAATGGCTTTGATTGTCGGTCTTCTTTGTGAGCTAAGGAATAGAAATATTCTTTAAAAATAAAATGCATTTGTTGGTCTGGAAAATATTGTTTCTTACAGATTAAAATTCAGAGACTTCAAGCCTTTGAGGAAATCGTAATGCACAAGGATTCCTGCTTTTCCTGTATGTATGGTCTGTCATACAATGGTATTGATCCTGACCCAAGCAGGACCCAGTGAAACCTTTATGATGCTCATATGTTCCCTCTTCATCCGTGTTCTCATCTTTTTTTTTTCAATTCACCTTAGGAATCTGTGAAGCCTTCCTCATTCCCGTCTTTCAGCCAGCCTGATGAATGACTTTTCAGACATTACCATATCATCCCCTCAGCATCAATTTTCGGATCAGCAAGCTCTGCAAATGGTTTATTGTGATCAAATATATCAAGGTGGAAGACTGTATTTGATAGAAGAAGGTGGGAATTGTAAATTCCTGAAAATTGTCACATTTTTCATTGATGGTATTCGTTGACAAAATGCAAATGTAAATAGAACCAATCCCCAAGGTTTGCTTATCGTTACAGGGTATCTATCTATCTATCTATCTCTCTATCTATCTATCTATTCACCTATTTATCATCTATCATCTATCATCTATCTATTGACTTATATATCTAAATGTCTGAAAGAAATTTCAGCTCTCAATCGTCTCACTAGACCAGTATTAATTGAGTTATGCCTGCCATGTGCCTGGTGGCAGTGTCTTTGATGTGTTGATGAGCAAACCAAAGATATAAAGTATGTTTGTACCACAAGTAGCTTTGAGTCTGGCTCAAATAGTAGCAGATATAATAACAGCAGATGTAATCATCTGTGTGAAACATGATACTGATTCAACAACATGCATCTGATGAGAGATAGGGCAGTCAGGAAAAGCCTTGTGAGGGAGGAGAAATTAAAGCCGAGTCAGAAATGAGATGACAATTTCAAATGGATAGGAAGGATGGCCAGAGAGTATTATTAATCAGAGCGGGAAAGAGGGAACCAGACCAAACACACAGCCATTAGAATAAGCACACAATAAGTGTATAAACTAAGAGTAATCATAATTATAGTGAAGATTTTTAGGGGTGTTCCCCTTTCTCTACAAGGCATTTTGCGTGTTGTATATCAGACAGGTTATACTATCCATATCTTTTCCATAATAAAAGATAAATATAAATGATAATGTTCATTGTAAAAGAAGTATGACTGTATATGAATACATTATATATATGTATGTATATATATACATACAGATGCAAATACACACACATGTGTGTGTATGTGTTGATAGATGATAGATGCATAGATACATAGATACATAGGTAGATAGATGAGTGATAGATAGATAGAAATATAAAATCACCTGGTCTCACCCTTGAGGTAATTACCAAGCATTCTCACTCATGAATTCATGCATTTCATAAATTATGAACAAAGTATAAATGAGGTTTTACCAAATACTCTGGCATACAGGTGTGTGTGTGTGTGTGTGTGTGTGTGTGTGTGTACCTTTTGCAAAAGCAATCATTTTAAGGATCTGGGGAGGGACACAGGACAAGACAGTAAGAGTGGTTTAGCTTCCCTGCCCCACTCCTACCCTATCCCCTGCCCAGGTAATTTTTACTAAAACGTTTGATGGGTTACTTTTCAAATCTTTCTTCACGTCCATATAAACACACACTCACACACACACACACACACACACACACACACACACACACACAAACTCACAAACATACATACATAAAGAAAATAAGAGAAGGTCATTTTAGATTTTACTAAAAGTCAATCATATAAACTTCACAACATCTACTGTTTCCATGTAATATGTAAACCTTGGAAATCTAAGTCACCTTATACAGATCAAATTCATTTACTCATGGCTACCCTCAGTGGTATGGATGGACCGCAGTTTTTACAACTGTGACCCTACCAATATTCACACTGTTCCAATTTTTTTTTGTAGTACAAACAGTACTATGAGAAAACATCCTTACATTTGAATTCTTTCATGTTGGTGATTTCTATTTAAATATCATTTAAATATTAAGGCATATACTGACAAATTGCATTCCAAGAATGCACTGAGGTTCTAGGGTGCAGAGTGCAGGGCCATAGGAGTGCAACGCTAGTGATGGCAGCTTGTATCTGTGTTTCAGGACCCCGAGAACATGGCAAAGCACCAGCGTGGCCCCAGTGACGGTGAGTCAAAGCTGGGACTTAGGACCCAAGGGGGAAGGCACAATGTCACGGCAGCTCTGGTCCTGTAGATGCCTAGTCTTCATCCAGTGTGTGGGGCTCAGCAACAACTCAGGTCCCCAGGGGCAGATCTCACTGCAGCGAGAGCTCCAGCCTGGCCACTCCAGGCAGTTTTATTAGCTGGGCTCAGCAGTGGTGAAGTCTAGAAGGGTACGTGGTAGCAAAGGCTGTGGATGTTCACAGCAGCGATGAGATTTTGTGGGTTGTTCCTGTTCCTCTTTACTCCAGGGGATGAAATCTCACCGAGAGGAAGCTTCTTGGCGCCACACTGACAAACCGCCAAATAAACCACAAGGAAATATTACTCCACACCTGTTATCAAAAAGACAAGAGATAACAAATATCAATAAACTTGTGAGAAAAGAGAACCCTTGTGCACTGTTGGTGGGTATGTAAATGGGTACAGTCACTATGGTAAATGGCACTGAGGAATGCTGAAATGTTTTCTGTGCTTTTCTATGGGGTCATCCTGGGTTTTTATGTTCCAAAAGGCTTCTGCTGTTTCTTCATTGTAATCTAGAGCTTTCCCTAAGCCAGTATCATCACTTTGTAGTTGTTTAATCATTGTTTTCGTTGCTTTGGGGGGAGAAGATGAGTTTTGGGACCGCCTAGTCTGTCATCTTACTGATGTCACCTAAGATCTTCCTTTCAAAGTGATCTTTCTCTTTAGTAGAAGAATCCAGCATATTTTTATTTATGTAAAATATAATGTCATCTTAATTGTATTTGTTCACACTTCCTTTACCCTATTTTTCCTCTTTTTTGTTGCTCATTTATGTTGATTCAAACAAGTTATTTTGTAATCCGATTTTTCCTTTGTCTCTTTAGATGTTCTGTTGCACGTGAACTGACATGCACATCTCTCTTAACCTTGTAATCACTCAATCAAACATATTTATGAACTACTATATGAAAAAAGTGCTACATTTCCCCTTCCAATTCACTAAATTTGCTCATGATCTTGCATTTAACTCAATAAGATAAAACCATTAGAATTGTTCTATTTTATTACTGTGTTAACATCAGATGAAACTTTTAGAATATTATACTCATCTTCGTTAAATAAAAAAAACATTTTTTAACACTTAGTAAGGGGGAATCCAGTGATGAATCAGAAAATACCTTATACAAACTAACAAGAAAGGACTCGTGGAGGCACAAAAGAGGAGGTGAAAGAACCAAACAGAAGTGGTTATGATTCAATGTGTATATTTATGTTTAAAAATAGAACATTTATTTGGGCATATAGTTAAAAAGTAATTATTTCAAGTCATCAAAATCTAAATAACACAGATGAAACAAGTGACTATTGTTTATATAAATAAAAATGTGGCTTTAGATATACAGGTAAGTCTATATCAAGCTGGACCCTTTCACTATGTGTTCCTTGATTATTCTACCTCACCGGTTGGAAGTACAAATAAGTTACAATCACGTACACTTCTAATTAGGATCC
The DNA here is from genome assembly GCF_018350215.1 of Panthera leo. Lineage (NCBI taxonomy): Eukaryota > Metazoa > Chordata > Mammalia > Carnivora > Felidae > Panthera > Panthera leo. The sequence goes on from NC_056684.1 coordinate 129,828,920, forward strand.
AAGTTCTAACCACCTAACCTATTAAATAATTCAGAGTCTCCATCTCAAGGCTGTGTCCCACCACCCTGGCCTTGCCCATCTGATCATTCACATCCACATTTATAAAGGGCTCTGAAAGCTTACTCTGGCCTCATTCCAAATTCCAGGGAGCATGACAAATGGAGACTCTGGCAAACTCACTATTGGTTTCCTCGCTTCTGTTACTCGCCAGTCTTACTGTTGAAACATAGTCATGACATTCATGAGGAACACCTGTCTGCCAGTGAAAGGGAGCTTTGCTCATTCTGATACCTGCGAATAAGCCACAGTGATGATCAGCCCTCGATTATGTTTATGCACCTTTTGTGTGATGCCGATGCGGTCAATAAAGTTTTCAACACACCATCGCTATCCCAAGTGGTCAAATTGAAGAGAATTCTACTCTTATCTACATGAGCTGGAACCTGTTCTGTGACCATAACTGCACATGCACACACACACACACACACACACACACACACACACTTTCTCATGGTCCACTGACACCTGTGCCAGTTACCCTGCTCTCTCTCTCTCTCTCTCTCTACTCTCCTTGCTCAGAGTCCCCCACCGACTCAAACTTTTCACAGCCAAACTTCACTTCTTGTCACAAGTTCAGACGTCATTCCCCGAGCAAAGTTTCTCCGCTCAGGTTTTCTTTAGCTTTTCCATTTTAGAGAATCTCAGGAAGTATCATCCTGTTTTCTAAGAAAAGCTCTAGTAATCCCGAACCTCAAAGGGACGAAGGTCAGAAAAATCATCCCTTGCCTCCCAAGAGGTAACTGGACTTCATACAAATACACTAGTGTCCTCCCCAGGGATCAGTTCTACTCTCAAGGGTCTTTGGGGAGTGCCTTTCATCAGATCACAACAGGAAGCCTATTCACCTTCCCTTTACATAATCTTGAAGAGGCACTTGGGTATTCTAGAAAAGGTAAAGGAAATTCTAGCTAGGCACCTTCTGAGTTCCGAAGAACTAAATAATGTGTTCTTTTCTCGAGCTATAGGGTTTTAAATTCCACCCCACAGGCAAGGAGATGACTGCCTAGGGCCGGCCGTCTTCAGAATTCTCACAGAGGTTGCAATTCATGGAAGCATGCAGTCACACCTTTCCTAAACAGAGGGTAGGACTGGAAGAGCTTTTAGGTGACCTATGATTTCAGACATACAGTTAACAAAACCCAGAAATAATTTATAATCTGTTATATGAGATTTGTTTTACCTAATCTTAATTTGTGAATTTTGATGATACAGGTTTTTCATAAAAGAAGAATTTGTAAATGTTTCTTCCACCAAGTTGGTCCTAAATAGGGGACTGAATGAAGCCAAACAAAATAACTGATTTCAGGATACATTCTGAGAGTGATTTGGGCTTGTATTTATTGCTCAGAAGGGAATTCGTTTCCAGAAGCTATTTAAACACCCGAGTTTGAAAATATCTGTAGTGATCAGGAATAGAATTTATCTGTGTATGTGTTCATGGCTGTCAGGAAAAGTAACTTTTAGATATTTGGTTGGGGGACCATTCTTCTCTAATACTTAGAGGAAAACAGTTAGATATCTGGGGGATAAAATGGAATATTCAGGTGGTACTTATGACCAGACAGGACATCCTTTAGAGATACATGGAATAAAACTTGTAAACACTATTTTGCCTTATTGATGACCTACAGGGTCATGAGTTCTTGTAAATAAGCACTAATGTTTGGGTCCCTAGCTCGCATGAATCGGTTTTTCGTATGTTAACATGAGGCATCTTTTTTTTTCTTTTTTTCTTTTTTAAAATGTTTATTTATTGTTGAGAGACAGAGAGACAGAGCACAGGAAGGGGAGGAACAGAGAGAGGGAGACACAGAATCCGAAGCAGGCTTCAGGCTCTGAGCTGTCAGCACAGAGCTGGACGCAGAGCTCGAACCCACGAACCGTGAGATCATGACCTGAGCTGAAGTCAGACGTTTAACTGACTGAGCCACCCAGGCACCCCAAGGCATCTTTTTCTAAATGCTGTAAGACAACTGAGAGAAAAGAACATGGGTTTCCGTAGATAATTCTGGATTCAAAAGCTGGGAAACCACCTTATATCTCTAAGCCTTGATTTTTTCTTAAAAAAAAAAAAATAAGGATTATAATCCTATTTACAATGCAATTGTGAAGGTAAAATTATACCAATTATGTGCACTTATCTAACATAATCCCTGTCATACAGGTGACATTTGATAAATTACTTCCCGGACATATTTCTTGCCATGTAATTTGATTTAAAAAACCTTAAGAGTCCAGTTAGCTGTCTCATATTTTTCACTTTAAATGTACACAGAGTCCCCTGAAAAGGTAAAATAAAACAAAATTTAGTTTACTTGGTGACTGTCTTTCCAAGAATCAGAGACGGCAAGGAAAAGAAATGGATTCAAAATAGTTTTTTTTTTTTTTAAAGGACACAGAGGACAGAGGATGTGGTCAGGCCTGGGAGGGGCTGGTCACAGCAAGGGACATGCCATGGGATAAAAAGGTAACATTGTTTATCCTTTTAGACCAGCACATTCTGTTCACTTATGGCTTGACCTTGCTGCCCCGGTTAGTTTCATTTCTCAATGCCCCAAATTAAGTGGACATGTTGACCCAAAGTCCACAGCTAATTTATCTCGCGGCTTCTGGTACAATTTGTCTGCTTGATTCAGACTGTCTGGGTTAAAAGTCCACCCCTCTGGTTTCATTTTCCCTGGGGGATTTGGGCAAATGAGGGGGAGGGATAAGAAAGAGGTAGCCCAGGGCTGCATGGTACAGGAACCCCCTCTCTAAGACAGTGAGTTAGACAAGTTCTCGATGCAAAGAATTTGAGACAAGGAGGAAATGTTGACCATTTCACGTACAAACACCTCATGGGAAGGCAGACGTACAAAGAAGGCTGCCAAACAGTAACTCACCTTCTCAGAGTAAGTAGTATGGTCACGGCTTTAATTTTTTTTAATGTGTGTTCACTTTTGAGAGACAGAGAGAGACAGAGAGCAAGCAGGGGTGGGGCACAGAGAGAGAGGGAGACACAGAATCCGAAGCGGGCTCCAGGCTCCGAGCTGTCAGCACAGAGCCCGACGCGGGGCTCAAACCCACAAACCGTGAGATCATAACCTGAGCCCAAGTCAGATTCTTAAGTGACTGAGCCACCCAGGCGTCCCGGCATGGTTTATACGACCCATCACTAGGCTTGTATCTCAGGGTATGATAACTAAGCAAATGATCAAAAATCCTTGGAGGTTGTAGGCAAGACCACACCTTACTCATTTTTTCACCTTCCCCCCCCCCCACTATTTCTTTTAACCCGGCTTTTTAAACTTCAAAACCAATTTATCTAAGAAGATGCAAAATATAAATGGCACGGTCAGTAAAAGTATTCACCTGAGCCCAGTGATCTATGTGGAAAATGACGAAAGAAAAACAGATCCACTCCTATAATCCTAAACCCCTTTCCTCCTTCCAAGAAATAAATTTAAATATCTTACCTCTATTTATATTTAAATAAGGGTATATTAAAATGCATAGTATGAGGTGGGGTAGCCAGGACATCCTGGATGGTACAAATCAGACATCTTCTATGTCATTTCAAGTATATTAATTCAAAATCTAACAAAAGAATTTTTTTTTTTCCTCTTGCACCTCAGTGTTGAGCTAATCTATGGAAAAAAAAAAAAGCACAACATCTGCTAGAGCTATAAAACAAATGAAAAATTAATTAGGTATTTGAAGGTCTCCTTTTGAGACAATGGAGGTTAGTCGTGTCTTAAATCCTCTTACAGATTAAACTGTGTGTTCAGTCTGGAAAAGATCTTTCCTTGCTTCCTGATTATTGTGTTTTCACATCATTTTCTTCTTCCTGGCTGGCCTAGGAGTTTTGGTTGGAGGAGCTGCAGTGTCCTTCATTAAGTTACAAATGCTTCCTCGGCATTCAGAAAGCCAGCTAAGACTCTCTCCATGTCTTTAACTTTCTTGTTTTTAAATCCTGCAGTACTGAGCTAGTTAGTGAAAAAAAATATATACATATTGTTATGCCCAGAATTCGTGATCCCCAAAGACCACTAGGGAGCCGAGTCCGATGCAAAAGCAAAAGAACCTTTATTCGAGCTAGCTCGAGCTCAATCCCCTACCTGCACCGACGCAGCGGTGAGATACCAGGGAGAGAGAGCGAGTTTCAAAAGCACAAAGGTTTTATAGGGGTCTAGGGGCAGTTGGTGAGGTAATGGCTGTGGCCTCAGCCGATTGGCTGGGGAAGGGTCGTGGCCTCAGCCGATTGGTTGGGGAAGGGTCGGAGTCCTGTTACGCAGGTCGCTGGGCGTGTTTTGATCAGAAAGTTTGAACGGGTGAGCGGGAGGTTACTCAAGGGGAGGAGGCGCAGTCTGAGGTTTCTGTGAATTTCCCGGAAAAGGGGTCATGTCGGGGACATAGTCACTCAAGGTGGAGAACACAGAACAAGATGGAGTCGGCCGGCGTAGGCCCGCCCTTTCAATATATAGTCAGTGTTTGGTATTTTGCACCTTGTTTATGTCTGCTTTTCAAACTTCCTCTTGCCTTCCCGTTGGTTCTCTTAATTCTCATGCCATCACATTTCTGGGTACTTGCTAATGAAAATACATAGGGTAAATTTTTTTACTGTTTATTTATTTAATTTTGAGAGACAGAGAGAGCACAGGCAGGGTTGGGACAGAGAGAGAGAGAGGGAGACACAGAATCCGAAGCCATCTCCAGGCTCTGAGCGGTCAGCGCAGAGCCCAACGCGGGGTTCGAACTTACGAACTGTGAGATCGTGACGTGAGTCGAAGTCGGACGCTTAACCGACTGAGCCACCCAGGCATCCCCATACAGTAAATATTTTAAGTACCAAGTGACGTGCTAGGTGCCAGGATTATATAAATCAATTTTAAAAAAACAAGTTCTGCCTTCTAAAAAGTTTGCACAATAGAACTTAATATAAAAACACAGTGCGTTGAACAGTTTGATGAAAAGTTCCTTGCAGCGTGTGGAAGCTTTTGTCCCCAGGGTCATTAACTGGTTTGTGGATGTAGTGAAGGTTTCCGAGAGGAGAAACCCCCAGTATGTGTTTAGAAGAATAAGAGGTTAATGTATCAAAGTGGGTGGGAGATTTTCCAGGTAGTCAAAGAGAATGGACAAACACCTTTGAAGTGAATGTCAGGAGTCAGTTTGAACATCAAAGTACTTTATACATTTGAAGCATAAACAGTGGCTGTCACACAGTGATCTCTCTCTCTCTCTCCCTCTATCCCTCTCTCTCTCTTTCTCTCTCCCTCTCTTTCTCTCTCTCTCTCTCTCTGTCTCTCTCTCACGCACACACACACGCACACACACACAGGAAGAGTAGTGAAGAAAAAATAAAGACGTCTGAACTTTATCCTGACAGAATCTCTCAACATAGATCTGGGGGCTTGGAGAGGGAAGATTAACTTTCTGGACAAAGTCCTAAGAAGAAAACCCGCTTGTCGTTCAGAAGTTTGAAGATGTGTTCCTCAAGCCCTATGACACTTCCTTCCCTCCACCACTGTAACCACAGCGGCACCTCAGTGGCAACTTCCCCAGATACCCCCGGACTTCGCTACGCCTGAACAATCTTCAAACCGAGAACCGCGTAAGCCTTTACTCTGGGCAAGTAAGAAGACAAGTGCCGTGCAGCAGGGCAGCTTCTGGGCAGTTTTCAGGTTCATAATTTAAAAAAAAAAAAAAAAGCTTGATTACATTTCATGAGCTCATCTCCTAAGGCTGGCCATCACAGAAGGGTGTCTGGCCAAAGCACCGAAAGATTGTCACAAAATTCACTTTGTTTCCTTCTTTTCCTGCATCTGGTAACCCCAAATGTTTATCCTCAGGTTAGTCCTATAATCCCTTCCTTCCTCTATTATATCAGAAGGGGGATCCTGGAAATAACTGAGTTGGCAGGTAGTAATTTTCTATGAGGCTGAGCTCAGGAGATTTAGAGTCTGTGTTTCAAGCACTCTTTCTTGAATGAAATGTCCTGCCCTTATGGCTGATCTTTCTTGCCAAGCCCAGAAAGTGTTCAAGATTTAGGTTTTGCACATTTGATATTTGAAAAATATTCTTTTATGTACCATATGTTACATACTCATATGTTCTCATTATAGAAAGTTTAAGAATTATAGAAAATTACATAGGAACAAACACAAATCAGGCATAATCATTCGGCCCCCTGGTGGTTAACCATGTTGATTCTTTTGATCCATTATTTCTAATATTTTACCTATATCTTAGTTTGCTAGACTGTTATAATGAAGCAATACAGTTAGGTGCCCCAAACAACAGAAATGTATTTTCTCACAGTTCTGGAGGCCAAAAGTTCAAGATCGGGGCAGAGTTGGCCCCTTCTGAGGACTGTGAAAGAAAGGCCTGTCCCTGGTCCTTTCTCGTGTGCTTATAGACCGCTGTCCTCTCTGAATCTTCTCATCATCTTCCTTGGTGAGTGTCTCTGTGTCCAAGTTTCCTCCTTCCATAAGGACACCAGTCATGTTGGATTAGGGCCCATTCTGATGACCTCATTTTAACTTGATTACCTCTGTAAAGACCCTATCTCCAAATAAGTCGCGCTCTGAGGTAATGGGGGTTAGGACTCCAACACACAAGTTTCAAGGGGACACAATTCAACTCATAACAACCTAATTGAGATCAAAAGGGAGTTTGACAATTCTGTGCTTATTTTGTATCAAACATTATAATGAGAACATTTTTCCGTATTATTAACAGATCTCCAAAAGAAGAGATTTAAAAAAAAAAAGTAAAAGGGAAAAAAAAACTTTTGTGATGGCTTAAGAAAGTTTTAGAATAAGATTACACCAGTTGAAAATAAGTTTACAAACATATCTGTGTGTGCATATATATATATATACATATATATATATCTTCTCTTTTTAAATATGTGTGTGTATCTGTGTGTATGTATGTGTGTGTGTCTGGGGATACATGTCTGTGTGTTTGTGTGGGAGTGTATATGTGTGTGCGTGTGTGGGGGTGCGTGGCTGTGCCTGTCTGCGTGTCTGTCTGTCTGTGTGGAGAACTATGGCGGGGAAAGCTTGGACGGAGCAGCAGAAAGGCATGTGTGTGACTCTAGCACCAGAGGGGTTAGGGCAAAGTTCCCTCCACTTAAGAGGAGAACTTGAGCACCAGAGGGGTTAGGGCAAAGTTCCCTCCACTTAAGAGGAGAACTTGCATTCCTCTGGCTTTCTTAGTCCCCACACCCAATAAGAAAACAAAGCGGGATGGAAGGGGCCAAATGAGGGGCCCAAGGGTTCTCTTCTCACATTCTCTGAGGTTGTCTGTGCAGTCTTGTCCTGAGACACTGAGAGATGACCAACATCAAGTTTGTTCTCAACCCATCTTCAATGCTGGCAAACTCGATTAGAGAAATCCAGCCCCGTCTTCAACACAGTGTCTTTAACCAAAGTTCAATCTATGGACTTCTTATACCGTAAGTTCCGCTTTATATTTTAATGTGTATTATGCAGCTTCCTCCAGGTTTCATCGCAATGAAAACCAACCCCCGGTCCTCAGTGATGTGCAAGATAAAGGTGTACGTATCAGGGCTGTTATATGTTCTTTATGTTCCTGGGACTTGAACCCATATTGTCTTCGCTTAGAGACCTGGGCTGAGGAAGAAGTCCCTACCAGGACATATGTCCCTCCCTGAATATGCCACTCCTGTGAAAGATGGACCGGTGACAGGGAGAGAGAGGGAGAGAGAGTGAACACAAACAGACTCTTGTGATCTTCAGCTCTGCTGAGGCATGTCACCTGTCACTGAGGTAATGGGGGTTAGGACTTCAATATATAAATTTCAAGGGGACACAATTCCACTTCCCTGTCACTTCCCCATTCCCTTCATATTGCACCAACCAGAGCTTACGGCTAAGGCTTCTGAGCATGGTCAGGTCTATAATCATTTTGCAAAGAGATACTGCAATTCACGTGAGATTAGGTGAGGGTATGTTAATTAACCTCTCACAGGAATGATAGAAATTGGAAATCAACAATAATAATAATAATAATACAATCTACCACAGTCCATCTTTTTTTTTTCTTATCATAGACATTCCTTCCCTCTTGGACATAAAATATGCTCATTTATCCCTGAAGGAAAACATCACAAAGATCTCATCCAGTCACAGCATTAAGCTCAGAGTCCAGAGACTTGTGGCACTTTCTGCATAAGATGCAGCTGAGTCTCCTGTTGGTGTAGAAATTGATGGACTGTGGAGGTAAATCCTCTGTTCCCTCTCCCCACAAACACACTCGATGCAGCATGGTGGATGAAAAGCAGAAGCACAAGTAACATTCCTACTCAGAAAGGGGGATAACGGGAGGCATACTGCAGCCTCCGGGCCCAAGCAGTTCCGAAACCCAGTTGTGCAGCTGTGTGAAGGACTTTCAGCCCTGGGAGTAGAGAATGCGGGTTGGTTAGGTTCCGACTCTCCTCCCTAGAAATCGCAACTTAGTCCTTTTCAACCCACGGTTATTGTCTCAGAGGAAAAGAGAGAAATAGTAAAACCAGGATTTGGCTCTCAAAGTTTCAGGCATTTGCCACTTTGTGCTCGTTGAATCATCCAAAGCAAGTCATAGGGACAAACCCAGCATGGACAGGACAGACAGATTTCCCTTCTCGTAGGGAAGTTTGCACATCACTCAGCAGCACTTTGGATATAAGATCCTCTGGGGTGGGGGTAAAGGAGGGAGAAACAAAAATATTTGGGGACCTGAATGGAATCTATGCCAGTGTGTATTTTAATACGGAGTTAGAGACAAATTGGCCTTTTGCTCAATGAGTTAAAAAAATCTTAAATTATTAGTTTCTAAACTTCAAGATGGAATAATAACCTGTGGTACAGGGAAATAAATATTCCTTATTTCTTAGCAGCTAATAGTATTCTTTGGCCCTTTATTCCTCCTATAGATAAAAAAAATAGTAAAAAGTTTATATTAGAAGGAAGGCCCATTGACAGTCAGTTAGATCTAGTGTCGTTTTTACTGTGGAAGCCAGTTAGCTATTTCAAGTTTGACAGTACTAAGTGAAAATTTATGCAGCTAGGTTTTATATGATTTAAGCAGTAGCTAATAATAAAAAATAGTTTGAGAAAAAAGGAAAAAAAAGGTGTTTTCAAACATTGAAGTTCCTCCCGTCTTGCAGGAGGGTCAACTCCTGTGCTCCTGTAATAAGAAGTTATTTTATTAGTCGTGCCCCCAGAAGATTACAGTTATTTCTTCCCATATCCAATTTTGCTTCCAAAATCTAAGAAGAAAAATCAGAAGCTTTTTCTGTTTGTGTCTTCAAAACCTATGGTCCTGCACTCAATTTTATTTTATTGTTATTCTGAAAGATAGGGATGGGTCAATAAAGAACTTGAGAAAACTGAATTTCCTGGAACTCTCTGTGGCAAGGACACAAAGCTGTGCTGACTCACAGTATACTAGTTTTAAAACTATAGAGACTGCTGTTGGTCAGCAATAAAACTCAGAGGAAGTTGGGGTCAGAAGGAAAGACACAGAAAAGAAACTCTATTATCTGATAGTAATAAAACATAATCCCTCAAAAGCTAGCATTGGTATCAGCCATCGGATAAAACCTGTCATGTTCTGAATGGAAAGAAATCGCCTTTCACTCAGAGTTTGCTAGCCTTTGAGCAGGTGTCTGTCTACACAACAGACAGTACGGAACCACTGCAAACACAGAACTATTTGCTCATACATATTGCTGCTCTCAAGTGAACTTTCAACATTCATGAGGGCTCCACCCTCATGACTTAAGCAGGGGCCCCCAAAGGCCCCAACTCTTAAAATTATTATCTTTCAGGGGTAGGATTTAGACCTATGAATTTTGGAGAATACAAACATTCAGGCCATCGCAGATGGCACAAGAAAATATGGTATACATAATGGAATATTATTCAGTCTGTAAAAAGAAGAAAATCCCACCATATGTGACAGCATGGGTGAATCCTGAGGACATTTTGGTAACTGAAGCCAGTCACAGAAAGACAAACGGTGCATGATTCCACTTACAAGAGGTACTTAAAATAGGCTCATAAATCAAAGAGTGAAATGGTGGTGACTAGGGGCTGGAGGGAAGTGGGAAACGGGGAGTTGTTTTCAACTTGTGTAAAGTTTCAGTCACATGAAATGTACAAGTTCTAGAGAACTTGCTGTACAACCCAGTGCCTATAGTTACCAAGACCGTATTGCACACTTAAAATTTTTGCTAAAAGGGTAGATCTCATGTTATGTGTTCTTATTACCAAAACCAATACAAAATAAGACAAAGGGGCAGAAGGAAACTTTGAGGGTGATGGTTATGTTTATTACCTCGATTGTGGAGGTGGTTTCATGGGTACTTGCATATGTCAAAACTCACCCAATTGTACACGTTAAATATGTGTATATACCAATTATACTTTAATAGAGCAGTAAAAAAATAAAATAAAATAAAACAAAACAAAATTAAATTAAACTAAACTAAAATAAAATAAAATAAACTAGAATAAACTCAACTAAAATAGAATAAAATAAAATAGAATAAAATAAAATAAACTAAAACAAAATTAAATTAAACTAAACTAAAATAAACTAGAATATACTAAACTAAAATAGAATAAAATTAAATAGAATAAAATAGAATAAAATAAAATAGAATAAAATAAAATAAAATAAAATAAAATAAAATAAAACAACAGAAATTTCATGATGAGGATTTTGAAAGAACCAGTGGCAGAGTGAAGCAGTGCCTCACTTACTAAGGTGTATCTAACAATTAATTAGAAAGATGGCATAAAAATACATTCTCAGATTCATTTTTATTGTGAAACCTATCTGAGAAGAATGGATAAAAGCCAAGAAACATTTGATGCTACAGATGTGCTTATTGGTGTTTACACTGCGCTATCCTCATCTTTAAAATGTTTAAATTTGAGATGTCATTCCTATACCATGAAATTCCCCCATGTAAAGTGTAGGACGTGTGGGTTTTCGTGTATTCCTAGAGTTGTGCCATCATCGCCACAATCTAAGTTCAGAATATTTTCATCATCTCCAAAAAGGAAATATACCCATGAGCCGTCACTACGCCCGCCCCTAGGTCTAGCCAACCACGAATCCACTTTCTGTCTCCCTCTATTTGACCTTCCTGGACACTTCATTAACGTGGAATCATACAATATGTATCCGCTTAGGAGTGATATCTGCCTCTTAGTATTGCTTTTTCGAGGTCATGCATCGTAGCATGTGTCAGTATTTTATTCCTTTTCATTGCCAAATAACAGCCCATTGAATGGGTATGCTGCATTTTGTTTATTCTTTCCTCACCTGATGAACACTTGGATTCATTCTGCTTCTATATGAACCACTATTTTTGTGTGGCCATGATGTTTCTTTTTTGTTTCTCCTGTGTATAGATACCTAGAAGTGAACTAGGGGGTCATATAGAAACATTGAAACTATGTTTCAGCTTTCCAGGCATTGCCAAATGGTTTTCCAAAGTGACCAAATCATTTTGTGTTCCTGCTATCTGCATTTTTACATCTACATTTAAACCTCTCATTTTCATAATCCTTACTCATAACAGGTGTGCTGGAATGCCAGCGGGCTATCTATAAGGAAGGGTCAAATGCTGGTTGATTATATAATAAAGTGAAGGTCAAATTAAATTAGCCCTGAAATCCCATAAGCCTCTTTTGAACGTGTCAGTAAATAGTCTTCACAATAGCCATCATAACAATAAGCTGTGTAATTATAAGTTTATGTCCAAAGAGATTCTGGCTCTCATTAATACTTACAAAACCCCTGGGATTCAGGGAAGGAGACTTCACACTTTTAATTACAACAGGGCAATAATGTAGGTGTTGTGAGTTTTTATGGTCCTAAGTCTATCCCTGGGGAAGAAGAAAAGAGATTCCCAGAGCAATGACAAGTTGTACCAAATGGGTGAAAATGCTTTACTTATCACAGATCAAAAGGGAAAGTCTTTTCTTTGTAGAATTTGCCAGCATCGTGATAGGAAGGGATTCTCCTGCTCCGGTGCTAACTTAGGATCCAGTATAAATGAGTTGTTAATTCACTTTTGGAGATGGATCTAAATTTAGAGACACTGATTTATCCAGCTGAGGAATACCTCAAGGGGAGATTAATTGACATTATTAAATTACTGAAACAAGTTCTAGGAATATTAGCCCTTTAAATATCACAGTTGCCGATAAAAAATCAAATAGCAAAAAAAATCAAATAACATTAGGAAGGTCCCATTTAGTTGTATATATTATTTGCCTAGATGCTCTTTATCAACGGGAAGGGTAGGGGATGGGAAAGGCAGGAGTTTGGAGGACCCACACTACCTTGTGCTTTTTCAATAGCTTTTTTTATAGTTATGAACAATCGACCATCCCACTATGCACTGTAAAGAATATATATACTCCGTTGGCCACGTGGAAATTTTGGGATTGGTCCCAATGAGTTAGAGTCACGGCTTTTACAAAAGCTCTTGGTTTTGCTGCTATTTTACTTGTCTTGGTGCCCTACATTAATTTAATTATTTTGTTTCTTATTATTTGCTTGATCTGTATTTCTATTCTCATCCACACCCATTTTCATCTCATCCCATTGGATTTCCTCCTCCCATTTACATGGAGGGCTAACTCTTAACGCATAACTTACTCACCGTTGCCTTCTGTGTGACTCCCCAGAAATGAAATGGCTACACTTAGTACAGGTAAGTCACAGACTTTCTGCTTGTTTGTGTGTCCACGCCTGCACATCTTTACTCAAGCTCTTTCTACCCTTCTATTTTTCTCCATATATAACACTCCTTAAGGTGTAGATCTCATCCTGCCCATTATTTAGAACGCCTAGTAAAAGCAAGTGTTGTCCTTTGGAAACAGTCATTAAAAATGGATGGGTTTTTCTCTCCTGGCAGTTATCACTTTTTCTCATATCTAAACAGAATTGAAGTACATGTTTTCTCTATTGGATGCCTAGAGCTGGTATTTTATTTAAAGAGGATACCCTTCCATACATTACATTATGCGCTTGGGATTATAGCAGGAACTCAAAAGTGTTGAATGAATGACTGAATTTCAATTGCATGTATTTTATTTATAACCTCAGTACAATCCAGAAAAAAAATGGAGGTACTAATAAAATAACTGATGCTGTTTGAAAACAGAATATGATAGACAATGGCTCCCGCTTGAACCATCTGTAACTTACCTAGTGTCCAGTGTTCTGTATTCTATACCCAAACCTACCAAAATCTTTTCAGGTCTCCTAACCACGTTTAGTTGTGGAAGCTTTGTTTGTGGTTGGGAGGTACAACTTTATTCCAGTTCTGCCACTAATTAATAAAGAAAAGGGGACACCGGGTGACTCAGTCAGGTAATCATCTGACTTCAGCTCAGGTCATGATCTCATGGTTTGTGGGTTCAAGCCCTGCATCAGGATCTACGCTGATAGCACAGAGCCTGCTTGGATTCTCTCTGCCCCTTTCCCTTCCCTGAAAACAGATAAATAAACTTAAAAAAGAAAGAAAGAAAACTGAGCCATCTACCGTAATAATGGTATATTTCAGTGTTTTCATTTTCAAATGGACTTGGTAATTAATAAATACTTTGATGATATTACATCATCACTATTAGCCTTCAGTGCACTATCTGACCCAGATATGAGTATGTGTTCTGGATTGCCAAGGATACCAGAGTATTTCACTTCTTATGGGGGAATTTCACACTAGGCTTCTTGCTGCTCTTGACCTGTGAACTTGCTGAAAGGTTAAGACCAAATTTTTAAGTTAATATCACTTTTAAATATCGTTAATATTTTAATGTGAAATATGTCATACATAGAAAACAATGTATTAATCCTATATGCATATTTTTGAATATAATAAAATGCACAAATCTATGCCTACCACCCAGCTTCAGAAATAAATTATTCCCAGGGACTCAGAAGTACTCTGTGCGACCTCCCTGGTTTTTGTTAATAATTTTATTTGTGTTTATGGTGCTACCATCCATGTATGTATCCTTTGACTTCAATGATTTACTTCATTTTATAAATTATTCCCGGTGTATTCTTCTGAGACATGCTTCTTTTGAACAGTATATATTTTGAATTCATTCAAGCTGATGTGTAGAACTACACATCAGTAGTTCATTCACATAGTAGCACATTCACACCTGCCACAGTGAGTATACCACAATGTGTTCATTCTTTTCTGCCACTGATGGGCAATCTCCAGGAGGAGGAAGACTAGAGAAGTCTGCCTTTACTGGACAAGTAGGCTACTTGAGGGGAATGAAGCAAGAAGAAAGAGTGGTTCCTAGGCCAGGGTAGCTGTGCTTCAAGGACCTGCAGGTGACGGAGACTCAGCCGCATGGTGGCCAACACTCAAAGGCTTGGTTTCCACCTGATTGAAGGTCTTGCGGTTGTAGAGGCCGCCATGTTGCCCATCCTCTAGGGTAGGTTGATGAAGTCCTGCTGGGGCATCTTCACCACCTTGGGTTTCTCCGTGGGCAGATTCTGCTTCTTGGCTTCGCACAGGAGCTTCCCCCACAGGCTGTGATTCTGCAGCTGCTAGGCTGCATACAGCTGCCTTACTGCCCCTGCCACAGGCCCAGGAGGTGGACAAAGTCCACACCACGGGAGATCCACTTCTGCCATCTTGTTTCTAGGTTGATGCTTTAATGAACATCTCAGCGTGTATTGTCAAAGGCACACATACAAGAGGTTTTCCAGGGTATATACAGCCTGTCTCATCAAGCCTAAGATGCCATCAACAGTAAGATACAGACCATTGTTTCACACAAGTAGGAAAGAAAAGGATTCCAATTAAATTATATCGCACTGCTTTCTTATCGACTGTAAGAATGCATTTCATTTCAGAAATATTAAACTGTGAAAAAAGAATCCACTTCGAAATCGATGAAACAGAGTGCCTTGGAGTGGAATTGCTAAAGCACAGAGAATGCACACCTTCAAATTTACTAGGAATCATTCCAGGGGCTTTCAAATGTGGTTGTGGGGATGTACGCATCCTCCTGCAGAGTATTAACGTCCCTATCACCTTGGGTCCTCTTGTTTTCACTCTGTGTCCACCACCACTTCCTCCAGGACATTAATGGATCGAAATGTGTATTTTAAACGTTACCAGTATTTTAGTGCTTCATTGCAAAACGTCTCATCTGCAGTGTTGTCATAAATAGAGATCACCAGTAATTTTTACTGGGTAGCATATCCTCTTTTTGGCATTGGATGAGCCTTGTTTAATTCATTTTCACTCTCTGTCGTATTTTCTCTACTTTCACTCTACAGGCGAATACTTGGGGCGTTTTGTGATCTAGCCAAATTTTACCTCCTCTGTGTTTCCTTTCCAGATGCCTCCTGAAAGGATTGAGAACGAACTCCTCTGGCCTCAAGAAACCTCTTTGTCCCATTGGATTGTATTCATACGTTTACATATTTATTGCACCCAATAGATTATAGCTTTGTAACTTTGATTACCATTTGGTATGTACTATAGATCTATAGATTAGTTTATTTGAGATTTAAAAGGGGAAGTCATATTTCCCTCTCAAGGGATTTGAGATCCGGTGGCCAAGATTGTGACAATAGCCTGACTTTCCTGTTTAGCTTTCGGCTCCATGGCTTGCTTAGATTGTAATTACTCCTCTCTAGCCTCATCCAGGTCCAAGAAACTGCAGCCTTTGTATTCACCAGCTACAAGTATGCATTGACCTATAATTATGTAAGTTGGTGATGAGTAAGAAAAAGAACAGGTATCACTACGTGTGTAAAAGGAAACACACACAAACCCGTCACACAATTAATTATAGATTTTGCCCCTTCATATTTTTCAAATCTGTGTCAGTTCTGCAATTGTGTTAGTTTAAAACCCCTTGGATTTCTCAAGGCGCCAGGGTGGCTCAGTTGGTTAAGCATCCAACTCTTGATTTCAGCTCAGATCCTGATCTCACCGTTCATGAGATCATGTCAGGCTCTGCACTAATATTGTGAAGCCTGCTTAGGATACTCTTTCCCTCTCTTTCTGCCCCTCCTCTGCTCACGCATTAGAGTTCTCTCTCTCAAATCAATAAATAAACTTAAAAAAACCATGGATTCCTCTTGAATGACTGTGAGAGCTCTAAACCAGAGCTAATTTTCACAAAATGAAGTCTCATTCATTCGTGGGTTCCTTGTAAGTCTCTGAGAAGGACTATGGCATGGTGGTCAGGTGTTTGTTCAAAATCGGCAAAAGTAAGCTGTATGATCTATAATTTATTTAAAACACTGTCTCTTTTTCCTTCAATTCCTCCATCAGACTTCTAAGTTGCTTCATTTGATTTGTTTATAGGCATTTTTTTAAAATCTAGCTAGATGAGGATTAACACTAAATACAGAAATTAATGAACATAACACAAAACATGAAATAAAACAGGGTAAGAGAGACATCCAGGACCAACAGATTAATGAGTCACAATAATTTATACAGCATTTGACTTCTGCCAGTACACAAGAAAACTTGAAATGCTAGGAAATATGAGAACTTATATATGAAAGAAACTTGATAGAGATTTCATAAAATTGTACATCAAACTTAAAATATTTTTATGGCATTACTGATAATGAGTTACTAGGCTTAAAGTAACTTCTCTGAATCATCAGTTTAAAAAGAAACAAATCAAATTTTAATCATGCTAGGTGAAAGACTAAAGCATTTTTCCCTTCTCTGTAAAGAAATATCACATGAAGAGTCAGTCAAAGAAAATGTAGTCAGATGGAAGGAAAAAAGTATTACAGAAGAGTATAAGCTAATTTCTGTAAACAGTATGTACTTTGTATGTATTGAATGATATTTGTGTATAATATGTCAATTAAAAAATTGTAATTCGCTGTGATTTCTTTTCATATTTGAAATATTTACTTATGGACAGGATTTTTCATTTTTTTCTTCAATGGTACTCACCCCTATATAAATATCAGGCCCTACACAAAGGCAGTACCAACAGGTACCCTGTACCAACAGGTAGAGGCACTGTTGGTACTCTGGGGCTCTAACTGATTTCTCTCCCCATACTCACTGCTTTCAGTACATCTCTGTGCTCCACTGACCATCTCTAAAAAATCCAATGTTCTCCTGCTACGTGTATGTAATACATATTATAGAGAGTTCAGGAAACATACTTGTAATGATGGAATGAATGACTTAATTAAGCAAACTATACATTCTCCAAACATTGACTTTTCTCCCTCCCCTATTAGACCATTTGCCCGTTAAGGGGTTGCACAACAAAATACACATTATATATGGCAGGTCCTCGATAAGCATTGATGGATTCGTGAATCAGTCAATAAATTAATAAATCTATACATTATGGAGTTATCTCTGTGTTCTGGTTGCTTCATTTATAATTTTACTTACATACGCATTATAATTTTTCTGTCTAGGATACTTGTAGACGTTCTCCCCCTCACGATTACTGTTTTTACTCTTAATGAAATTAAAATTTTTACATGACATCTCTAAATAACAACTTGTTACTAATTAAACAAGAGACAGAATTAAAGAGCTATTTCCCTTGTATTTTTTTTTTCATTATAACAAAGAAAGTGTATTCATCTTTCTTCCCTTTATTAGTGACAACTTCGTTCACATGCAAGAAATAATAAAATTATGTCAGACCTAAAAGGCATCTGTCTGCCTGAGGTAAGAAAGGTAAAAATGAGTTTAAAACTATTGCTCTGACTGTTCCTTGGTACAAGAGAATAAGATAAGCGACAGCCAGTAATGATGAGACAGCTGATTCCAGGTTGTAGAAAGGTTCTGATGTCAGTAGGTAGATTTAATAACTATTGTATGTTGAAAGAATAAAAAGAAATTGAATTCTGTTTTTAGAAAATTTTGTTTCTCAGGATGGCTTTTCTTTCATGAAATCACTAATAGGCACAGTATGGTGCCTACAGTCAAAGAAGAAAAAGAATAATAGTAATAATAAAAATGAGGAACTCTATGCTCACATCCATTTCCTTGGCCCTGGCTGGACTCTCCCTTTCCAAATAATCTAACAAAGGATCAAGGCTATAGGTAGAATAAAAAAAATAAACCTTTTCTGGAGAAGAGCTCATTTCAGAATATTTTCTTGGGTATATTCGCATAGTTCAATTCAGCTGTTTATTTCTCTCCTTTTTTTTAAAAAAAATGTAATGTTTATTTTTGAGAGAGAGAGAGAGAGAGAGAGCGAGTATGAATGGGGGAAGGTCAGAGAGAGAGGGAGACACAGAATCTGAAACAGGCTCCAGGCTCTGAGCTGTCAGCACAGAGCCCAACGCAGGGCTTAAACTGAAGAACGATGAGATCATGACCTAGGCTGAAGTTGGGCACTCAACCAACTGAGCCACCCAGGCATCCCTGTTTATTTTTCTTATAAGAATTGTTCCTTATTAAAGGTTTTAAAAGTTAGTGCCCTAAGTAGACTGGCTTTTAAGGTTTCACTCCAGTGAATCGTCCCTCCAGTACATATTCATATACAACATGAGCACATTATAGTGTCAGGTTGTTGATGTGACAAAAAGAAGGAAAGTGCTGAGAGCCTGGGGGAAAATAGCTCAAAATGGAAACTCCACTGGCATGATCCAATAAACAAAGCACTGAGTGTTCTGGAGAATAGAACAGAGTCCATGTATTATTCTTGGCTATATGAATTAATACCTTCCAGAATTCTCCCCTTCCTATTCCTCCATATTGCTCCTTACTTTTCATATGCCAGTTCTTTTTGTTCTTTGAGAGATCTAGAGGGTCATTTTTGAAGGTCCAAGGACTACAACACCATTTTTATTATTTACAAATATGGAGCTTAAAAATGAGGCTGAATATTGCACTTTTCAAAAGTGCTTTTGATAGTAGACAATGAGCATATTAAAAATCTGAAATTAGGAAACGCCAAGATTATTACTCTTCTCCAGTCAGTTTATTTGAATGGAAAAGCTTGTTATCTTTAGGAGTGTTACAACTGAAATGATGTATGTGAAGATAAGGTAATTAAAGCCTAGAAATATGCAAACATATTACTGCCGACGAGTTCAAGTCTTACAAAAACAATGTGAGAAAGCATTATCATTATTCCCATTTTGCTCATGAAAAGAAATTACCAGTTCACTCTTCCTAAGCTATTACATTATGACACTAGAAGTGGAATTCAAAGCCTCTTTCTCATATGCCAATCTATATCGGTCACCAGCTGGCAACAAACTCAAAGGCAAGAGACATTTTCCATGAGAGTGGCATTAATATACTAATACAACACTTCCTATGTTTTCTTCTGCCTAAGAGATGATCTTTCCAATTGCACCACCACTGCACTTTTTTGCTGTTGTTTTGCCTTGTTTTGTTATAGTAATGTATGTATTTTTAATTCATCCCTCATTGTGAATATTTCTTTCAAGAGAGATGCCATTGTTTATTGGGTTTTTTTTTTTTTTGCTTGTTTGTTTTTTCCTATGGGAGTAATGTCCTTTCATCTTGCCATCCTTTCTTCTCTTAATAACAATAACCTGGGGAGTTGATAAAACAGTGAAAAATATTTTCTCTTGTGTTTTCTCCTCTTTCCAATCTTTGCAACGCATGCTTGACAAATGGCTGCCTTTTGTTTAGTTAAAAACAAAGAGAGCGAGAGAGAACAGAGAAAAAGAAAGGGACAATTTGAGTACATTGTTCACCTTTTAGCTTTTGCCATTTGACAACGGGGGCTATCAAATGCGTCCTGGTTTCCTTGAATGTGCCTTCCCGTTGTATTGTGACAGTATGCTTCCTACCTAAAAAGCCCACTGGAGTTTGGGAAGGTAGAACAAGGGACAATTCAAGTTTTTGAAAGACAGAATTGTCTCGCATTCTTCCCCTTTTCTTACAGATGCTATTGTATACACGAGATATTAACAAACCCCTTTGGCATTAAACATCATTCTACCCACCAATGGAGTCTCCCACACTCACTCTGAGACAGATGAAACTCTGATAGAAACAGCTGTGGGACAAAAATGGTACCAACAAGAGCACAACCCTGTAATTTTAAGAAAAAAAAAAAAAGGAGATACAGAAAAAGCATTTGACTTCCAGATTCTGTATATGTGTGGGCAGTAGTAGTCGGGGAGGCTGACTGAGAGCCTAAATGTATTTCAGTCACCTAAATTTATGAAGAAAAAAAATTTTTAATGTAAGTGTCCTCAAACCTGTTCATCTCTCCCATGAGCTTGCACAGTATTGATAATAAAAACAGTATGGCTACTATATTGATAAAACAAATAGTTTCTAATTTATCCAGATAGTTCACACACATTTGTACAACATAGCTATTCAAAATTGACAATAATACAAATATGCCTAAGATTTTCATATGCTTATGCAACAAGAGACTTCTCAGGAAGAATCAATTTATTATTGCAGGATATGACTGTTAATGTAGCCTATGCAATGCACCAATACTGCCATATCATAAAGTGAGCATCATGGGTTTTTTTACTCAAGTGAAGTAGCAAAAGGAAAGCAAAATATATTAAATATTTGTTCCCAAACAATGATACCTCTACTGCACTTTTTTCCTCAATTTTTAGCTACTACTGGAAATTGAGTGATTCTGAAAAAATGATAAAAGGAGTGAAGGGTGGTAGTGGGAAATAGGTTTTCTCAGTTTCCTGAGCTATGAATCAGAGTGACAAATCATCCAAAGAAAGAATATATCAATTGTTTCATCTCTTCCATCCCATACACACTAATTTTTTTTGCAAGTGAAATGATAGGTGAAAGGAAACAAAGAAAAGAAAGAAAGAAAGAAAGAAAGAAAGAAAGAAAGAAAGAAAGAAGAAAGAAAGAAGAAAGAAAGAAAGAAAGAAAGAAAGAAAGAAAGAAAGAAAGAAAGAAAGAAGAAAGAAAGAAAGGAGGGAGGGAGGGAAGGAGGGAAGGAAGGAAGGAAGGAAGGAAGGAAGGAAGGAAGGAAGGAAGGAAAATGGTGCGTTCATAGAAGAATATGGTTTACATGATGGACTGAGTAAGAAAGAACTAGGTTGGGTGACCTCAGAAGATATTGAGAAAGCTAGCTTTCAATGACTTATACCCAACTCAATCTTTAAAGAAACTTCATACATTATTAGATTGTAATACTAAATACTTTCCAACCTGTTTCATAAAAGAATAGGTACATTAACTCAAATACTACTTGTCAAATACTACTTGCCTGTCACCTGAAAGTTGTGTAAAGCATGGATGGAAGAATTGAGACCTTTTCTTTATAAACACAGGTGTTGATTGAGTACCTACTATATGCCACACATCATAACTGTGAATAAAACATTCAGTGATGCCAACAGCATAGGATTTCCACTCTAGTTATTTATTCTGAGACCATGACCTCTCTGGATTACATCTTGCATTCTTTCTCAGATGTTTTTAATGCCATAGGTGACAAGAACACATAATTGAAAGCCCCCTTGAATTGAGTTAATCACACTATGAATAAAAATTAGGGTTTGATAGAAGTAAGCAATGTTAGGTCTCTCTAAGAACAAACTATTTTCTTGTATTTCAGTAGATATAGAGATAACTATATCTCGAAGAACAAATATTTTGTTGTATTTCAACAAAATAATACAGAATTGTGTATTTTTGCTCACACCTTTGTCAAATGTAGCTTTGGTGGTAGTGTCCATCTTGTAGCTCCACAATCTGAACTATGTGGCTTCTAAAAATTGCTTCAGAAGGTCAAGAAAGGCCTATAAGATTATAACTAATGTTTTTAACAACGATCTATGCAATCCGTGCTATGGCCGCCTCCATTTTATTTTGCACCTCATTTATAGCATTTTTTAATTCCTCATGACTATTTTTTTAGTCCCTTGATCTCTGTAGCAATAGATTCTCTGTTGTCCTCTATGCTTTTTTCAAGCCCCGCGATTAATCTTATGACTATTCTAAATTCTTCTTCCGTTATGTTGCTTAAATTGGTTTTGATCAATTCATTAGCTGTCGCTACTTCCTGGAGTTCCTTTTGAGGAGAATTCTTCCGTTTCGTCATTTTGGCTATTTTTCTGTCCCTCATGCGTTTTAAAAGCCTATGTGCTGTGCACCTGCGAGCACTGCTATATTAAAGGAGGGTCATACACTGTGCAGGGCCTGGCCCTTCAGGAGGTGTTTTATTGGGGATTGTTACTTGCTCTCTGTTGTTGTGACTTTGGTTATTTTATTACCCTACTCGTAGTGATGTTTTGGACCCTCCACCAGGTGTGCTTTGATTTGTTCCTTGGAGTAGCCATGGAAAGGAAAACAGACAGACAAACAGGAGACAAAAACACACAAACACACAAGTAAATAACACAAACAAGCAAATAAAAACAAAAACCTAAAGACTAAAACACACAAAAAAACAACAAAACATCGACTACAAGTAAAGAAGAGGGTAGAGGCTGTGCTGATGGAAGGCACATACCAAGAGAGAAATGTCGGGGGGGGGGGGATAAACGTTGATTAGGCAGAGAGACTAAAAGGCTTAATCCAGAGAGAGAGAGAGAGGAAAATAAAGAAGGAGGCGGAGAAAATGAAATGAAGATAAAATTACCCAGACAGAGAAACTGTAAGTCTTGATTGTTCCAGAGAGAGAGAAAGGAGTGTAAAGACGGAGGTATAGAACATGTATCAAGACAATGGATTAAATATGCCTGTTTAGACAGACCAATAACCAGAGTAACCAGCCTAGGGGAGGGAAGAGATAAGGAGGAGAAATGGGGTGGATTGCGGATGGGGGAGAATATATCTACATATTCAGAATTGACCTAGAGTTAATCCAGGCAATGCTGCATCGCTTGTGGGGAGTAGCTGTCTACAGGGTCTGTGCCACTCCAAAGGATATGCAGTTGCCCAGTGCAGGGGCGTGGTCTGGCGTATTCTGAACCCACCTCCACTGTGGGCCTTGGGAGTGATCCCTGAGGCTCCGCCTTGGTGGTGTTGGTGGGGGGGAATGGTGATCCCCCAGTCTCTTCTCCACAGAGCTGGACCCGGTGGAATCAGTTTGAGTTGTCCTCACTGTGCCGTGGGCACAGACAGGGTGGTCCTTCTCTCTCTGCCAACTGCCCTGACCCTGTGCTTGCCTAGGATTCAAAGTCCTGCTCCATATGCTCCAGCGCTAGGGAAGTGTGGGATGATATGTGGTCCCTCATGAAGATAAAAAGCTTCTGCAAAGGAAACAATCAACAAAACTAAAAAGCAACCGACAGAATGGGAGAAGATATTTGCAAATGACATAGCAGACAAAGGGCTAGTATCCAAAATCTATAAAGAGCTCACCAAACTCCACACCTGAAAAACAAATAATCCAGTGAAGAAATGGGCAGAAAACATGAATAGACACTTCTCTAAAGAAGACATCCAGATGGCCAATAGGCACATGAAAAGATGCTCAACGTCGCTCCTCATCAGGGAAATACAAATCAAAACCACACTCAGATACCACCTCACGCCAGTCAGAGTGGCTAAAATGAACAAATCAGGAAACTATAGATGCTGGTGAGGTTGTGGAGAAACGAGAACCCTCTTGCACTGTTGGTGGGAATGCAAACTGGTGCAGCCGCTCTGGAAAACAGTGTGGAGGTTCCTCAGAAAATTAAAATTAGACCTACCCTCTGACCCAGCAATAGCACTGCTAGGAATTTACCCAAGGGATACAGGAGTGCTGATGCACAGGGGCACTTGTACCTCAATGTTTATAGCAGCACTTTCAACAATAGCCAAATTATGGAAAGAGCCTAAATGTCCATCAACTGATGAATGGATAAATAAGTTGTGGTTTATATACACAATGGAGTACTACTTGGCAATGAGAAAGAATTAAATATGGCCTTTTGTATCAACATGGATGGAACTGCAGAGTGTTATGCTAAGTGAAATAAGTCATACAGAGAAAGACGGACACCATATGTGTTCACTCTTATGTGGACCCTGAGAAACTTAACGGAAGACCATGGGGGAGGGGAAGGGGAAAGAAAAGTTACAGAGAGGGAAGGAGGCAAACCATAAGAGACTCTTAAAAACTGAGAACAAACTGAGGGTTGATGGGGGGTGGGAGGGTGGGGAGGGTGGGTGATGGGCATTGAGGAGGGCACCTGTTGGGATGAGCACTGGGTGTTGTATGGAAACCAATTTGATAATAAATTTCATATTAAAGAAAAAAAAATGATCTCTGGAAGTGGCTGGCAATACATCCATGTACATCTCTCTGTTAAATCCTATGACCTGGTCCCCACCACATAGCACAGGAGGCCACCAAAAGATTTCCGGTGATAAAGTGACAGGTTCTGTCACAGTGTGTTCTCCTAGTCATTGAGTTTCCTTTTGCTCCTTAGCTCCTCTGAGCAAAGGTGCATCCAGCCACTGCATCCAGCTCAAAATCAAGTCTCTCTGGTTGAAACACAGTTTTCTCTTGAATTTGGATGTGGCTTTTCTTGATGTGATAACCTATCAACTAATAAGACTGTACTTATCATAACTAATAAGTTATCCGTACTTTCTACACACACACACACACACACACACACACACACACACACCACAAAAGTACAGAGGGGCGAAGTAGGAGCAGGATAACTCTAGTAAAATCTCGAATTCAGAAAGAGGAATAGAGACACAAAACACATCGGGTCATGGTTATGTGAAAATCATGTAGGGCAGGAATAAGATTGCTTTTCTTCTAGAGCAGTGGGGGAAGCTTGATGGTTTGATTCTTGATATTTTTCCCTAATCAGTTATACGGGCATATACTGAATGACCATGCAAATTAGGATAGCTTCCAAATCGTAGGGTACATCTTCCATTCTTACAACCTCTTATTTTAACAACGTAGGGGCATGCGTACTCAGTCACAATCACCCGACCGCCATCCTAATAAAGGGTCACAGAACCATCTTATTTACAGCACATTAACCTCGGGCAAGGTCTCTACAGAACTCTCTCCAGCACAGGTAGTTACTCCCTGCCTCCACTCTTTGGGAGTTTTATTCCTAGTGGCCTATATACCACTGCCTACATCTCCCCCTCAGTGTGGCCCGCCACCATAAGGAACTTTAACTGAATTGTTGTAGTAACCGCAAGAATGTCACAGAGATTTTGAACCGGGTAGAGTGCAGTGGCACTGTATTACATAGTGGGTGTCTAAAGTCAGTGCCAAGGCAATCAGCAGATGTTGGTTAAATTACTCTTGGAAAATCTCTTGGCAAATCTTAGTGGGGACTACCATACAGTCTTTCAAATTAGTGACTCCAATAGAGCAATTTTCCTTTAGGTTTGGATTGGACCATTGTTTCACAGGTTTATCATCAGATGTGTCAGATAGATTAAGATTAGGGTATGTGTTGAAAACAAAGAGTATGTATTTTTAAACACTAGACCATTATTCGTCCAGTTAAGAATCTCTCCCTGTGAGGAAGTTCAGTCTCATTCAGAGAGAGGGACAGCAGACAGAATGGCTTGCACAACTTAAATTTGTATTTGTTTTTTCTCTGTGTTTCTTTGCAAAGCATATAGAGTTGATTTTATGTAAGTTAAGCACACACAGAATGAGACTTCATACAGATGAGGCTGTCTGGTCCAGAATGATTGCTGTTTAGAGACAATTTTGAGGCACACCATCTTCCTGTGGATGCAAATACCTTTCCATGTCTCAAGTCGTCTGGCAATTGCATTCGGACCCACTGCAAAATTTCAGGGAATATGTTATATAAAGAGTCAAGAAAAACTTATATAACACTACATATATATATATATATATATATATATATATATATATATATATTTAATGGGCACACATGTATTGCTTGCTATATTTAACCATAAGCACAATTGAATTGGAGAATGAGGATATAATGGTTCAATGGAAGAAAAGTGCTATATAAATCAGAGGCTATAAATGCACTACATATAAAAAGTCCTAGTGCAATGTTAAAATTTAATAACTTTGGATGAACCTATGACAGAAGCAAACGGCAAGTATCATGTGAAAGCATATTTCATAGACTCTAATGCGAATATTTAATGCCCTTTCATTTGGTGCTTACTGGGCTCTCAGAAAGTTATGCATTATTGGCCCATTAGTTTTCCTAAAAGCAATGGTCAACATCAAACTTACCTTCCTGTAGTTTTGTAGCTTTACATTTTTCCTGATCTTTGATGGTGACAATTTCTACCAGTGCCTTCTTCCAGCATAATGTTGGTTTTGCTATTCTGTTCTGAATACTTGACAGGGCACTTTCACTTTCAGATCAATTTACATGTTGACCAATTTCTTGCCGTCTTGTTCACTTATTGCCAAAGCAATGCATCTATTTGAACTTTAGTAAAATTGCACTTTGCTCATCAGAGGGCATTATTCAGCATGTGTTGAGTACCCACTATGACTGAAAACTAAACTAGATGACAAAACTGATTTGTATTTGTGCTACCCCTTCTAAACTAGGAGGTTATTCTTGTCCTTGAAATTTAAGCAGAAATGATTATCATCTCTATTAACTCCTAACTTTCTGGTAATCTATCTGTTTTGGTCTTTTTGGTTTTTATGCACTGCAGTGCTACACTGATCAATCTAATTCCTATGACCAGGACAAGTCCCCCCAGTATACTCCTTTTAGCCTTATATGTGAGGGCAAAGGTTAAAATGTACTAGCAAGAGGAACCAGCAGAAAAAATTTTTCTTTTATTTTTCCATCCAAAAAGAGATAGAAACATTAATGAAAGCCTACTTTACAGAGGTGTGGGTAGCTTTAAAAGAACAAACAAAAAATGGTAGATACCAAGGGATTAGTGACAGAGGAAAGTAATCCCCACCCAAAGCTGAAGAGATAATAGAAGGAAATAGAATTACCAGAGTCTAATGAGAATAGGACACTGTAATCTGTAGTCATATAAGGCTATAGCTATTGCCAAAAATGTAATTTTGATGTAGAAAGGGAACAAGGAAAACATAATTCTCCTTTGTCTCACCTGCCACTCCTATGTCTTACTGGTATTTTTCATGGGATGAACCCAAAAAGAAATCTGCAAGCAAGGGTACCTTGGGAATGCAATCTGTAAGGTTCACCCTCCTTGATATTAAACAAGGCAGAGAAGTATGGAGAAGACTAGAGTAGGACAAAAGGGAGGATTACCTGGCAGTTACAGGGACCTCAGGGGTTATTTCTTCACTGACAGCTTCACAGGGCCTGTTTTCTTTAGGATATCTTCCCCATAGTTTGCAATCATCTGGTGCTCCTAGAACCTGAATGACACTAGGTCTTAGACTCACCCAATCACCATGTGAGGGCCGTAAAAGGGGCCCATTTGTCAGTACTCTTCAAATAAGAACACCCAAAAGGCTTTGCATAAATGGCATTCTGTCATGGAGCACTCTACTCATTATCCTTTTCAGAAAAACATCTATAAAGGGGAACATTTCAGCCATTTCCTTGGTAGGAGTCTACCTCCTCCTGGGTAACCTCAATGAGGCCATCAATTATAGCTATGTACTGCTTTCGTGAGGATTGTAGTCCCTTCAGGTTTCAAGGTCTTTGGATTTTAAGAGGCTATTTCCCATGACCAGTCAATGATCAGTCATACCAATCCTTAAAGAAAACTGGCTACGCCACCCCAAGCAAATACCTCCCACCATCAGGATGAGCCATTGATCTTTGACCTTTTGACTCATGTCTGAAAAGCCATGGTAGGTGCTAGACCAAGTGACTAATTCATCATACCAACAGTCATGCAAGCAAAAATGCATGACCAACAGTGCACACACAAGCCTTCTGGAACAGACTTTACTGGGGGTATTGCTTAAAGACAAGCAGGTTTTCCACTGACATCTGAGAGGCAGCTTACAGGGATCTAGCAGGGCCAGACGCCTGGCTCTAGTAAAGGAAACTACCTTGCATTGTACATTTAAGATGCGTGATGAAAGAAAATATCAGCTTCTCCCCTGCAGGGACTGCCACATCTCAAAACCTGGGTCGCGTGTCTATCTCATTCCAATTATGGTTGATAGAGCGTCAGCCTCTACCTGGCATTATCTGAGGCCAGATACAAGTGAACAACATATGAATCGGCCTATCCACCGCCTCACCCTTTATCAAGATGAGCTGAACTCAGAGATAGCCACTTTCTTTTTTTTTTTTTTTTTTTTTTTTTTTATTAAAATTTTTTTTTTTTAACGTTTATTTATTTTTGAGACAGAGAGAGACAAAGCATGAATGGGGGAGGGGCAGAGAGAGAGGGAGACACAGAACCGGAAGCAGGCTCCAGGCTCTGAGCCATCAGCCCAGAGCCCGACGCGGGGCTCGAACCCACGGACCGCGAGATCATGACCTGAGCTGAAGTCGGACGCTCAACCGACTGAGCCACCCAGGCGCCCCGAGATAGCCACTTTCTAAAGGAACATTTCAAGTAGCCACACTCTATCAAGTCAGTCTTCGAAAAAGTAGCCCTTCACGTTTGTTTCTTTATGGGCTATTTTTTCTTTTTCTTTTTCTTTTTTTTTTTTTTTGGAGGGGGAAGGAGTTTTATCATTAAAAGTTTAAATTCCAACATTAAAATTTTTTTTTGGAAAAGGGGGGCACCTGGGTGCCTCAGACAGGGTTAATTTTGGGTCCAATTTTGGACCCAAAATTAAGCCTCCCATGAACCCAGTACCTACGCCACTGGAGCCTCCCGTGAACCCAGGTTAATTTGGGTCCAATTTTGGTTCAGGTCATGATCTCAAGTTGGTGAGTTTGAGCTCTGTGGCAGGCTCTGTGCTGACACTGCAGAGCCTGGAGCCTTCTTCAAGTTCTGTATTTCCCTCTTTCTCTGCTCCTCCTCCACTCACACTGTCTCTCTCTTTAAAAATAAATAAAAATTAAATAATTAAAAGTTCAAATTCCTTTTTTAGAAGTCTCTAATATTTAGATTTAAACTGGTATTGATATTTTATTAATGTTTATAAGTATACAAAACAAACATATTTATCCTGTTGTAAAAACATTAACTACTATTTAATACGATAGTGATTATATGAGCTTACAATAATCTCATGAGCTTACTTATGTATCCCCCAAAGATTCATGTCCAAAGGATGGATTTTAGCTAATGGCTGGAACTCACATATATTGATTGAAAGCATAATTTAGGTCAGCGAAGTCAACATTCTGTTGTTATTTACCTATGATCATCATTTCCTGTCAGTAATGACGTGGTTGAATCTCACCAGTGTGTATGTTTCATAGTTGTATTCCATATGTTTATAATTCGCTGCCAGTCAAAAGGATAGGCATCTTATAAGCAATTACCCTTTATGATAGGATTAGAGATAGGACTTATGTGTATGGATCTAAGAATAATGTTACCTATTTAGCGATACCTCTTACGTGGCAGTTGATGATGATTGGGGAAATGCCTGTACTTTCCCTTTGTATCATTCCACTTGGTTATATCCATTCATTTCAGTTTGGCTTCATCATCCATAAAATTTTAGGCTAAACCCTATAGATTTAAGATATAGGTAGAACGCACACTCCTACCTCTGTACTCATTCTTCCATCTGACGAATTTTTATTGAGCTAGTATGAACAACTGTGTCAGTTCGCCTAGAACTCAGAAGCTTCCTGAGATATTCATCTTTTAGTTGTAAATAAGGGCTAAGCAAACAGGGAAGAGTCGGTCATCCTATGAACTTATTATGTACCAACCATAAGAAAAGTCCTATTCCTTGCGCAGAATACATGAATAGATACTTTTCAAAAGAAGACGTCCAGATGGCTAACAGACAAATGCAAAGGTGCTTAACATCACTCATCATCAGAGAAATACAAATCCAAACCACAAGGAGATAACACCTCACACTTGTCAAAATGGCTAAAATGAGCACCAAACAACAGATGGTGGCAAGGATGCAGAGAAAGGGGAACACTTTTGTACCATTGGTGGGAATGCAAACTGGTGCAGCCCCTCTGGAAAACAGTATGGAGGTTCCAAAAAAAATTAAAACTAGAACTACCCTACGGCCCAGCAATTGCGCTATTAGGTGTTTATCCACAGGATACAAAAATGCGGATTTGAAGGGGCAACATGCACTCCAATTTTTATAGCAGCATTATCAATAATAGCTGGATTATTGAAAGAGCCCAAATATTCATATATTGATGGATGGATAAAGAAAATGTGGTATGTGTATTATGCTAAGCAAAATAAGTCAGTCGGAGAAATACAAATAGAAATGAGAGATTTCACTCAAATGTGGAATTTAAGAAACAAAACAGATGATCATAAAGTAAGGGAAGGAAAACTAAGATAAAAATAGAAAGGGAAGCAAACCGGAAGAAGCTGTTAAGTACATAGAACAAACTGAGGGTTGCTGGAGGGAAGATAGGTGGGGGATGGCTTAAATAGGTGATGGGCATTAAGGAGGGCACTTGTTGGGATGAGCACTGGGTGTTATATGTAAGTCACAAATCAATGGCTTCTACTCCTGAAACAAATACTACACTGTGTGTTAACTAACTTGAATTTAAATTAATAATTTTGTTAAAAACAAAAAGTCCTATTTTTATGCGGCCATGTGCTAGTGGATAGAGACAATAATATGTTGGATACGACAAGTCCTAATTAATAATATAATGGCAAAAAAGGCTTCTAATTTTGGTTAGGGTGGCCAGAAGATGCATTGAGAAGAGGGAGTATAAGTGAAAGCATTAAGGAAGTGAGGTGACATACATGTGACCATTTGGGGAAGAGGTCAGAAGCCAAAGAAACCAGAAGTCAGAGTCCCTGAGATGAAGGTGTGTTTTCAGTGGTCTGGTAACACGAAAGAGGGTAATCTGGAATGACTTGAGTGACTGAAGAGGTATCACCCAGAGGTGAGGTGAGGAAAGTAATGTGGCCAGAAAGCATTCAAGCAAATGGACCATTGTAAGGACTTGGACTTTGGAAACTTTTAAGCAGAGAGAGAATATGCTTTCGCTTACACTTAAGAATCATTGTGCTGCTCTGGGGCGCCAAGTGTCTGACTTGACTCAGGTCATGATCTCGCGGGTTTTGAGTTCAAGCCCGCGTTGGGATCTGTGCTAACAGTTTAGAGCCTGGAGCCTGGAGCCTGGAGCCTGCTGCAGATTCTGTGTCTCTGTCTCTCTCTACCCCTACCCTACTCTCTCTCTCTCTCTCTCAAAAATAAACATTAATTTTTTTTAAAAGAATCATTTTGCTGTTCTGTTGACAGCAGACCATGGAAAACGGGCAAGAATTAAGAATGGAAATCAGTTTGGGGACTACTCTAATAATCCACATGACAGGTAACAATGACTCAAACCAGAGAAATAAATGTGGAAGTAATGGGAACTGCTCAAATCCTGGACATATGCTCAAGGTAGAGTGACCGTGTTTCCTAAGGGATTGGACAAGATATATGGAGGTAATAGAAGAATCAAAGATGGTCTAATACTTTGACCTAAGCAACTAAAATAATTGAGTTGTTTGTTATGGGAATGGGAAAACTGAGCAGAGTAGCACTACGAGGAGTGGGTACCATCGGAAGTTCCGTCTGGTGCATATTATATTCGAAATGTCTATTAGCCATCCAAGAGGATATGTTGAATAGGCAGCTGGCTATGCAAGTCTAGAGTTCAAGGGAAAGGTATGAGTTTGTTAGTGTTTAAAACCACGAGGCCAATTGAGTAAAGATATAAAAGGAAAGAGATACAAGGACTGATCCCTGGGCCACTCCAAACTTTAGAGGTCTGGAAGAAAAAGGGGACAAAGAGCTGCAGAGAAGGAATAAAACGGGAGTATATGCTGTCCTACAGGCGAAGGCAGTGTTTCATGGAAGAGAGAGCCATCAGTTTCATTGTAAGCCGCAGGTAGGGGGAGCTAGGGAGGAACACAGCGTGGCGTAACCATGAGGTCAGGTTAGTGATGCAGAGGTCAGTGGGGACTTTGGAAAGAGCGGTGGCAGTGAAAAAGCCTGATTGAAGTGGGTTCCGGACGGAATGGCAGGAGCTACATTGGAAAGCATGAGTATATATGATACTCCTAGGAGAGTTGCTGAAAATGAAGAGAGATAATGGAGGCGGAAACTTGACGCAGAAGCAGGGCGAAGACAGGTTTTAAGGGAGTTTTTAAGGCTGGGAGAAAAAAATAGCGCATGTGTGTGCTATCGGGAAAGATTCAGAAAGGAGGAGAACGGTTGATGGAGAGGCAGAGAGAAGGGAGAGTGAAGTCCTTAAGCAGGAGTAGGAGAGAAAGCGCAGGGGGTACAGCATCGTGACGCTCAAAGTTCTTAGGAGCAAATAATAGAACCTACTTAGTTTCCGAGAAAAGGATTTACAAGAGGTGTGAAGCACTCATAACAATCTCTAAACAGGACTGCTCCCTTAGAGACTCGCCTTCTCCCGCTCTGACCTCCGCACCAGCACCTGGGTGTGATGGCCAGCACAGTGGCCGCTGTGACCCAGACAAAGCTGTCTGCTTCTGCCACCGCTTTTGGAGAGAGGAATCTGCAATACCTGTGTCACTGCAATACCTGTGCCACTGCAATGGTGTGGCTGGATGCGCTCATGTCCCGTGCAGGTGCAAAGCGCCGGAGAGGAAATGGAAGCCCTATGTCTGGCTTCTAATTTGAAGAAATTTTTCAAAATAAAGAAAGATGTTCAAAGATATCAAGTGGTCAAAAAGACATGGCAAATGTCTCTGCTAATGTGGTTCTCGTATTGCAAAGTTTAAACCTTTCTTGAATTTTTAAAGAAGACAAAAAAGAATTCAAAACGTATTCCTACAGGGGCACCTGGGTGTCTGTGGGTTAAGCGTCTGACTCTTGATTTCGGCTCGGGTCATGATCTCTTTCTTGGTCCATGAGATCGAGCCCCATGTGGGGCTTCTCACTGAGCTTGGAGCCTTCTTGGGATTCTCTCTCTCACTCACACTCACTCTCTCTCTGTCTCTCTCTCAAAATAAATAATAATAAAAAAAATAAAATGTATTCCTACATAATACATATTCATAAAAAATGGATTAGCCAATGTTAGAGATCTTCATTTTTTTGGTCACCGATTTGTCCCTCCCTCCCCTCACTTTACATGTGTATATGTGGATCTATTATATGCATATATATTATATGAATGTATAGAGATTTTATATATATTTATACCTCTATATTAACATATAGGCATGCATGCTCATACACACAAATTTTCTTATCTTCATAAGGCTTGAAATGGAATCAGCACTCACGTATGAATAAAAAAGAACTTAGTAAAGTTTTATTCTGTCATTCTACATTAACGGACTCAGGCAATTTGTGTTCAAAGTAAGCACATTATGTCAAACACATTTTCAGGTTCAATGTTTGTGCTTATTTGCTTACTTTAGCTCTGAATGATGATTCCCATTTCTAAAGCAATTGGAAGAATTTGTAGTCAAAGGACACGGTTTGCACAAATATATATTAAAGAGATTTTTTAAACCTATATGCAACCTAAGCAACACCAAATAGCTCATTATTTTACTCAGTAATCCCGTAACATAAAATTCCTTATTTAAACTTATTTCTATTTAAAGTCTCTATACCAGAAACTGAATTAATATATTTGCATAATAGAATGTCTCTCTTTGGGATAATAAAACCTTATGTTTTATGTATTCAAAACTTTTAAGGAGTCATATCTTATTTTTTTCCTCCTAACCTAAAATAAAACTCTAATTAGAATAAAAGTATACTTTTTGGTAGAATATTTAGCATGATTTAAGCAGGGAATTTATCAGATTCTCAAACAGAACTTTGAAGAATCAATATAACATTCTGGGTTCCAACTTTATTGTTAATGACTTTTCTTTTATAGACAAATTGAACTCAGCAGCTTAACTTAACTCCAATATTTTTATGCAAAAACTTTTGGGAATGTATAATCGAAGGAGTCACGTTAGCTCTGTAAAGCCCCAGGCCCATTCCATGCACACATTTTGGGGAGCAACTTGAACAGGTTTTAGCTACTCTGATAACTAGTCACCACTGAGGAAATTTCTGTGCCCAAAGACAAACCAACATCCACGGTGCCCTTGGCTTCTAGGGTCTTTGTAGCTATGGTTAACCCCTAAGCACCATAAAGCGAATGACTCTGGGAAAAAGCCTAGAGTAACAGGGACTAATTATCACTTCCAAAATTACCTATAGGAGATAAAGCTCAGTAGACCAAGCACCTAGGAAAGATATGGTCTAGACTGGATAAGTGAATGAAAAAATATAGCGATTGAAGTATAAGTTTACTAGTGTCGGTTGATGAACAAAGGAAATGAGAATGATTAAGTGGGCTAGTGACCACTCAGAACCCTGAAAACTTCGGAGTCTACAAAACTACGGAGATATGTTTGCCAGAAATTTCTGTTTCTTTATTAGAGTGATAAAAAGGTCTTACTACTCCCAATTTTTTCTAACTTCAACTTACACATACACACATAGGTGTACATAGACACTCTCCACAGGTTTATCCATTGATATTTGGTTTTGGTTACATATATATATATATATATATATATATATATATATATATAATTATGAATGTCTTCAAAGATATTTAAGGCACCTGAGCATCCAACAGTTAAGGTTGGCTACTGGCTGTAAGTAGTAAATTATTCGTAACAGATTGCTTTTGTTTGTTCATTTTTGCCACATTTATTCATAATAAAGTTCAAGTAACTGTTAAGAACTTTGCAGAGTCTTAGGAATGCCGAAATGAAAACACACAAGCAAAACTGAAGCCTTTAAATTCAGAAGTCCAGGTATGAATCTTGACACTGCCAATACTTATCTGGGCAAAATACGTAATCTCTCTGTGTCTGAGATTCCTCATCGGAAGCATTAGGAATAGTGATCTCTCACCCAGAGAGTGGGCAGAAGATGACATCCAGTCATACAAGTAAGATAACTGGAATGTCATAGGGGCAAAATAAAAAGTTAATTATCATTCATTAGATCTGTCCTCTGGGTAAGAAAATTGTGGGGAGGGTATGGGACATGTAAAGAAAGCTTTTAATTAAAGTATGACAATTTCTAATATGGAAGTATGATATGGAGGAGAAAAAAAGTGCAATCAATTTAGAATGACCATTTTCCCTGGGAAGAATTTGTTTACTGCCTTTTGAGATACAACAAAAGTTCATCTACAAGATGAGGCTTAGTTGGGATTTTTCATACCTTAGGAATTACAGCATGTTGGCTCTCCTGAGGCTTCTGAAATGCAGATGGGAAAGATAAATAATGACGTGAAACATTTGGCAAGTATCTTGGGGTGGGGTGGGGTGGCTCTGGGAGGAGGCATTCTATAAATAGACATTGGGACTGAGAACACCTTTGCCGATTCACCCTTTCCGTAATCGGGCATCTCTCACGCCTCTATATATGTGTTAGAAGCTGGGGTTCTAGAAGAATGCAGAACATTAAGGATTAATGTAATGAATCCAAGACTGTTTAATGCCCAATTACCTGCACCCTAAAGCTTGGAACCTTGCAGGTGAGCATCGGTTTATGTATATAACACCCATCTGTCCTACTCCACATATACATATGCATTTTTTGAATTAGGATGGGGATCAAGGTCTCAAGAATAGAATATCAAGTACCGAGCTTTCATTATTTCTGTGCGTAGGTCTAAGAACATCAGAAGATGTCTTGACATCTGGGTGGCTCACTCGGTTAAGTGAACGACTTTGGCTCAAGTCGAGATCTCATGATTCGTGGGTTAGGCCCACATCGGGCTCTCTGCTGTCAGCAAAGAGTCAGCTTGGGATCCTCTGTCCTGCTCTCTGTCTGCTCCTCCCCCACTCATGGTCCCTCTCTCTCAAAAATAAATAAACATTAAAAAAAGAGATGTCAATTCTTCAGAGAAGGAATATAATATAATATAATATAATATAATATAATATAAAATGCTATCATTGTAGAGGGGGAAAGGAAGCAGCCAAGGAATTAGGAAACAGTCCTAGAATAGAAAACCACTACTGAGATTGCCTGTCTACGATGAGATAAAAAGCCATACTAGAATTAAATCAACACACTAATTTTTTCATCAGGATACTAGTGCTACTACAAGAGACAGAAGGAAAGCAATCAGCTAAACAGTTGATTTACATTCTGGCACAAGCCAGATGTCTCAGGATGGACCAGTAGCAAAGACCTTGCAGACTTCACAGTCCCCTGCTGGCTCCATTTTGAGTAGCATAGCCATGGAGGACAAGAAAAGAGAGAATTTTTTAAAAAGGGGTAGAGAGTGGTTAGCCAGGTAAAATGTCACATAATTCAGGCAAGATAAAGGCTGTAAAAAAATCTCACCTTATGTGTTAGATCGTGTCTGGCAATCTTTGAAAGAATAGTTTGGGGAGAAAAGCAACGTTAGCAGGTTGGTTACTGAAAAGAATAAGCTTGTGTGTCATTCAGCTCTGGACTGCCCGCTTCTCGCGTGATACCTGATGGCTGGTAAGCCTGAAGTGGGAAAGTTCGAAGAACGGAATGAGATGATTATGAGGTCATTCTTATTCTGCATCGGCCATTTACTAAGCTACTGAAAGGAGGTTAAAGAGAGTTAGCCAACCATTGATTCTGCCTTCCCAAAATATTATCAGATAGTTTTGAAATACAATAAGAGGTCAGTTATCATTCTCATAATTTTACTGGTCACAGGAGGAAAAGTGACCACTCTATCCTTCACTGCTGCACACACCTGCACACAAATCTACACGGGTCATCTAGAGTCGGTAGTGGGGCCAGAATAATGTGTTCAAAGTACAACCTCAACTGAATAGAGCAAAGGGAAAGGACAGACTTTGCGCTCCAGGGGGGTTATTTGTTCCCCACAGAGCGTGATGAACATACAAGTGAATAGCTAGAATTCCCTGTTAGCCTCTGAGTAATTAATGCATCTTACATTCGTGAATGGACACCAAGAGTACGCTTATACTGATGAGCACAGGGTAATATACGGAACTGTGGTATCCCTACAGTGTACAACCGAAACTAACAGAACACTGTATGTTATCTGCCCTGGAATTAAAAATTTTTTAACAAATAAATGGGGCACCTGGGGGGCTATAATTGGTTGAGCAACCAACTTCGGCTCAGGTCATAATCTCACAGGTTCCTGAGTTCAGGCCCCACCTCGGGCTTGCTGCTATCAGTGCAGAGCCCATTTCGGATCCTCTGTCCCCCTCTCTCTCTCTGCTCCTCCCCTGCTCATGCTCTCTCAAAAATAAAATAATAATAATAATAATAATAAATTAGAAGTAAATAAATAAAAAGAATATGCCTATGCCACAATGAGAATGTGGCAGGTTTGTTTGCAACAGCATTCTCTGTCGTGGCATCAGAGCAGAAGTAGTAAAGGGCTATAGGGCACATAAGTGAATCCATAAGTGATGGTGTAATCTCTTCAATAAAAGAAACCATTCTAAGAATAGAAGAAGATTATGGACTCAGGAAAAGAGGGTCAAGTGCTGCTTTAGAAAAAAGTGTTACATAATTAGTCATGGATTTCCAGAGTCTTTTTGAAGTAAATTAAAAAAAAAAAAGCAGTCCCCTTCAAATAAGAAATATTTCTGAATATGCTAGTCTGTTTCTAAGACCTAGGTTGTCCAACAGACTTTACTGCAATGGTGGCTATGTTCTATATCTCTGCTATCCAATATAATAAACCACTAACCACATGTAACTAGTGAACACTTCACATGTTAGTGTGATGGAAGAACTGAATTTTAATTTTATTTAATTTTTATTGACGTAAACGTAAATAGCTACGTGTGGCTGGTGGCTACCCTACTGGACAGCAGAATCCAAGACCTTAAAAAGAGCTGAGCAGGGTTTGGGCTTAATCATTTTGATTGTAATCCTGCCAGTCCTGTCTTCTCACTGAGAAATGAGAAACCACCGATAAAAAAAGATCTGTTGCACGTAGGGACACAATCCTAGAGCAGCTCGATAGCTGCCTCATAGGTCATAAGGACCTAGATCTCAATATTATTTGGCCAAATGGAGAAATCATTATCCCTTGGTCCTAAATTAAAAATAATCATCTCAAGTTTGTATTTTTTGGCTTTTTTTATGGAGAAAGTTTAGATACCGAGTTCAGTCATAGTCAGAGAATACAGAACTGGTGGGAGAGACGTTAAGTATAAAGGGAATGCTGATTGCCATGTGGGGACAATTATTTGTCAGTCTCCTGTTTATCTAGGGGTTTGTATCTTTTATCCTTACTTCTGGCTTTCTAATGAATCTCATAATTTGAATTTTAACAAACAACATATGGCCAACATGCTGCAATACACTTCACAAGCAATAAATGGCCATTTTCTTTGCCTCTTTAAGCAGATAATATCCACATGGAGATTCCGCGGGGTTCTTCCCCATGCTGTTTAGCCTGTGGCTTTATTGCTATCTTCATTATTACAAATGATAAACTTGTACATTTAATTTTTATTTTTATTGTTTTCACAGAACCATGCTGTAGCTACATTCGCCCTTTGTTTCCTTTTTAAAAATATTTTTTGTATTTTCGTCAACAAACAGAACTTGGATTAAATTAGGAAGTATTGGTAAAATTAAAGAAAAAATTAAAAACTAAAAACATCTAAAGTGTAAGCTCTCAACTTATACATAGTTAACATTTTACCTAATGCATATATTTTGAATGAAGCTGACGTTTATTTTTGGTAAATCTCATTTCAACATGCTCTTTAAAAGCTTTGGAAGGAAGCTGTTTCTACCTATTTATTCAGTGGCCTAAGAAGTAGGGTAGAGAGAAGCACGCTAATAGTCAATAGAATATGTCAGCAGGCCCAGAAGATACCCACACACTCTCATATGGCTCTGCTACCCAAGGTGGAATGGCATTAAGTTCAAGAGTTGGTGCAGTCCATTCATCCTGAAACTCTTCTTGATTGTTGCCTATTCAGAAATATTCTGCTCTTCCTTTCATTCACTTCCAATTTGCATAGAAACAGAGATCAGGAATGACCGTCCGTGCACTCCCTGAAGAAAAAGGTGCTGGAAAAACACATAAGTCAGCATGCACCGAACACCACACAGACCCAGTCACTTCCTGGTCGATTCGTGGAAGGGCACTATGTAATACCAAGGGGAGTCTGGGTTACTCAGAAGTCCTGTAGAAACTGCTCCTTTGAGAGGCTGCTGACCAGCCCCGGGCCATTAATCACAACAAATAAGGATTCTGAAAGGGTGCCTAGAACTAGTGAATGCAGTCACTCCAAGTAAAATGTCCAGTAGTCACACCCAGAGTAGGATTCCAGTAGCAGCAACAAATTTCAATACAGCATACTGTCCCTAGAGGATAGGACTGTCACACCAGGGTGTGTTTAATGGGAACAGTGGGTTAAGTCGCCAACAGAAGCTCCTCCTAGTTTCTCTTTAGATTGATAATAGATACCATCATTCTTCCTTTCATAGATGTACCAATCCATTGAGAGTTCAAGACTGATGCCATCTAAATGGGTTCTTGTAAGAGGAATTTGAAAACAGTCTTCAACATTTCAAAGGATCCAAAATTTGTGAAGATTTTCCTCTAAGTTACAATAGGAACTAAAGCAATGTCATGTAGACCGATCTCTTGGAATTATGGAAAACCTGATGCACTTGCTTTAAAAAGTCAATGGAGTCTGATATTGAAAGATAAGGATCACAATAATGAAGTTAAATTCTCAAGATGCTAGCAATAATAAGATTTATAAAACTAGATATTTTGGCATCCAGTCTTCATGTTTCCAAATGAAATTAATAAGGAAAATGGAGATGGGAAATTAAACCCTTATTTGGCATTTCCATTATATTACAGGAAGGCAGTGAAGTATTACAGTTAATAGGACTCTAGAGCCAGACTACTCAGTTTCAAACCTGCAGGCTTAACCATGTACTAACCTTATAGGACCCTGGGCATGATTTAATTTATAAAATCCCTTATAAAAAAAAATCTCCTTCTTAGGATTAATGCAATTATTAAATGAGTTAATACATGTAAACACTTAAAAAGTAACTGGCAACGTATAAAAACAGTTAACAAAATATTCATTATTAATATTATAAACATATAACTTTATGAAGTCAAACTAGTCTTAATTAGCACTCTTTCCAGAACCTGACAAAGATGTGTAGAAATAAAGCATGATTAACCAATTCCTTGATCACGCTGAATGCTTTTGAATTCTTCATTTATATAAGTCACTTATACCTTCTTGAAACCATTTCAGAAAATGGCACATTCCTTTTATCTCGTCTCCCATTCGATTCTCCAAAGATCTAAAAATTTATGGAGTTTCCTTTAAGAATTAGTCTTATTGCAGCTATGTAGCCTCATTCAATAACTTAGATTTCATATTATCTTTGTGTAGAACAAAAAAACTAAGTATTGGAAAGCTATGTATTGAACTCACATGCTTTTTTATATGTTTGTTTGATTTGCCTTTCTCTCCGCCATTGTACAAGAATGGACATATGTTCCTTAAATTCATTTATTAGAGTAGTTTTAAAGAGGAGACTTTCAACATCAGATGAACACAGGCATGAAAACAGCACACACACACACACACACACACACACACAGATTAATCTTCTTTTCGTAGCACTCAGACAACACCAGACTAGGAAAATGCTGGTGGTGAGGCAGGAGGCATCATAGATGTAGTCAATGAATACATCATACAGTTTCAGCTTAGAAAAGCTAAAGCTATTTTAAAGACTTCGTAGAAGCAAACTCATTTGCAAAAAAAAAAAAAAAAAATCGAGAAAATTTCATAGCTTTTATTTTGTATTCTGTCATTGGAATACAAATGGGATCAATGTTCATATTCTTGCCTGAACTGGAAAACTTAAAATCAAATATAGCAACAGTCTGCAGTCTTGGAGTGATGACTCAGGGTCAGTCTTACAGGCCAGGTAACTCGTGATCACAGAGCTTTCCTGAGAAGAGTACTCTGGAAAAGACAAAAAAAGCCATCTATGTTCATGGGACTTTAAAATATTAATTAGTACTTTAACATCACTGAGAGAGACATGGCAGCGTTTCCCAAAGGGAGAGCCCAGAGACACAATGTATTAGATGATTCGCTTCAAGCCTCAAAGCTATTTTATCAATAGAAGCACAACCAAATCGTTTTGACTCTTCTACATGAACACCTGTGTAGGGTCTCCCTTTAGTTTTTGTCTTCCAAAGTTCTGGAGATTCATCTTCATCACCTAAAGAGCTAAATTTGTAAATTCATCGTCTTCTGTAGATTCCCTGCTTCACACATCAGTTGCTTTTAATCATTCTGAACATGGTTTCTTTGTAAGTGGTAGGTTTTTACTGACTGGATGCTTGAACGATTAATTTTTTGATTTCCCCTACAATTTAACAAATTCTCCGGGCCATAGGTGGATGATGCGATTGTTGCATTAAGTTTGATTATGCACTATGAGCTTTTTAGTCTGCATATGAAAGACTCACACCAGCTCAGGAAAAAAAGGTGTTTTCAGTATATGTTTGAATGATGCTTCTCTTCCAAATGTTTGACTGATGCGTCATTATATTTATGATTATTCAATCCTTGTTTTTCCTCACTTTCTGGGGGAGTACAAGTTTTCCTTTACTTTGATGATACATGCGTCTTCTCTTTTACTTCTGTCTTTTGCTCTTGTGGGTGAAGATAAACTGTGTCTGTCACTATATTTTAACTTCCCCTTTACTCTTTTCTTAATTTCTTCAAAATATATTAACTAATTTCGACTCCTCGTTTTCTCCTTATAGCTTCTCCAGTTTATGTGATTATATTCTATCCCATCATTTTTTAAGGATACCAGGCATATCAATCTTCTCAAAGTTTCATCAGATTCCTGTAGCAAATCACTTACAGTAATATGCTCTTCAGAGAGGCATTCTTTGGTGGAAACATCTGGAGAATACTTGTTTTCTCTTTTCGTTCACTATGATTTCAAAGACCTAATGCAGCTCTTGTTTTCTGTATATCCATCTTTGAATGGCATGAGAGCTATTCAGCATTTTTTAGTATATGAGCGATGGAATGTCCTTGCTTCTCTTTAGTGTTTATGTGAAAATGAAAAGCTTCTCTTCGTAAACTTCATCTCCTAAGATAAGGCTGTTATGCCTAATAATCATCAATTCACATTGGCCATCCTTTGGACTTTCTCCAGTTTGAATTTTTCAGTTCTCTGACATAGCCTTTTAGACAGGTATAGGTGTTCACTATCCAATATGAACCCCTCCTGGTGTCCTATCTCTGCTCCCAATTATAATGCTTTCATTCGCATCATAGGATAGTGTGCTTACCTCCATCCATTCTAATTTTTAATTTGTGTTGCATATAAAGAGCATATAATTTGTGTTGCATATAACCTGGAGGAACGAGAAAAAGGTAAGCTTACATTTTGCATCCTCTCCTATTGATTTATTTATTTGTATCAGTGTAGTATCACCATGCTTATTTTATAATTGGGTTCCATTACAATGC
Organism: Panthera leo; assembly: GCF_018350215.1. Taxonomy (NCBI): domain Eukaryota; kingdom Metazoa; phylum Chordata; class Mammalia; order Carnivora; family Felidae; genus Panthera; species Panthera leo. The sequence continues at coordinate 129,871,509 of NC_056684.1, forward strand.
TACATTATTTCCTTTGTTGCTCAAATTATTCTAGCTTTGTCCTTTGGGAGCTCTTTCTATGAGGTTTCTATGTGCCTTTAATAAGCCCCCAATCTTTTGTTTATTTGAATACGTCCTTACTTTCTGGCCCTACAAGATTCCTGAGGCTCATTTTGTATATTTCCAGCCTGAGCCCTGGAATCAGCCATTTCCCTAGAGAACCCTGGTTTCTTTTATCGGAAAATGCTATTTAGAATCAAGATACAGGTGCTAAGTATGATCTTTCTTTAAAACCAACAAACGAATGAACAAAACCTGTAATAATGAACTGATGTTTACTTTCACAAATATCTGAAATTCAAGTTTGTTTATGCTCATAGTTTGTTTTGCTTTTGGGCGAAACCAGTCAATATTATATCTCACAGAATAAAAATGATGAGACGTCTAGCTTCTAGTTTAATGTTTTTCAGTAGTATTTGATATTTTACGACTTCATCTAATTCAATTGTTAGCTTTTCATATTGTGACAATTCATTTGAACAAAATAACAAATTTAAAATGTTTACACAGACTGAAATTAAAGAGAGTCTGCATGTTAACTTTAAGGGCGCCTGGGTGGCTCAGTCATTTAAGTGTCCAACTTCGTCTTAGGTCATGATCTCGCGATTTGTGAGTTTGAGCTCTGTGTTGGGTTCTGTGCTGACCATTCAGAGCCTGGAGCCTGCTTCTGATTCTGTGTCACCCTCTCTCTCTGTCCCTCCCCTGCTCACTACTCTGCCTCTTTCTCTCTCTATCAAAAATAAATTATTTTTATTAATATAAATATATTTAATTAATTATATTAAATATATTAAATTAAATATAAATTATTTTTAAAATAATAATAAAATTATAAACCAAGAGATGATATAATTTTATTTGTGAAATATATGTCTTTAAAATATCTTTCTTTCTTAGATTTTAAATAAAAGATTAGAAACAGAAGCCTTGAACTGGTAAGAGAGAGGCTAGTTTTGTTATTGTTGTTGCTCTTTTTAATTTAGGCACTTATAGCCTGAGAAGTATGTCACAAAATAATATAACTCAGCATATTTGGTGTCTCTTATAAAGCCAATAACAGGCTTGGGTGGATAAGTCGGTTAAGGGTCCAACTTTGGCTCAGGTCATGATCTCCCGGTTTGTGGGTTTGAGCCCCGCGTCTTGATAGCTCGGAGCCTGGAGCCTGCTTGAGATTCTATGTCTCCCTCTCTCTCTGCCCCTCCCCCGCTCACTCTCTGTCTCTGTCTCTCTGTCTCTCTCTCAAAAGTAAATAAACTTATTTAAAAAGCCGATAACAAAATCAGCAATGCCATTAAACAATAAGCCATAGTTTCTGGAGCAGACAATTGAAGTGGAATCAGTAGAGGGATAAATACGAAAGTATTTATGGACATGAACTTGAAGAGAATACAAAACACAAAATTCTAAGGAAAACTATACTGTGTTTGGAACCTGGATATATGGATTCAATTCTGAACCCACAGGCAGCTGTCTGTGTAACCTTGGGCTAGTTAACAGATCTGACCTACAGTTTTCTTATTGAAAACTGAAGGGAATTTCCCACTGAGCTTATTTTCCAGCATTCTTGGGAGATCAAATAACATAATGCACATGAGGGCTATTTTTAAATTGCAAAATGCTATGTAAATCACTTTTGTTAGTCTTAATGAATATGCATCATGACATTGTAAATAGGAGCTGGAATTCTTGGACTGAAAGGAAAAGCATAGATAATGAAGTGATTTTAATGGGCTGCCCTACGAAACCCAAAGCTCATCTCTGTAATCCTAACAGCTAGCAGGGTACAACATTGATCCCAGTTAGTAAATGCTTGAATAAATGTGAAGAACATCAAAAACTCTGACTCTTCTCTCTCTGTTTCTACTGCCAGTGGTCTGGTTCAGCATGACCAACTTTGATGGCCTTTGGATCAACCAGCTTCTCTTTGTATTCTAACCAATTAGCCTAAATAGTACTGCAGGAAGTTACCCTTCTAAAGCCCGGTATCGTCATGGCATTCCACTGATCTGCAATAACCAATGTCTCCTCATTGCTATAGAAAAAATTATACATTTCTCAATATGACATTAAAGCCTCCAACTGACCTTTCCATATCTATTTCCACTATTCCATCACACAAAAGTTATTTATGCCTCAACTAAAATGGAGTGCTTTTTTTGATAAATATATGCTACTTTTTCCTGCTTCTACTTAAGAATGATAGATAGTACTTATCACAAGCAAGTGACAAGTGTGTCTTTACCTCTTGCCAAATAGTATTACATTGACAACCCTACATAAAGGAAAAGGAAAGGAAGTTTGAGTAAATACAAATTACTAACACTTGTGTTCAGCAGATGAAAACTACGCAGAAGGAAGAAAAGACCATGAATAATCATTGATAAATTAATGGTTTAGAGTATCAGGCTTATTGGGAATTTAAAGAAAAGGATTGCCAAATAGTGAGAGGAAGTTTTGAAGAATAAGCAGGACTTGAGATGGCTCTTGAACGATGACAAGAACATATCTCTATGCTGTCTGCACATAAGGGAACATTCTCATTCAGGAGAAAAAATGGAAACTACCTGATGAGTGCAAATATTGTGGTCATGACTATCCCATAGTCTTACATTGATTTATTCTTTTATTTATTCATTAATTCAGCAAATATTTATTGAGTACCTACTTTGTGCCAGACCCTTTTCTATCCACTAGAGATAAAACAGCAAACAAACAAGCCCCAGGTCTCTAAGAACTTCCATTTTAGTGGGAGCAGACTGACCAAAACAAACAAATAAATGAATGTACTATGTCAGGGAGCAAGAATGAAGAAAAATAAGGCTGAGGGTGGTGATGGACAGTCATGGGGTAGGATAGTAGCTGTTTTATACGGGAGGGTCAGAAAAGACTTCCCTGGTGAGTGTGTGTCTGGACAGACCTGTGTACTTGAGGGCGTGAGTCATGCGCACACCCAGGAAAAGGCCAGTCTAGAAGAGAGGAAGTGCCAAAGCACAAAGGCAGGAGCATGCTTGAAGACTTCTGGAACAATCACAGGCCTTTGTAACAGTCGTAGAGAGAGCCAGGGCAAAGAGGGTTGGGAGACGAGGTCAGAGAGGTAGCTGTGAACACAATCATCCGGGGCCTTAAGGTCAGAAGATGGACTTTGGATGCTATTCTGGGAAAGACAGGATGTTAGTAATTATCTGTGGGCAGACAAGTAACTCGATCTTACCTGAGTCTAAATCAATCCTTCTGGCGGCTGCTGAGAATAGACCTTGAGAGAAATCAGAAGGAAAGTGGGAGGCTGAGGAGGCTAGAGTCACATTCAGGTGAGGGAACCCAGGGTTGACCCAGGGCAACACAGCAGATTTGCTGAGGCTTGCCCTCCTTTGGTTTCCTGCTGCCTTTGGAAGAGCATACCTCCTTGACTTGTCCTCAAGGCCAGCATGGTGCTGATCTCTCCTTTGGTCACCAACTGCATTTGCCTCTTTTTTGCCTTCTTTCCACCATTTTTGACTCTAGTTTTTCTGCCCTGTCTTTCAATGCAGAATCTTTGTACAGATTATTTCTGCTGCCATAAATATTTTTTTTCCTATCCTTATTCACCTAGTTGATTAGTCTCACCTTTTACATTTTACTTCTTCAGAGAAGTTCTGTCAATTTAACTCATAGGGTCAAATTCTCTCAGTAGAGGCTCTTGTCACATGCTGTATTTGCACACCAAAGCAGTGGCTGTGAGTGTAATTTTACACCTATTTATGTGACTTTTTGGTTATTATCTGTCTATCCCATCAGAGTGTGGGTGCAGTGAGGGAAAAAAATCAGGTGGATTTCTTTGCTTGTTGTGACCCACATCAGAGCCTAATATAGTGTTTTTATTTGTTGAGAAAGAAGAAATGAACTTCGTGTAGGTAGCTGAACCGAAGTTTACACAAACAGACCTGTATTTGGCATGAGAATCCATGGGTTAAGATCAGATTTTCATGTCAAAACTGAAGGACTTTCGTTTGTCCATATATAAAATTCATAGTTTGGGGGTCACTGGGATAATCGACTATAGGTTTTCCTCAGGCTTTAAAATTTAACACAAGTAAGTATTCTTATTGACAGCATTAATTTGCTCTTCGGAGTATAGCATTTGTGATATTTGCATAATGCCAAGAAATTAACTGCAATTACATTTTTGCTTTCAGATTAAGACAAATGAGTCTGAAAAACTGTTAAGCACGCACAATAGTAGAAGAGGTCACCTGTTAAAATGGACACGAACTCTAGAGCGAATTAAGATAGGAAAGCTTGAGAGATGAATCTCATGAACATTTCCATAGCTCTACAAACAGGCAGAGGAGACTGGTGCCTCCGTGTGGTAACTTGAGGGATGTGTGCTCAGCACCAGGATGCAGTGGCCTAAAAACTGTTGTTAGTGGATGGGGCCTCAGGAATATCCATGAGTTAAACATGTTTCTCAGTAGCCCCGAGACAGGAGGCTAGATCACTCTCTTGTAGCTAATTTGGTACCCAGGTAAGAGGTCAGTGTAGGGGCTTAACATCCATCCATTTCCTTTTTTTTTTTCAATATATGAAATTTATTGTCAAATTGGTTTCCATACAACACCCAGTGCTCATCCCAAAAGGTGCCCTCCTCAATACCCATCACCCACCTTCCCCTCCCTCCCACCCCCCATCAACCCTCAGTTTGTTCTCAGTTTTTAACAGTCTCTTATGCTTTGGCTCTCTCCCACTCTAACCTCTTTTTTTTTTCCTTCCCCTCCCCCATGGGTTTCTGTTAAGTTTCTCAGGATCCACATAAGAGTGAACACATATGGTATCTGTCTTTCTCTGTATGGCTTATTTCACTTAGCATCACACTCTCCAGTTCCATCCACGTTGCTACAAAGGGCCATATTTCATTCTTTCTCATTGCCACGTAGTACTCCATTGTGTATATAAACCACAATTTCTTTATCCATTCATCAGTTGATGGACATTTAGGCTTTTTCCACAATTTGGCTATTGTTGAGAGTGCTGCTATAAACATTGGGGTACAAGTGCTCCTATGCATCAGTACTCCTGTATCCCTTGGGTAAATTCCTAGCAGTGCTATTGCTGGGTCAGAGGGTAGATCTATTTTTAATTTTTGAGGAACCTCCACACTGTTTTCCAGAGTGGCTGCACCAGTTTGCATTCCCACCAACGGTGCAAGAGGGTTCCCGTTTCTCCACATCCTCTCCAGCATCTATAGTCTCCTGATTTGTTCATTTTGGCCACTCTGACTGGTGTGAGGTGATATCTGAGTGTGGTTTTGATTTGTATTTTCCTGATGAGGAGTGACGTTGAGCATCTTTTCATGTGCCTGTTGGCCATCTGGATGTCTTCTTTAGAGAAGTGTCAACATCCATCCATTTCCAAAGCAAAGGAAGTATCCACCTAGTTGCCATTAAACATATCAGAAGCATCCCCAAAATATTCAAGAGAAGGAAAACAAGGGGAAGACAAATATACTGTAGGTAATTGTCAGATTAACCTGCTTAAAACTACGCATTGTGTTTGTGTGTGTTTGGGAGGGAGAGTGATAATGCTGAACACGGGAGCAAACCAGTATTTTCTCTGAACCAAAATTTGACAAGTGTCAGGACAATGAGAGTAACAAGAAGAAAAGTGTTTGAGAAGACACACACGTTGATTCTTTTATCTTTCTGTCCGAGGAAGGAAAATAAAATTTTGATTGACACAGTAATTTATACTCTAGCAACCTTAGGTAGAAACAAAACATTCCCTCTCTCATACAGACCTAAAAATTCCTTTCTCATCCACGTCCATTCCTCCTCGTACTACCAGAAGAACTCACTGGAAACGTCTGTAATATGACAGCATGTTCTCTCATTTTGAGAAATAATCAATGAAGTTGTCTGAAGATAGACAAGGAAGTGGCGTCAGGATAATTAAACACACACATTCATCATGTGTCACACTTGAGAGGTAAGCTGTGTATAGAATATGGGGGTATAATATTTCTGAGTGCTACATTAAAAATGTGATAGTTTTATGAGCAGCACCAAGTCTGGCCTGGGAGTAAGAGAATCTATTTATGTCTCAGCGATGGCAAACTGTCTATTTAATGAAAAGTCTACAAAACAAAACCAATAGCTAACTATTCAGTTTATCAGCTAACAGTCTTAAGGAGACAGATCACGTCTTACCTTGGACTCTGTCATAAGTAGCAACAGCTTTTAAAGAAGTAAGTCCATCCACTCACATGGCTTGAATTGGATTTCATTTTTCTATTTGTTCCAATGCCCAGCCTTCATAACTAGCCACTGTTGGAAATTCGGGAGCATAAACCTCAGAATCAATATCGGTGACATTATTTATATCCAGAGAAAAGAAACGCCTTTTGAATAGTGCACACCCTTATGAACTGCCTTCCGTTTCTTTTTTTTTCCCCCTCTGTCTTTCAAATGACAGAATTATTTCAATTCTACCAAATTTCCTGGGTAACAAAAATTCAATGAAATTCTCCATCTGGCAGGATAACATTTTGAACCATTAAGCAACAAACCATTTTTAGTTTCCAAGCATGTACTATTTATTCTTGTCATTGATACTTTGCTATTGATAATGATAGCATTAGCCACATGAAACTTAATATCATCCAGTACAATAAGGCATAGTTAGGGAAGGAAATGACTTTAGCGAGGGGCCAAGAAGGGCTTCCTCTGTTTCTTTATAAGCCAGAATCAAGCACATGGCACACATATTATTGACTCTAGTTCAGGAGGAATTTACCATTTTTTAAGACTGTCTTTTTTTTAACAGTAGAGCAGTTTTGGGTTTGCAGAAAATTGAAGGGGACGTACAGAGATTTCCCATATACGTTCTGCCTCCATGCATGCAGTGCCTGCCCCATCATCTGACCAGAGTGGTAGATGTTTTACAATTGGTAAACCTACATTGATACTTCATACTTACTCAAAGTTCAGAGTTTACTGTAGAGTTCACTCTTGGTGTACATTCTATGGGTTTGGACAAATGTATAACGACATATTCCCACCCCGATGATACTTTGGTGTGATCTTTTCACTGCTCTAAAAATATTCTGTGCTTCACCTATTCACCACCACCCACCCCCGCCCCCCGCCACGTCTGACAACTACTGATCTCTCCAATGTCTGCATAGTTTTGCCTTTTCCAGAAGGCCACAGAGTTGAAATCATACTGTATGTTGCCTACCTTCAGACAGGCGTCTTTCACTTACTCCTATGCATTTAAGCTTCCTCCACGTCTTTTCATAGCTTGATAGCTCATTTCTCCTCACATGGTTAACTTTTCATTGTCCGGATACACAACCGTTTAATTTATTCCCTCACCTACCGAAAGACATCTTGGTAGCTTCCAAGCTTTGGCAATTACGAATAAAACTGCTGTAAACAAACATCCATGTGCAGGTTTTTGTGTGGCTATAAATTTTCAGCTTCATTGTGTTTGGACAAATGTATAATGTATACATTTATACTTGTATAAATACAGAGGAGGACAATTGCTGGGTCCTATGATAAGAATATGTTACGTTTTGTAAGACATTGCCCAACTGTTTTCCAAAGTGCCTGTAGCACTTTGCGTTCCCACCAGCAATGAAAGAGTCGTTCCTGTTCTACATCTTTGTTAGCATTTGGCATTGTCAATAGTTCAGGTTGGGACCGTTCTAAAAGGTGTATAGCAGGATATCATTGTTCTAATTGGCATTTCCCTCATGAAATATGGTGTTGACCATATTTTCATGAGTATTTGCCCATCTGTATATTCTCTGTGGTGAGGCATCCATTGAGATCTTTGTCCTATATTTGGATGAGGTTGTTTGCTTTCTTACTGTTGAGTTTTAAGAGGTTTTGTTTTTTGTTTGGGTGTATTTTGCACACTCGTTCTTTATCAGATGTCTCTTTTGCAAGTGTTTCCTTCCAGTCTGGGGATTGTCTTCTCATTCCTTTTACATCGTATATAGGAAAGCAACTTCATTTGAAGGAGTGCTAATGTAAATAGTGATGTGTTTTTAATTTCAAATTCTACTTGTTTATAGCTGGTATATAGAAAATGTACTTTTGTACATTAACTTTGTATCTTACAATCTTGATATAACTGCTTATAAGTTCCAGGAGGATTTTTTTTGTTGGTGGTTCTTTTACATTTTCTATATAGATACTCAAGTCATCTGTAAACAAAGAAACAAAGGAACTTTTATTTCTTTTTTCCCAATCTGCATGTTTTTTATTGCATTTTCTTGTGTTATTGTATTAGTCAGAACTTTCAGTACGATGTTGAAAATAAGAGGTAAGAGGGGACACTTCTGCCTTGTACCTGATCTTATTGAGAAAGCATCTAGTTTCTCACTATTAAGTTTAATTTTTTTTTAATCTTTATTTTTGAGAGAGAGACAGAGTGTGAACAGAGGAGGAGCAGAGAGAGAGGGAGACACAGAATCCGAAGCAGGCTCCAGGCCCCGAGCTGTCGGCACAGAGCGTGACGTGGAGCTCGAACTTACAAACCGTGAGATAATGTCCTCAGCCAGTCAGGTGCTCAACCAACTGGAGCCACCCAGGCGCCCCAACTCTCACTATTAAGTTTAATTGTAACTGGGATTTTTGTAGATATTCTTTGTCAAGTTGAAGAAGTTCCTCTTTATTCCTAGATTACTAAGAGTTTTTATCATGAGTGAGTGTTAGATTTTGTCAAATGCTTTTTTTTTTTTTGCATTTATTGCTATGATCGTGTGATTTTTCATTTTTTAGTTAGCTGATGCAATGAATTACATTAATTGGTTTTTGGATGTTAAACTAGCCTTACATACCTGAAATAAATTCCACTTGGTCGTGGTATACAATTCTTTTTTAAATTGTTGGATTAAATTTACTAATATTTTGTTGAAGATTTTTACACCTATGTTCATGAGAGATATCAGTCTGTAGCTTTCTCTTCTTGTAATGTTTTTGTCTGGTTTGGTATTAGTTTAATGCTGGATCCATAGAATTTTGAGTTAGGAACTATTCTGTCTGCTTCTATCTTCTGAAAAATAGTGTAGAAAATTGGTATAATTTCTTCCTTAAATGTGTGGTAGTATTCAATAGTCAACCCATCCAGTTCTGGTTGGTGCTTCCCATTTCAGAAAATTATTAGTTATTGATTCAATTTAATAGTTTTAGGTCTATTCAGATTGTCTATTTCTTCTTGTGTGCATTTTAGCAAATTGTGTCTTTCAAGGAATTGTCTGTTTCATCTAGGTTATCAGATTTGTGGGCATAGAGTTGCTGATTCTATTCCCTTATTAGCCTTGAATGTTTATAGGATTTATTGGGATGTCCCTTTTTATTTCTGATATCAGTAATTTGTGTTCTCTCTCTTTTTTCTTAGTTAACCTGGCCAAAGGCTTACCAATTTTATTGATCTTTTCAAATAACCAGATTCTGGTTTTACTGATTTTCTCTTTTGATTTCCTGTTTTCAACTTTATTGATTTCTGTTTTAATGACTATTCTCTTTTTTCTCCTCTTTACTTTGAATTTAACTTGCTGCTTTTTTTTCTAGTTATCCAAGATGAAAACTTAGATTTTTTTTTTGATCCTTCTTCTGTCATAATATTTGCATTCAATGCTATAAATTTCCCTCTAGGCACTGTTTTTGCTACCTTGCACAGATTTTGCTAAGTTGTGTTTTCATTTTTATTTAGTTTATAATATTTTGAATTTTTGTGAGATTTCTTCTCTGCCCCCATGAATTATTTAGAAGTATGTTACTTAATCTCCACATATTTTGCGATTTTCCAGCGATCTTTGTGATATGATTTCTTTCCTTGGTAGTCAGAGACTACAATGTCTGAGGGACATTATATGATTTCTTTCTCTCTTTTGCTTTTCTTGTTATTATAATTTTTAATTTGTTAAGATGTGTTTTATGGCCCAGAATGTGGTCTGTCTTGGTGAAAGTCCCCTGTGTCTTTGAGAAGAATGTGTATTCTGCTGTTGTTGAATGAAATATCTATAGATGTGCATTATTTTTTTAAAAAAATGTTTATTTATTTATTTTGAGGGATAGAGTGCATGTGTGTGGGAGTGGGGAAGAAGGAAAAAGAGGGAGAAAGAGAATTCCAAGCAGGCTCTGTGCTGTCAGCACAGAGCCCAACACAGGGCTCAAACCCACAAATCATGAGATCATGACCCGAGCTGAAATCAAGAGTCAGACATTTAACCAACTGAGGCAACCAGGTGCCCCTACAGAGGTGCATTATATCCAGTTGATTGTTGGTATTGTTAAGTTCAACTGTGTCCTTACTGGTTTTCTGCCTGTTAGATTTATCTACTTTCTGAGAGTGCAGTTTTGAATTTTTCATAGTTTATGTATTATTTATGGCTGCTTTATACTACAATGGCAGAATTGAATAGTTTTAATAGGAACAGTATGAAGTCTAAAATATTTAATATCTGGTCTTTTGCATAAAAAGTTTTTAGACATTTATCCTATTTTTTTGTTTTTTATTTACTTTTTTTTTAATTTTTAAAATTTTTTTTATTTACTTAAATTAACACCATTATTTCCTACTAACTTCTTATATTAAATACTAAACTCATTAATTTTAAATATTTTTTGTAAGGCATATTTTATAGTTATAAATGTCCCAGTGAGTATTATTTAGCTGGGGCTAAATATGTAATGTTTTCATTGTCATATCCTTTTATGTACACTTTATAATTTTGATAATTATTTCTTCTTCGACGTAGAGGCTACTAACAAATCTTCTCTCATTGATCAGCTTATTGGAGAATTGGTTATACTTTTATTAATGATTTCTAAATTTACTACTTCCTAACTAGAGATTATGACCTATAGGATATTGATTCACTGGCATTTGTTGAAATTGTTTTGTGGCCTTTTCCATGATTGACTTATACATATTTCATGAGGCCTGAAAAAACAATACATTCCTTTAATATCGAACATCAGATTCTGTACACATTCACTCAGTGAAGCGTTTTTCCCTAGGTGTTATCAATTTTTGAGAAAATTGTTTTAAAATCTAGCCCTATCTTTGTGTATTTAGAAAATAATTTTGTAACTTCAACTTTTTGTCTTATTTACATTTTGGCTTATATTTTAGGTAAAAACATATTTAGTCTTTTGTATCTTATGTTGAATTATTTCATTCTCCTTAATTAATGAACTCCTTTACCATATTATCTTTCCTCAAGATCTATTGTGTCAAAAATTAAAATTAATACAACAGCTCTCAGTTATTATTCTATAAATATTCAATAATTTCCTAACTTTTCTTTAATCTTTCTCTTTCCTTATGTTTAGATGGATCTTTCATTATTAACAGACCTGGACTTTGTTATTTTCTTGAATTGAAGAAGTTTTGTCTTTGAAATGTGTTTATTGACAGTGTGCTTGGCAGTTTGGATATTTTCCTACCATTTTATTTCATGTTTTACATTTTCCATGCTTTTTCTTTGATTCATGTATATGTGACTATATATGTACATATGTTCAAATGTTCATATATATGTTAAGTATATGCGTATACATACGAATATATATTTTCCCTAACTTAATAACGTTAATTAAATTCTCAAGTTTGGTTTACACTCCCACTAGATACTATGTGTATATAGTTCACATTTTATTAGTTGTGTTTAAATTTTTAACAAGAACAATATTTGTTTAACGTCTCTTCTCCCCACCTAAACAAGAATTGTAGATTGATTTAATCTATTCAACTCTGACTCATCTTCCTTCATGATGAATGTGTTTCAAATTTGGGTTACCGAATTTGGCTTTCCAGTTTAAACATTATCATTAGTGTCATCATCAATGATTACTTAGAACTACCTAAACATTTGCCAACAATTTTCTCAAAATTGCTGTTTGCATGCCAATCCTTCCATTCTTTTAATATAAGTGGAAATTTCAGAATTATTTTTTCTAATTAGTTTTTATTTTGTATTCACAACAAGAATTTAACGGGGCACAGAAACAGAGGTAAATAGATATTCTCTCTCAGCACTTAAAAATGCCATTCCGTTATTATCTGGCCTTTATTATTTTTGATGAGCCATTTCCTTTCATCGAAATTCATGTGGTGTTTGTTTGCTTTTAACAGATAAACTTTCATGTTTAGATTATTTAACTATTTTTAGTGATTTTTGTATTCTATATTCCCATATGGTTTGTGTAAAAATGCACTATTACTATTTATCCTGCTTTGTGGTTGGTGTCATTCCTTAGTGTTTTTTTTAATATAATTTATTGTCAAATTAGTTTCCATACAACACTCAGTGCTCATCCCAACAAGTGCCTTCCTCCATGCCCATCATGCATTTTCCCCTCTCCCCATCTCCCCCATCCACCCTCAGTTTGTTCTCTGTATTTAAGAGTCTCTTATGGTTCGCCTCTGTCCCTCTTTGTTTGTAACTTTTTTCCCCTTTCCCTTCCGCCATGGTCTTCTCTTAAGTTTCTCAAGATCCACATATGAGTGAAAATATATGATATCTGTCCTTCTCTGACTGACTTATTTCACTCAGCATAATACCTTCCAGTTCCATCCATGTTGCTGCAAATGGCATGATTTCATTCTTTCTCATTGCCAAGTAGTATTCCATTGTATATATAAACCACACCTTCTTTATCCATTCATCAGTTGACGGACATTTAGGCTCTTTCCATAATTTGGCAATTGTTGAAAGTGCTGCTATAAACATTGGGGTACATATGCCCCTATGCATCAGCACTCCTGTATCCCTTGGGTAAATTCCTAGCAGTGCTATTGCTGGGTCATAAGGTAATTCTATTTTTAATTTTTTGAGGAAGCTCCTCACTGTTTTCCAGGATGGCTGCATAAGTTTGCATTCCCACCAACAGTGCAGGAGGGTTCCCATTTCTCCACATCCTCACCAGCATCTGTAGTTTCCTGATTTGTTCATTTTAGCCACTCTGACTGGTGTGAGGTGATTATCTCAGTGTGGTTTTGATTTGTATTTCTCTGATGATGATTCTTTGTCTGAATACTCATGTCTGTTGTGACATCTGGAATATTTTTTGTTAGTTAAAAATGACTCTTTAAATTTTACACTTGCCTATTCTATTGGGTTCCTCTGAAATAAGTTTGGAGATACTTAGCCAGTCTTTTAACTGTGTCTTCCATGTCTTTTGATGTCTTTTCTATGTTTAACAAAAAATTTTGTAAATGCATACTTCCACATGGGTAATTTCTTCATTTAACTTTCAATCAATCCATAGTGTGTTCAGCTACGTCTAACTTTCTTCAAGTTTATTTATGTATTTTGAGAGAAAGAGACAACGTTCACAGGGGAGAGGCAGAGAAAGGGGGAGAGGGAGTGCAAGCAGCAGAGGGGCAGAGAGAGAGAGGTGGAGAGAGAGAACCCCAAGCAGGCTCTGCACTGTCACTGCAGAGCCTGATGCAGGCCTCTATCACACAAACCATGAGATCATGACCTGAGCTGAAACCAAGAGTAGGACTCTCAACTAAGTGAGTCACCCAGGTGTCCCCAGCTATGTTTAATCTTACTTTTAACTCATCTATTGATTTCATGATATCGAAGACTATATAGTTTTTGCCAAGTGTTCTCATATATTTTTTAAAAATTTTCCTTTTTTTTTCCACTTCCTTCCATCTTTTGTTTTTTAACTCTTGGAATCATTTTATTTGTCTTCCAGATTTCCTATAGCATCAGTTTATTTTGTACTATACTTAGCATTATATCTATTGACTTACTTACCTTCATGTACATTATTTCTTCTTGTTTTTGTTCTTTGATTCTAAGCTCACTTTTTCTTCTTGAGCTCCCCCCCTCCCCCGGCAGGAGTTTCCCATGAACCACGAGTTGTACAAGTATCCCTATGTAGTAGTATTGTGCATTTTTCCAATCTAATGGCATTTTTACATGAGTTTCTTAGCTTGGAATTTCCAATGCCCTCAAATAATATAAATTTAGAATCAACACATACAGGTGCTAACTTAGATTATTTTGTTCTCATCAGATTTTTTTTCCTTTTCCATCCAGAATCTAAAGCAAAGTGTTATAGATTCAATGGCTGAAGAGAAGAATTTTTCTCATATTGTTCAATGGAAGGGACAGTTATTCCAAAAATCTTAGTTAAGCAGGGATATTGTATAATTTTGAGGGTTTAAACACGTAGGTCATATTTCTAGTTGAGCTTTTATATTCAGAGAAAATACCCCCTGTTCATCATAGTATTGGCCTTTGAGCTTATTTCTATGAATTCTGTTCTTTTTTTCTGTTATATATATAATATGTATATTATAATGTATATATTGTATATATATATTGTTTTGTTTCTCTCTTATTTTATCAAGCATATCTGTGTTTATAGCAGAAAAAGATGTCTGCACTTGTTTGGACCACATGTTGCAGAGATAAGAATTTCAACTAGGACTTCACCTTGGCAAAGTTATTTAATTCCATTTGGTAATATTTTTTTCTTATTTTTACGAGAAAATCTTTGAATTAGATGTGGCTTAGGAGCCTTTCTGCAAAAATACTATAAAGTTATAATTATCTCATGGATTAACTAACTGCTAGAATAAGGAGTACATGCTTGAGTAGAAACAAAATTATAAAGTATGTTAGCAATTGGGAGTACATTTTAATGCCTCTTGCCCTTGGAATATTATAAGAGTTTTTTATACACATATATACTTGATTTTAACAGGTAGTTTTAATGGAAGAAGTTACCGAAAGAAAGGCATGGAAGCAGAGAGAGAATTTTGCAGGAAATGCAAATGTGTATATATGTACATAATTATTTGTTAAGGATTTTCCCTCTCCCAACCTCCACTCTGCCACGTAGTGCCTTGTAAGTTCTTTTCTTTTCAGCAAAAGTTGATGAAGTTAATGTCTTGTGAGGTTCAGTTGGAAACACCATTGTAATAGTTGGCATTGCATTTAATAAGGTATAAAAGCAGTAAAATTTTTAATTGGCTTCTGTACTTTTTTTTCCTAGTGATTTTCATCACATTGGATATAAATGACCCAATTGTATTCTAGCCCAGAGAAAGGAAGCAGGTCTCAATTTGACAGATATTAAGTCAATTTTTTAAAAATAATTAAATTTATACAAGGAATAAATAAGCAATAAGGCAGGTTAGTTAAGTCCACCATTTGGAGCAGGTTAAAGGTTAATGTGAAGGAGTGGAAATTTTGTTCAGCAGGCAGTGCAAATCCATTGAAGATTTGTTGTACAAATGAGCAACATGAATTCTGCTTTATAAAAATTAATCTAAAACCAAATGCAGTGCATATAAGAAGTTTAAGTTCCACATTATCCATATTGACATAAAACTAAATGTATCAATTAAAAACTATTGGTTCAGTTACTAAAAACCTTCTTATTAACTTGGGCTGCAGGACTCAGATGCTTGAGTCAATGGTGAATCCAGTGGTTTTGAGTATGTATGTATAACTCAGATTTGATTTTAAATGTTTCTGTTCTGTTTAAATTGTTTCTGTTCCAAATGTAGAATTTTAATTTTTCAGCTCTTTTGTTTGTTTTGAAACTTGGTTAGTATTCTTATTATATATAATTGAAGTGTAAATGTCACAGTATTTCTTTAAAAGCAAATGTCAATTAAAGTAAGAGATGTTGGCAATAGACACAAACACACTTCATTTATTATTACATGTTCTGACCTTTTCATTATTTTGGTGGTAATTATTCTATGGCTTTGCAACCAACAAAAACTCAGCTGGATTTTTTGATACAGTTATTTCATTTGATTCAGAGTTCACACTTTTCCTTTTTCTCTTATGGATTGCTGGTGAATTTCTTGCCTATATTTTGAAGAACTTGAACTAGCCAGGATATATTATCATTAAAGCAGAAAGACTCAACAAACAAACAAACAAACAAACAAACACAAAACAACTCCTAGCTATTGGTTCATGACTTCTGCATGCACTTTTCGGAAAAGGTGATGCAGAGATTCTCACCTCTAAGCCAAACAGAAAGCCAATATTGCTAGGAGAATCCAATATGAATAAATAATTCCTCATGAAAAAAAAATTAAATCCAGAGAGAAGGAAGGAGACACAGATGATTACAGATAATAAGTAGATTATACGGGTTCTGTGTGTGTGTGTGTGTGTGTGTGTGTGTGTGTGTGTGTTTCTGGTAATGTGTGTATCCAGAAATAAAAGCCATATATAAATGACTGGAGGTTTTCTAATGACTATAACATAACAGAAGCTGTGAGTAATGAATTGGCAGGTGCTTGTCCAATGACAGTTAGGGGGTAAATAACTCATTTGGCCACAGAAAAAGTACAACGGCTGAGAAATGACATCCGAGAAGGAAGCCGAGATCTGGCACATGTGTGGAAAATGCAACCCCACTCAGAGCTTAAGACGAGAGATTGCTAACCAGTAAATGACAACTTTTTTAAACCGGTTGGGGAAAAACCTTGAATTACTATATTCTAAGGTGTGTTTAGAAGCAGATGTGACCTGAGAGGACCCAGATTCCCACTTAAGTCTGTGGCCATCTGTGGCAACCAGGATTGGACCTGAGGGGGTCTTGGGCTCCACACTTCATTTCTTCACGTTATATGGGGAAGCACCTCAATACAAGGTAGAGGCCCATAATCTTTAGAAAAATGGGGATTATTTTTTCATTATTCTTTCAGTCTGACTGGGGCCAATCTCACAGCTCATCAAAGGAAGGAAGATCCACAGGGATCCCAGTTGAGCATATAAACTCAGACGCTGAATTTTGTACTTTGCAGCTTTATATCAATCTACTCTGAAGACATGAATGAGCAAACAAATCAAGCAAACCTCAAGGAGGTTTCCGTGATTCAGATTTGTCACCAACATCTTGGGTCAGTTCATGACCGTTGTGACATAAGTTGTTTCATGTTCAACAAACCATGCTTTCCTCTTTAAGCTCAAACTTAAATGGAAGTTAATCCTCATGGTGATTATGCCCCTACTTTATCTTGAAGTAGGCAAAATCGAATAATGAAGCCAACTGTTTGCATGATCTAATGCGATCTAATATTTTACTATATATTTCTAATTTTTGACCTAAAGGTTCTAAAAATTTGACGCATAAAAACACATATCTCAAAACAGGAGTTGGCTAACTTTTTTCTGTAAAGACACAAATAGTAAATATTTTTGGCTTGGCAGGAATATGGTCTCCATGGCAACTATTCAATTCTGCTGTTTTAGTGAGAAATCAGCTATAGGTAAAATGCAAATAAATCAGAAGGGTTGTGTTCCAATAAAGTGTTATTTACAGAAACAGGTAGTGAGTTAGATTTGGCCCAAGGGCCATAGTTTGCCAAACCTTGCTCCAAATACTTACTACAATAAGCCATTCCCATTCACAGTCTTGAAATCTTTTGTATTTCTAGGGAATCGCCTTCTACTGCACTGTTTTCTCCAAGGCCATGGCTATCTTTAGGTCAATGCTTATTCTCCCACAATGGGAAGTTTAAGGGTGATCATTTAGGTTGTCTACTCTAGATCGTGTGTGTCTCCCCAATTTCCCCATGAGAAGGAGGATGTAGAGGAAATTCCATGCTGAGTTAAATAAGGGAATAAGGAAGGAGAGGGGACATTGGTATCCCAGGGCATGCCCCCACTTCTAATGAAGCCACCTGATTTAAGTAAAGATAATTTCATTCATTAGTCATAAACCCTAGCATAAATTACTATTAAATTTTCCATCTCATTCTTGTAATATGTTCTGTAACATAGATGTGTCAATTAATAAATAATCTCACTTAAATAAATAATGCTTATACAATGGATCATTTTAATAAAAATAAATTAGACCATCATTAACATTTGATTGTGTTCACAGAAGTATGCTTGATAAAGAGAGCCTAAGACATATAGTTGTGTTTAGTATTCAGACAGGTACTCTTTCTTCTAAGTGTTAAAGCATAAAAAGTTTGAACCACATGAAATTGCTGTTTTTAAGTCAAAAACAATAGAATAGCAGCAGTTTCATGAACCTAAAGAAGCAGTGAAGAAGATTGTAATCTTGGCTGCAGATTTTTCCCGTTCAGCATTTTGAATCTATCCTGCCACTCCTGGTTTGCCAAGTTTCTGTTGAGAAATCTGCAGCTAGCCTTATGGGTCTTCCCTTTCAAGTTAAGGTCTTCTTTTGTCTTTCGGCTTTTAAGATTTTTTTCTTTATCATTATATTTTGCAAATTTAATTATAATATGTCTTGGTGTTAGCCTGCTTTTGTTGATTTTGATGGGAGTTCTCTGTGCCTTCTGTATCTGTCTGTTTCATTCCCCAGATTAGGGAAGTTTTCAGCTATTATTTCCACAAATAAATTTTCTGCCCCCTTTTCTCTCTTCTTCTTCTGGGACTCCTGTAATACAAATGTTATTACATTTTATGCAGTCAGCGAGTTCCCTAAGTCTATTCTTATGCTCCATAATCCTTTCTCTCTCTTGTTCAGCCTTACTGTTGTCCATTATTTTGTCTTCCATATCACTTATTCATTCCTCTGCTTCTTCCAGCATTGCCTTCATTGCATCAGTAAAGAAGGTTGTGATTAACTCTTTCCCCAGGGAGTATATAACCTATCTTTGGATAGTTAATCACAAGTGTAATGAATGTTACCAACAGGGAAATGTAGCGTACAATAGGAGCTTAGAGTGGCAAGATTTGACTAGTGGAGGGTATCAGAGAAGGGTAGGGGGTATTTATGTGGAGACCCACAAAATAAATAGGATTTAGAAAAGCGAAGTTGGAGATGGGGAAAAGGGCAGGAAGGGCTACAAAGAATGTCTCAAACATTGAGAGTCAATGAATGGCAGGAGAGGGTATGGATGTATTTGGTAATGGATGACACGGTTTCAATAAATTATGTTTCATAAATTATGTTTCATATATATGCATTACATATATATGTGTATGTAATATATATGTAATATATATGATCTATCTATATATATATCTTTATATATATGTAATATACATGTAATATATATGATCTATATATATATGTGTGTGTGTGTGTGTGTGTGTGTGTGTGTACTTTTTCCCCAAAAATATGTTAGTGTTGTTAGATCCAGAATCAAAAGGTAGGGTTAAATTTTCAGTGCTGTGAGAAGCAAGAACTCACAGCCTAGGTTGTTCACTCTCAAAACGTCTAACATAGAAATGCGCAGATAAATCTTCAAGTGAATGCATCTCCAAGGTATCCTTCAAAATCTTTCACTTCTGATCAAGGGTTCTATCTCTTCCACCCTCATCTATCAATTACAATATAGTAACAACCTCTTTTTCTGACATTCCACCAACACTGTTTTCATGACACCACCATTTATACTTTTGCACCTCCTTGCTTGTGTACTAGAAGTATATTTATGTGTTCCAGTTTGTAAGGTTGTTTGACAATGAAAGTGCATTCAGGACATGTCTTTATGTGGAACACACATGGTGTGTGTGAGTCTGTGTGTACATCTTTGTAGAGATCTAATGAGCACTGCAGCATGGAATGTGTTTGTTCTCTCCAGGTGCAGGTACTTTCTCTAGTCTGCAGAACAGCTCTTATGAACAGTTTTCATTGCATGCATTTACTAATGATTTTGAGAATAAAAATTAATATTAATAATTATAATATTATAATAATATTATATTATAATTAAACATCTGTATGCACGATATGAGACTTTCTTGCACTATAACCTGATAGTGATGTTGTGGGAGACGTAAGTGATCCTCTTTCCCACAAAATTTCGGGCAGCTACCATTTACCACAAGTAATCTAAGAAATGTGCATAAGCAAATTGAGTTGAGGACAATTTGGAATCTGTGATTATAGTGTTCCGTATACCAAAAGCACCTATCTTTTATTTGGAGAAACAGAAGTTTGGGCAAAGAAACGTCATACCTCTGGAATCCTTCCAAAACAAAACATAAAATAACTTATTTTTAAAGCATCTTCACTTTGGAGGAATGAATGGTAAAAACTCCTAACTTTCAGTTTCCCTATTTTCACACATTCCTTTCCTATAAGCCCCTTCACACGTTTCCCTCCATTTGAACCTTGCAGCATTCACATAATCTCTGCATTTGCCTAAGGAGAAGCCATATGCAGAGATGTAGTAATTTACTGCTACCCCACTGCTTTCCTTGATTCCTACTTGTATCTACTCCCCCATAATTTCTTTAGGAATAAGGGCTTGATTGGAGATGCCTCTTTCTTGGAATTAGTACCTTCTGACGAGTTGCTTTGGGTTAACAAAAAGTCTAGGGGAGACAGGACAGGAAATCTATTGTCACCTTGCTCACTGGTGAAGGGAAGTGGTACCTGCTCTAAGGTTAAATCAAGGACAGCCAACGCCTATTTGTTTTCAAGAAGTTCAAGCATTGAGGGAGTTGCTAGCATCCTATTCTATTTGAATCAACACCTGCATTTACTTGCCTTGGATAATGAGGAAAAATGGGGTCTCTTAAATATAGCCCTTTGCTATAAATAGACCATCCATCTTAAATTTAATTATTGTCATTGTCAAAGCATAGACTCGGAGAGGCAGAGTGGTGTCGCAGAAATGTTCCTTGACTGGAGGTGGGCACCTGGTTTCAATCGCAGCTCTGGTACTCATTAAGTGTGTGGCCCAGGTTGATTAATTTCACATCTTTAGCCCCCTCTGTCCTCTGGAGTATCCATTTTCTCACCTTAATGGTTTTCAGTGCATCTTGACTTTCCACTCTTACCGAGGCTGCCTTGACTCAGGACCTCATCTTTTTTTTTTTTACTGGGTTTATTATAAGAAGCTCCTCTCTGGTTGCTATTTTTCTAGTCTCACCTCTCTAAACACCCCAACCTCTGCCAAATTTATCTTTTATATTGCGATCAGCAGCAGCTTACGAAAATGTAGCCTCATCCTGTTGCTCTCTGAGTTAAAGACTTCCAAGGGTTTCCTGTAATTTTCATATGAAGGTCCAACTCTTTAGCTTGGTGTGGAGCTAACTACAGGAATGGGAGATGCCTATCGTCCTTTCTCAAGAAGTCTCCGGCAGCCCAGTCATTCCAAAACTATATTTTCCTGAATGTGCTCCTTCTACTAAGCTCTGGATTTTATAATTGTGTCTTGTATTCCTCTCTGCCCTCCTTCTACATGTTCACCTGGCTCACGTCTTATAATTCTCCCAACAGGCTCAGACTTTGCTTCCTTCTGGAAGCTTTCCCTGAATGGATCTGGGTCTGCCCATTTGCAGATGTTGCACACTGAGAGACAACCAAGTATGAAGCTTCATAGTGGACAGTGACGGTGATCACTCCCTTTTCTGCCTCCCGCCACTCCTAATAAAGTGTGAATTGTTCATTCAAAGGCCTGTGCTTTCATCTTTAGTTCTTTGGCAAGCAACTTGATAAATGCCTGGTGTGCAATAAATGAAAACAAGATGGATAGATAAGAAGACTGAACTCTAATAGTCCATCCTTTTATGACATTCTGTGAATGCATACTAACTCAAAGTAATTTTGCATTCTAGAAATTCACTGTATGGTGTTCTATCTTCCTTTCTGGTACAAAAAAAATAGAAGTGTGAATTAAGTCTTTGCAGAATACAAAGGAATGCTAAATTCTAAATCTGCACCTGATATCAAGTGGCAACCAACACTGCACTCGCCACCCCCACCCGCCACCCCTGTTCCACGTCAGTTAGAGTCAACATTCAGCAGAGTCATATTGCACAGGGATGGAGGTTAATAAATACCAATTGCAGTTCAGGGAAGATAAAGGGTGGAGTTATAAGCTTGAGAGCAAAGAGGAAAATGAGAAATTGACAAATAGAAAGTACTTGGGGTTGACCAAAAATTAGATTCATGAAATACTCATTAAGCATATTTTTCTCAAAGCCAATATCAATACACAGAATGCTTTAAAAAGCGGAAGCATTAAAGAGGCTCCCAAATTTTAATATGATATTTGAGAAATAAGGGAGACTAGAATATGATTTGTGATAAGAAATTAACCACATAGTGGTGAAGAGGAGAGTTAATGGTTTGTAAGCTAAACAATGTGGAATCTTCCTAGATCTATTGGTGAAGACTGTGTGGCTCTGAGTTGGTTCCATAATGTCTCTGGGCATTTTTTTTTTTTTTTTTTTTTGGCTGTGGACTAAGGAAACTGACTTATGTAATTCCCATTTCCTGCCACTTTATCATTCTATGAGCCTATAAAACACCATGCAAGAATAAACAATGATTTTATGCACCTAATCAGAGAATGGCCGGTTCTCTCTTCTCAGAAGAAAACCAATTACCCCAAGGGATGTTTGGGGAAGAATGAGAATAAAAGCCATTGTTATTTGGGGATGCAGGAAATCTAGCCAGCTTCCAAACAGAATGGACAGAAATTAACAAAGAAAGCCAAGACCTGGGGCGCTTGGGTGCCTCAGTCCTTTAAGCATCCAACTTTGGCTCAGGTCATGATTTCTCGGTTCATGGGTTCCAGCCCCATGTCAGGCTCTGTGCTGACAGCTCAGAGCTTGGAAACTGCTTCGGATTCTGTGCCTCCCTCTCTCTCTGCCCCTCCCCTGCTTGTGCCTCTCTGTGTCTGTCAACAATAAATACATTTTTTTTAATTAATTAAAAAAAAAGAAAGAAAGAGAGCCAAGACCAGCAACTTTCTATCCAATCAGAAGTCATGGGTCTATCTAGAAGCATGAATTTTCCCTTTGACACAAATTCCTCCAATTTGGCAGCTGGTAGAGACCTCTTAGGTCATCTGATACCCTTGTTGAATTTATCTGAGGCCAAGACGGTAAATGATTGGCATTAACTCAGGGGCAGGCTGATCTGTTTCCTGATGACAGCTTTCCTCCTGCCTTCTGCTGGCTCCTACTTTATGCTCAGTGGCTATTTCTCCCTCCTCATACCTTCCCACACACTTGTATATTTCCAATACACCCTCTGAAAGGGGACAAAAAGAGTTCTCTGCTACCTTGGATGGCAAATCTCAGTTCAGTTTCTCCTGCCTTACCTACCCAAATTCTTTGCTCACTCTTCTCTCCCCTAAAGACAACAGCCAAATCATACAGCACAAATTTTCTTAAATCCAGCATCAACAAGAAATGAATATTTTTGCAGAATGAAGTTTCTCAACCCTTTTAAGGCTACCATTTTTATTTATGGAAATTTTTTATTTTATTTTTAAGAAAGCAAGGGATGACTTAATTTGAACATGCCAAATGATTGATTTTTTTTATTTCCCATGATTGTAGATAAACATTAGTTATCATGTTAAGATCTAAATATAATCATGTAAACTGTAGGCAGAGTCAGGATAGCATCATTTGAACCTCAGTTATTTACCCTAGTGCTACATTTTCTCTCAAATAATTTTTCAGCCTACTCTCTTGTAAATCTTCTCACCATCTGTGGTGTGTGTGGGTAGTTCTTTCTCTGGCTTCTTGCTTTTGAGTATTGAATGTTGTCAGAGCAGAAAAAATTTGATTTTTTTTTTTTTTTGCCAGTTTATCTTTCTATGGTAAACTATGAGTGAGATGTGCAAGCTTTGGTGTAATGTTTCTTTTAGTACTTGATGCATGCTTTTCATTCATACCCACTTTTTAATAAAAATTTAAATAAGAGGTGCGCCTGGGTGGCTCAGTTGGTTGAGCATCTGACTTTAGCTCTGGTCATGATCTCGAGGTCCGTGGGTTCGAGCCCCACGTCAGGGTCTATGCTGACAGCTCAGAGCCTGGCGCCTGCTTCAGATTCTGTGTCTCCCTCTCTTTCTGCCCCTCCCCTGCTCACACTCTGTCTCTCTCTGCCTCAGAAAGTAAAAATAAACATTAAAAAAACTTTAAATAAGAATAAATAAATAATAGTAACCACCCAGTACCATTTTTTTTCATGTTCTAAGCACCTACCTGGAAGGAACAGGGTTGGGGACATGGTCTGCGTTTACCTTAAAATAGTAGGTAAGTTGAAAATAACACTGCAAATTGAAGTCTAAGACAAAACAAACAAAATGAAGATTAAAAGGTATGGGAAATCACAAATAAAAAGAAAATAAGAGATTAACATAAATGTGAAAAAGGCACATAATTTGGTTTTATTGGCCTATGTTCACTTCTTGAATTAGTCTCATCGGGGAGGTTCTTCCCTCAGCTGCAATGTGCTTAGGTCAGCATTTTTAATTCTATTTTCCACATGTGCAAGGAAAATGAAGCTGTTTTATTTCTCCAGTTTCTTAGTTATATTTGATTCCATCTGTTTGTAGCTACGTAGCACTCTGTTTAGCTTGATACTTATACCACCCATAAAACCAGAAGGAGTGATTTGTAATTAAGGACTTAAATATTTTAACAGGCTACCCCAACATGCTTCTTAACAAGTACTATTGTACTGGGGCCATCATGTAGCAGGTTTTTTGCTTTTTATTTGTTAAATAAATTAGCATATATTATTTTATGTTATATTGTTAAAGACGACAGTGTAACTATTGAAATTAGATGCTGCAAAGTTGGGATGGTTTAAGTGTTACTTTAAAATTAACTTTACGGCACATTTTACTAGAACTGTGACAGAATTTACTTCTAGCTGACACTGAATTATTTTTATAATAAAAAATCTTATATAATTACAAAGCACAAGTTATTGTAAACTTTCCATGGGAAGAAAGAAATCTCTGTTGCTAAAATAATGGTGCAATTACAGAGGATTTGCTGAGAAAGACACTGATGTTGAGACTTCACATGCTCTGTGATCAAGAAACTTCATTCTCTGGACATTTGTACTAAAAATCGATCTGACAGGGGCGCCTGGGTGGCTCAGTCGGTTAAGTGTCCGACTTCAGGTCATGATCTCACGGTCCGTGGGTTCGAGCCCCGCGTCGGGCTCTGTGCTGACAGCTCAGAGCCTGGAGCCTGCTTCAGATTCTGTGTCTCCCTCTCTCTCTGCCCCTCCCCCATTCATGCTCTGTCTCTCTCTGTCTCAAAATAAACATTTAAAAAATAATAATAATAAATAAATAAAAAAAAACGATCTGACAATTTAGATTGGGCCCACAGGACATTTATGTTTTCATTCTGTTGAGGTTGCTAAATGAATTAATGACATGATAATGTTGCAAGGGGAACAGTAGAGCTGGTTAAGGGATCAAGGTTGAAGAATATAATTAATATATATGAGCAGTTCCAAATCTTTTTTAAAGAAAGCATCACACATTTCATAGCTACTTATTTGTTTCTGTATGCAGTTGGACGTAAACACTGAATACACACATTATATGCTAGAGAGATTTATGAGAATTTTAATGAAAAAGTGCAGCAATGTCTAAGTTTAAATATTGGTTTTGCCATTTTCAAGTTGTACTATCCTTGACAAGTTACTTAACATCTCTGTGTTTCCGTTACTGGTTGTGAAAGGGGCCCAAAACAGCTTCCTTGCAGGACTTAAGAATTAAAGTTAATAGGGGAGCCTGAGTGGTTCAGTCAGTTAAGTGTCCGACTCTTGATGTCAGCTCAGGTCTTGATCTCTGGGTCCGGAGTTCAAGTCATGTTGCACTCTGCACTGGGCATGAAGCCTACCAAGAAAAAAGAAAGAAAGAAAGAAAGAAAGAAAGAAAGAAAGAAAGAAAGAAAGAAAGAAAGAAAAGAAAGAGAGGGAATGAGAAAAAGAGAAAGAAAGAAAGAAAGAAAGAAAGAAAGAAAGAGAAAGAGAAAAAGAGAAAGAAAGAGAGAGAGAAAAAAGAGAGAAAGAAAGAAAAGAAAAGAAAGGAAAAGAAAAGAAAGGAAAAGAAAAAAAAGGAAAGAAGGAAGAGTGAAAGAAAGAAAGGAAGGAAGGAAAGAAGAAAGAAAGAAAAGGAAGGAAGGAAGGAAGAAAAAGAAAGAAATACAAGTATATAGAACAGTGTTTGACAGGTAGTGAATATTTAATAAGGCTTGTTTCTTTTACAATAATTCCTATCATTCTTGATTCAGTATGTCTAAATTACCTTGATTTACATGCATCATATTTTCTGTACTGAATTGTGTTATTCAGGGGACAGCAGGTAATAATGATCTACATTTTTATATTATCATTCAGTTTACAAACCATTTTCACAAATGTTCATATCACTTACCATTGATTATTTTGATAAAACAAATTTTATAGCAAAGGCATAGAAGAATCCAAGGGTTTTCCTAATTTTCCCATATTATGTCAAAATTATTTTCAGAGTAATTTATCATGTTTATTTTATTGAGAAAAAAATAACTTCACTTGTTTAAAAAATACTGATTATTTTTTGTTTTGTTTTGTTTTCAGTGTAGGAGAGCTTTGACCTGGGCATTGAAATGGATGTATTTCCTAAAGAAATCATTCTCTCAGAGCTTTACTTTTAGGATCTGGTATGTAGATAAATATCCAGGGTCTGTCACATAATAGAGATTTAATCATTTTTAATAGGAATTTTAAAATTGATTCCATGTGGTATAGTGGGTAATTATTGTGCAAGGGGCACCCGGATGGTTCAGTCAACTCGTTAGGCTTCCAACTCTTGATTTCTGCTCATGTCATGATCTCACAGTTACTGAGATGGAGCCTTCTGACGGGCTCTACACTAACGGCATGGAGCCTGCTTGGGTTTCTCTCTCCTTCTCCCTCTGCCCGACCCCCTCCCCCCAGCCCCCCGCCCAGCTTGCACACATGCTCTTTCTCTCAATATAAATCAATCAACATAAAAAAAAGATAATTATTGTATCTATACAAAATGCTCTAGATTTTTAAATTTCAATATTCCCCAAGTATTTTAAACTCTTAAATCCTTAAGTGAAGCCCTTTGTGTTGTTAATGGGCATAACAGGAAATTTAATTTTGTTATTCCTCCATAGATGGTTTCTTTCACTTTCAATATATCTACCAAACCCACCCCCACCATGAACTGATATTGATCCTAACCTTAGTACACACAAGCATTCACATGTATCTCCTGTCTTTACTCAGTGAGGATCAAGTTCACCATCAATGCATTTCCCATCACAATCAAGGGACTATAGATTGTCAAACACCTTCAAAGATGGAAACATTGACTTAACATCAGCCCCATTTCAATCAAGCTTCTGTCTTCTCCAAATCCTGATTTTCCTCTCTCTCCAGCCTGGACTTCCAGGCTTTTATTTTCAAGATACTCAAAGCAGATCATTTTGCAGTGGTTCTCAAAGCGTTGCTTCTAACTCCCTACACCAGAGTTATCTGTGACACTTATAAGAATGCACATTTCTTGGTCCCCTGCCATAACCTAAATTAGAATCTTTAAGATTGTTTAAATTTACATATTTGGTGGCAGCTGGGTGGCTCAGTCAGTTAAGCATCTGACTTCCGTTCAGGTCATTATCTTGCAGTCGGTGAGTTCAAGCCCCATGTCAGACTCTGTGCTGACAGCTCGGAGTCCGGAGTCTGCTTCACATTCTGTGTCTCCCTCTCTCTCTGCCCCTCCCCCCCCTCAAAAAGTAAATAAACATTTAAAAAACTACATATTGGATGAACTCATGTGCTTTAATTATGCACAAACCACTGAAATGAGAGGGGATGCACTTTATACACCAGTTTTTAGCAACACCACAAAATAGAAAACTCTTCTCCTAGTTGCTGGCTCCACGAGAAAAATATCAGAATCCAGAGCCCTTGTGAGCATAAATCACAAACCTGTGCAATTCCACACTTCTCCTGGGATAACTGCCAAGTTGCAAAGAAGGCTTAATTTTGAATTAAATAGATTAAATTTCAATTAAGTTTACGTGCTCATTTAACATACTACTGCGGTATTCGATACGCTAAACAAACCCATTTAAGCTACCATTTTTATGAATTTTTAGGTATCCATTATAATCACTTGTATATGTTTTCTATATTCTCCATGAGTTTTATTAAAGAATAATGTAGTAAGCACTTACAATACACAGGCACACCGCTCTTTGAATTTTACATGCATTATCACATTTGATTCTCCCAGTGAATTGCTGGGAGAATCAATAATTATTCCCAGCTTTGCATATAGGAAACTGAGGCTTAGAAAAATCCAGTAAATCATAGTTAACACATGTAGAACTAAGATTCTAACTCAAGTCTGTATGATTCCACATGTCATGTCTTATGTTTTTGTGCATTCAGTTACTATTTGCTCTTCCCATGGCAAGTTTCTAAAAGATTTGTCTTCCATAGCTGTATACAGTCTTTACATTTTTAGTATTAACAGGCAACACAATCATAAAGTCAAGCAGGTCAATATTTTCCAGTGCTATCCAACATATCCCCCAAGTCCTACCGTATAGATGTAATCAGATGACAGTTTCAGGCAGTATAGTTGTGTCTATAAGGTTAGCCTATGTGAATGATGTTATCAACCTCATTTCTTTTCCCAGTATAAATCATCCAGTAATCAGAGTGACAGTAAGTTAAAGGCTGATACACTCAACCCACAAACTAGCATTCTTGTTTAATTGCAGTATCAATATAAATGTTCATAATAAAGTGAAACCTAAGCCAATAGATTCAAAATCATTGAATTAGTTGTGTGCTTAATGCTCCAAATCCCACATGTTTTCTCTCATTTAATTTCGCTGTTAATATTACATCTAGAACCACGTTGCTTCAACAGATAATTGATTAAAGTAACTAAGTGATTGGAAAGATATAATCAGGAATCAGATGCAAACAAAAGTGAGTTCAATCCACCTCAATTGTAGCTGGTGTTCATTTAGTGAAATTTGCCTAGAAGCAAAGCTTTGTTATACTGATTCAGAGTTGGAAAGGAACACCAAAGTCAGAAGACACAGCCCTAAGCCCTCAAATCACTGTTCAAGATATTTATCAGTCCTGGTGTTAAAGATGATTATTTGACTCATTCAATAAAATAGAGAAATGTTTAAGTACACAATACCTTATTGTTAACTATAGACACTGTGCTGGGCCACAGATCTACACATTGGACAGTATTTCCTCCTCCATGCCCTAATAATCACCATTATCTATTTCTATACCTTTAAATACTTCAGACGCCTTATATGGAGGAATCATGTAGTACTTGTCCTTCTGTGACTGACTTATCTCACTTAGCTTAGTGTCTCCCAGGGGCATCCAGCTTGTCACAAATGATAGGATTTCCTTCCTTTTGAAGGCTGAATAATATTCCACTGTGTGAATATGCCACATTTTCTTCATCCATTCATTTGTCAATGGACATATGGGTTGTTTTGATATCGCGGCTATTGTGAAAAATAGTGCAGTGAACTTGGGAGCTCTTCAACATCCTGATTTCAGTTCCTTTGGAAATGGGATTGCTGGATTATTATAATACTTGTATTTTTTTTGAGGAACCTCCATACTATCTTTCATTGCTGTAGCAATTTACATTCCCACGAACAGTGCACAAGGATTTCAATCCCTCCACAACCTTGCCAACACTTGTGTTGTTGTTGGTAATAGCCATCTTCATAGGTGTGAGGTGGTATATTTCAGTGTGGTTTCGATTTGCATTTGCCTGATGATTGATGTCGAGCATCTTTTTGTATACTGACTGGCCATTTGTATGTCTTTGGCAAAAGGTCAAGTCCTTTGTCCGTTGTTTAATTGGGTTATTATTATTATCGCCATTATTGCTATGAATTGCTTATATGTTTTGGAAATTAACCCCTTATCAGATATACGGTTTGAAAGTATGTTGCCTTTGTTGCACACAAGCTTTTTCGTCTGTTGTAGTCGCACGTATGTATTTTTGCTCTTGTTGCCTGTACTTTCGGTGTGCCGTATCCAAGAAATCGTTTATTAGGAGGAGAGTGGTAAGTGTCGTTACCACACAAAAAAACCAACAAATAGCAAAAACAATAACAACACCAACAACAAAAACCACAAAGAAACACAAGGCAAATCTGAGCGCTGACGAGTATGTTTTCTTACCTGGGCTGCAACGATGGTAACATGAGTGTGTACGTTTGTCTAGACTCACCAAATTGCATACATTGGTTACGTGCAGTTTCTGTATGTAAGGTATCTCCTAATAAAGAAGCTGGAAAAAATTAAGAAAATAGCCATTAGAAAACAGTCACACATACCTAAAAGTGCTCCTAGGGTTGACTCCCGCCCTTCTTTTTCTTCACTCAGATGTTATCTAACCTACCAAGGTGACTTATGATTCCAACTGCTAAAGCCGGTTATATGTGCAGTAATAAGAATAACAATAGGTTGCTGGTCAGCATTAAATTGCTTATAAATACCATCAGAATTTAGCCAATATAATACACACTTTTATTAACCCATCAGCTATTTGACATCATCTTGCACAATAATTGCATTGATGGGTTCTATCAATGACCTCCCCACAGGGGCACTTGGGTGGCTCAGTCAGTTAAGTGTCTGACTCATGATTTTGGCTTAGCTCAAGATCTCACAGTTTGTGAGTTCGAGCCCCACACTGAGGTTCTTTCTCCCTGTCTCTGTCCCTCCCTCACTTGCGCTCGCTCGTTCTCTCTCAATTAAATAAATAAACTTTAAAAAAAAATGACCTCCCTATAACCACACCCTTTGCCCTGTAATTTTTTCCCTGTAGTCCTCTCTGTCTGACTTTGGCTCAATATGTTACCTGATTGGCCAATAGAATATTTGGAAGCTTGATATAAACCAAGGCTTGAAGAATCTCTTGCACATTTACATTTCTTTTTCTTGCTTCTCTGCAATAATTGTTAGAACAGATCTGAGCTAGCCCGGGGACAAGGCTGGGCTAGCCTGCTGGAGAATGAAAAAACATACGGAACACAGGCAAAAAATTTTAGTCAAAGCCTGAGACGTGTGTGAGAACACAAACATCATCAGCAAAACCTTATAACCAGCCCTCAGTTGATTGTAGACAACAGTTCAATTCACCTAGCCACTAGCATCATGAGAAGTAATAGATAGTTGCTTATTTAAGCCAGTAGGTTTTCAAGAGTTAGCGGTAATAGCTAATTGATATACATGGAAGAATATTTTATGGAAGATATTTGAATGATGCCAGTTATATAATTTCTATCTTATTTGTACATGTATATACGGAGGAGAGCACTGAAGTGCATATACTTTAGTATAAGATTGAAATTGTCAGTGCACCCAAGGGGTTGTGAAGGATTGTAAGGTGTTATATCAGAAAAACCAGGTTAACTAAATTGTTGAGTTGTATCACCCCCTGTAGCAGTCATAGATATACAGGGATTGGACTTACAAGTCAAGTCAGAAAACATCAATTTCATCATCGAATCTGTTATTTTTTAAAATTTTTTAAAAATGTTTATTATTTTTGAGAGAGAGAGAGAGAGAGCATGAGCAGGGAAGGGGCAGAGAGAGACAGGGAGACAGAGAATCCAAAGCAGGCTGCAGTCTCTGAGCTGTTAGCACAGAGCCTGATGCGGGACTCGAACCCATAGACTGCGAGAGATCATGACCTAAGTGGAAGTCGGATGCTGACCAACTGAGCCACTCAGGCGCCCCATCAAATCTGTTCTTACTGAAACAATAACACCATCGGAATAGACTTGTGTATTACCATTAGCAATACGAAAATAATTTATGTTCTTATTCTGCAGATAAATGATTTTGCATAATTCTTTCCACCTTAGCAACAACAACAAAAATTTATGCTTTTTTTGAACCTCCATCTCCCCTGCCCTCTACTACTAAAAACAGTTGTTGTTGTTTTTTTCTTTCTGGTTTTAACCCAAGTTGAAAATAGATATTTAATTATGCTTCTGCAGTTTCTATGTCCTGTGGCCAAATGCAAACGTGGCATCAGATTTCTTATGAAAGACTTTAGCCACACCTGGCAAAATGCTGCTTTGCTTCAGTTCCTCGTCTTGATTACAAATTTATGGAAGAAGGCAAGTGCAGAAACCCGGTTGCAAGCCTTGAGGAAGTCAGGGATGAGTTGCATGACCTTGGGCAATTAACTTCATACCTGCTTGACTCCGGTTACTCATGAGGGGGATGAGAGAGCAAGAGCCAATCATCTTTCATCACAGTACCTTAGGAAGCAGACTGGAAAGTTAAGAACATGGGACTTAGAGACAAGCAGATTTTCTTCAGATCCCTGTTAACCATTTACAATATGGCATTGAGTATTTTAATCATTGAGCTTCTGCTTCGTCGTTTGCAAACTGAGAATAAGAGACATTTTAAGGGCCATTGAGTGGATTCAATAGATTAAGACACTTTTGTCCTCAGTGCTGCAAACCTCAGGTCTTCAAAGGGGCCCTCGGTGAATAGCATCTCCATTCTCTACCAGGTTCTAAACACTTTGAGAGAGAAGAGAAAGAGTCAATATGGAGGCCAAAATGTCCTTAACGTCAATGGGGATAAGGTGGCTTTGGGCGACAGCCAAATGAGTCTCCCAAGTAAATTCCAGAATTGGGCAAATTTTATCCACCAGTCATAGGCAGAGGTGGAACAGAGCACCAGTTAACATTAAGGGTCTGGGTAACATTCAGCCCGGGAAGGAGCAAAAGGGAACTCACACTTTTCAGGACCAATCTTGCTCTCAAGCCAAATAAAGGGCGGAGCTGAGCCAAACATGAACTTCACAAATTACTGATCAGGTAAATCACTTGATCTCCCCTCGGTCAGGATGAGGGAAACAGCAGAGAGGCCAGTGATTATGACTGAATTCACTTTTCAGGAAGAAAGCTTTAGAATGGGTTAGAAGTATGGCCAGCCAATAGCAGGCAACCAATATCCAGTATTTACTGTAATTACTTGTTTAAATGTCACATTGGCTTTCTTAGATCACTAGGATTTTATTTAGATTGCTTTGACATTCAATTAGTTTCACTTATACGCAAGAACGATCAGATGAGATGTAAGGAATTAATTCCTATGGTGAATTGTTTCTTTCTAGACCTACTTGTTTCCAGAATACTTGGTAAAATTCTGTCCAAAGTATTAAATCTTGCCTCATGTTACTCCTACACCTCCAATTTTATTAGAAAGACAGTCATTATGAAACTACTGTGATAGGCATCATATGTTAGTATATCTCAAACATTTATAACAAAAATAGAGTGAGTGGCCCTTGGTTGGGATGGTAATGAAACGTGGTCAAGATCAACAGATCACACATCTTAAAAACTAACAAAATTTAATGTGTGTTTTCCTTGTATATGAGAGCAAGACTTATGTGTCTTTTAAATTTTCTGAGATGCATAAAAATTCTTGAGAGCTCACATTCATAAAAATATCATTTAAGGCTGGCATTAGTGATTTGCCCAAGAAGAATCCTGAATTTTCTGCCTAATTCCTAAACACAGACTTCTCCCTGAAGCTTTACAGCTATATTCATTATTTTAGAAGAAACCTCACATCATTGAACCCCTGACTTAAACTCTTAGTTTCTTTCCTGTGAAGTTAAGGAACATCTTCTTTTCCTACCGCAACAATGTAACATGAGGCTACACTAAGACACTGAGTAGGAAAGTGCTTTAAATAGTATCAATACTAACAAACACTTGAAATTACTTTTAGATGTGTCTTTAGTCTTTTTCCAAATACCAGTCCCAAGTTTCTGGTGTCCTTCATCGGCTTTTCCCTTCTGTCACTACTTGAGGAAGATGATGTAAAGACGACCTTACAAATTTTCACAAAGTATGCTACAAAAACTGACTAATGGTGCATACTGATGGGAAAGCTACATGAAATTGATTAGAAAAGAGGGAGCACTTCAGAGAGCATTGTTGCTGCCTTGCCTGCAGGGCATGTGTGTGCAGGTTTGAGAGCATGGGAAGGAAAGTCCCCCATACAATGTCTTAAACATTGGCAACACTAAATACACTGATGCATAGAGACAAAATAAGTTCATCATCCTGAAATGCCCAGGTGAGCTTCCTTCTAGTGAGATCCCATCAAGAAAGTGGAGAATGTGGTTCCACTGTCTCTGTACACAATTAATTTGTCCTTAAATACTACAAGGACTGCCCTAAGGAGAAAGTGAATGTGCAAGCGAAAAGAGAATTGAGTCATCCCAACAAGAACGATTTGGGCAAGAACAGTCCAGGGCATCTAGTCCCACAGAGCTACAATTGCCTCGGGCAGAAGAAGAGAGAGGGAAATAAAGCTCTTTTCCCCCCCTATTCTGCATTAAAGCCACAAAGATGCCTTCTGATAGGAGGACATGCTGTAATTTTGTTTTAATGTCTTCAGTAGAATGGTGCCATTTAGTTCAGCTTTTAATGCGGCCTTAAATTGCTGTTTTATTACCCTTGTTGACATTCTGGAAGCATGAAATTAGCAAATCACATTAAAGAAGCAAACAAAAAAAGCAAGAAACCTCAGCCTAGTTAAACAATGCCAGCATAATCCACGTATTTGAATAATGTTCTTACCTTAAAACACCAGGCATATATTTATTTCAAGGTTTCTTTTCCCACAGCCAATGAATTAGTTTTATGAATAATTGCATATTCCATTGCATCTCAAATGCATGCACTCATTGCGAACTTGAAAGATGCTCTGTGTTGTGTGGCAGAAAGAAGATAGTTTGTAACTCTTTTTTCCTTTTCGGAAATAACTCCTCTGGACTCTTCTTGAGGAAGGCATCCTGTTCTTAAAACAATCCTTGTCAATAGCTTTGCTGCTCCACGCGGGGGACACTTCCCTCGGTTATAACGATGATCATTTTATTTGGAAGATAAGCAACTTTACAGTTACAGAGTGAAAACCGTTTCAATCAAGGTCTCTTTATCCTGCTGTATGGATCTACCTTGACTTGCAATGGGGTTAAGCGCTAATAAACCTACCTTCAGTAGGAAGTGTCTGAAGTCAAAAATGCACCCAGCGCGCCTAACGTACACATAGCTTAGCCTACCTTACATATGCGCAGAACCCTTACGTGCGCCTACGCTGGGGCAAAATCATCTAATGCAAAGACTAGTTTATAATGACGTGTTGAGTAGCCATGTAATTTACTGACGCCTGGACTAAAAGTGAAACCAGAATGGGCGTATGGGTACAGAATGGTAGGGAGCCTGGTGATGGCCTGGCTGATTGGGAGCTGTGGCTACCTCCCCCTGCCCAGCAGCACGAGAGAGGATTCTCCTGCACATCCCTCGCCTGGGAAGAAGATCTAAATCCAAAATCCAACATACAGTTTTCACTGAATGCCGCTCACTTTCACACCACTGTAGAGTTGAAAAACTGAGAGTCAAACCTTCGTAAGCGGAGGACGGTCTATAATCCAAATGTAGCTACCTATGCGTCTTTTCCTCATCAAACTAAAAGTAGCGATGTAAAATAAATTAGTATCTTTACCTGGTCTAGTATTATTAAATAAAGGAGGCAACCTCAAGCATTCATTTCAGGGGAGTGCATGAAGGACAGGCTTTTTATAGCACACCTTTTTATTTTTGGCTCACAGACATCCATTTCCCCTTTCTAGCAGTGCCTTAATTTCATTATGAGAAATTAGCCCTTCCTTATTGGAATTAGGCTGGTGAGACTGTAATTAGAGTTTCTTCCTCTGCTGGCCAGAGAGTGGAAAGAAACCTCAAACTAGGCTAACCTGCTGACCTTGGCGTTGGATCTGAATTTTGAGAAGATCCAAGGGACTGAAGATTCTTAGAGTTCTCTTACAAGAAGTGACGTACTGATGCCACTTGAATCCTGACTATCACTTAATAGGTGTGTGGCAGTAAACAGGTAGCTTAGGTACCCTGAGTTGGCTCCGTTGTAACTGAGGAGAATGACAACACCGAACTCAAAAGTTCGTGAAGAGGACCAACGAGCTAACAGATGTGAACGCATAGTAGTGGATGAATGTTGGCTACTGGTATTATTCTTGCCCCTTGGACCAAATGTAGCAAAAGTGCTACCTTGACCACTTAGCCTATCGTGGCAAATTTTGTGGCTCCTTTTCTGGTTCACCAGCCTCCAGAGCTGCCTTGGTACTCCTTATTTCTAAGTTGGTGGTCCATTCTCCTGTGGATTGAGAGTCCCAGGGGATCTTCCAATAAATTATCTTAGGTTTAACCTGCTCAGGGTCATTTTCTTATGGTCACAACCAGGGAGTCTTTCCTGACACACACTCATATCGACACGCTGTAGTTTCTAGACAAATTCAGAACCGATCACAGGGTTTTAATTTTAAAAAGCCAAGCTAGAGAAATTGGCAGATAGAGATATGGGTGTTCGATGCCTCACACTAAGATGTATAAGAAGTCCAAATAAAGAAGTCCAAATAAATACGTTAGAAGGTATTCCTTTGGTGACGTTGTCCACAAAAAGATTCAATAGTTATCAACCATGATCAGCAATGTAGCGTGCTTCGTTTACAACAAGTAAATCGGAATCCGTGAGATGTACGTATATATCACTAGGAACTCTCTTGGGAATTTTTCTTGCATTTAAGGTTATAAAGTTAAGGTTGCAATTAAGGTTATAAAGTGTTCTTTCATCTTTGGGGTTCTACACTTAAAGCAGGAAATTAAGACTTTAATGAGGGCCCAGAGGAGAAGACAGAAAATTATTAAAAGAATGAGGAAAATATTATATATGAAAAGACCAGAAGAACGGAGAATTTTGAGCTGAGAATTTTCAGAACAGAAAAATAAGGTCCTGGAAAGTGCTGGCTTTCGATACATGCTGCAGATTATTGTAGGAGTGGTGATACATGACTCTTTAGGGTATATACTAAGTGAGTTTGCTTGTGAAATAGAGGCTAGACGGTACAAAGACTCTATAGACTCCACATTTTATAAGAAGTAAAAATAAAGAATAAAAAAAAGCTTAGAAAATTTGGAACCCAGTTCTTTCAGAATTTCTTAGGGCAAAGAGGATATGGTGTGGTTGGACTCAGAATAACCCAAGGTCCATCCTTGCTGGAAGTAATTCATACATGTGGAGGGCGAGATTTAGGTCCACCTGCCTCCGCACCAAAGCTTTATTATTTAAATATCTCTGCCAAAAATTTGAGGACTCTTTTCCTCACCAATGCCTCGTTCAGGTCAGGAAAGAGAAACTTGAAAGAGAGTGAAGGGCTCTTTAGCCTCATCTTGAATTGGTACAGCCAGTGGACAGAGCAATATTCCAAATGAAGGTCCGCTAAGCCAGAAGTTTGGTGATGCTTTGTGCCGAAATAAACGGTGCCACACGTTTGGCACCTCATGGACCCTCCACCAGCCAGATTGCGTGTGTGTGAGACGATTTTAGTTGGCTTTAATTCTGAAAGTCTCTAAATTAAAGTATCTGCTCTCTTCGCTGCTATCTTCGCATTCCAAAACCAAATTGTTCATTTTTGTTTTTAAGGGCAATAGAGCACCTGGACAGATTTGTAGTATAGACTGATAGAAAATGAAGGAAAAGTGCTTATAATCCACATTCTACGCTTAAACGGCTCTTAAGATTTGGGGAATGATCTGAAGTGTCTGCTTCAGCGGCATCTTCTGGAAAATGAGGAGAGTAATAAAGTCTTCATCTGTGTCACCTTCTTTAGAGAGTGACTGTGAGGGGCGCCTGGGTGGCTCAGTCAGTTACGCGTCCGACTTCGGCTCAGGTCACGATCTCACGGTTCGTGGGTTCCAGCCCCGCATCGGGCTCTGTGCTGACAGCTCAGAGCCTGGAGCCTGCTTCTGATTCTGTCTCTCTCTGTCTCTGCCTCTCCCTTACTCACGCTCTGTCTCTGTCTCTCAAAAATAAATAAATGTAAAAAAAAAAATGTAGAGAGTGACTGTGAATAACCAGAATACTAAGGTGCCCAAATCTTCTAGTCTCATGGCATACAAAACCCCACGTATAAGATAAATAAAATTCACAGATACATTTTTAGAATAGAATCTTTACTTCTGCCAGTGAAATAGATTTTAAGACTGGAATAAATGGTTATGTGGTTTTGTTGTTTGTTTGTTTGTTTTGGTTTCGTTTGTTTTTTGTTTTTTTGTTTTTTTTTTTTTTACAAATACTTATATAGTATTTCTGGCCACCTTGAAATATTTAATTTAATCATCATAGCGATGTGCCTTAGGTCTTCTTATTATCATCTGCATTTTACAAATAAGGACACTGGGGCCTAGAATGGTTGAGTAGCTTGTCCGCGTGTTACACAGCTGTATTCATGAGCTGGAGTCGAATTTAAACTCAGGAATGCTGGTTACACACTCTGTGCTCATACCTACCGTATATTCTGCTTCATTGGAACATCCTTGTGAGCGATGTAAGTCCCAAACAAGGGAAGTTAATCCCATAGATGCAGTAAAGTTTTGACCTAGTGCACATCTTTTCTAGAGAACTTCTTAGAATTTCTTCCAGTGTGATGCTCCGCACTTGACTGAGGAGATGTTGAACATACTATAATGGGTGTCTGATGTGAGTAAATCATGTCCCTGAAGCTCTTCGAGGGCTTTTTCTTCCAGGTGCTCATGGTGTTACATGTGCTTCTATCTCCTGGAAAATAAAGTCAAGATGGTCTGGTATTGCAGCTGAGTATTTGAATTTTCAAGTTGTAAGTGACAAACGTGTTCTCTCATGAAGTCCGTTACAGCTATTGACATTATAAGCCACAAATCTAGGTCATTGTCCAAAGTTTATAGCAGGGACTTTTTAGATCAAACAGGTATGTAATGGGGATGCAGAAAGCAGCCAAAGAAACACATAGAAGGAAGATAAGTCTAGTGGAATATGTCTATTTCTAATGCCAGAGTATGGATGAAGACCTTAGGTGAAAATAACAGGATTGAAGAAAATCCAACTATGGGTGTAGTTGGGTTACATCACAAGGCACTCTTAAGATGTTCTCCTAATTATTAACTAATACTCTGAAGAAAATGTATACCCAGTGCCACTTGATAAAAGTATTTTGTACCACCTTGCTGAGAAGGGCTAAGAAAAGTAAAACTATGTTAAGAATATAGACTTCTGGGGAACTTTCCATCTGAGAAGAGCGGGCATCATTGAAACTAGTAAAATTGTTTCTGCAAACACATTTAGGCCACACTACAAACAAAATATTATTAGGTATTATATAAACCAGGGCCTTTCACACAGGAATTTAGGGGAACAAGCGTTTGAGATGTTTGGTTCCATTTTCTGCCTATACTCTCTATATAGATGGCATTCAGGACCTATGACCAGCCATTTATTCTGACATTCAACACATATTGACTAAATATTCTATGTTAGATATTGTGCTAAAAGATGGGATTTATTTATTTAAAAAAATTTTTTTTAACATTTATTTAGTTTTGAGACAGAGAGAGACAGAGCATGAATGGGGGAGGGTCAGAGAGAGGGAGACACAGAATCTGAAACAGGCTCCAGGCTCTGAGCTGTCAGCACAGAGCCCGACGCGGGGCTCGAGCTCACGGACCGTGAGATCGTGACCTGTGCTGAAGTCGGCCGCTTAACCAACTGAGCCACCCAGGCGCCCCTAAAAAATGGGATTTATCAGGGAGCACACAACAAGTCTGTGGAGCTCATAGTCTAATGAGAGAAGAGGGATATTTATTTATTTATTTATTTATTTATATTTATTTATTTTGAGAGAAAGAGAGCACAAGCAAGGGGAGGGCAGAGAGAGAAGGAGAGAGAGAATCCCAAGCAGGCTCTGTGCAACAGTTTGTGATATTATGACCTAAGTTGAAAACAAGAGTGGGACACAACCGACCGAGCCACTCAGGTGTCCCGAGAGGAGGGATATTTAATAGAATTAAAATCAATTGAAAATTATGAAAAATATGATAAAATAAGGTGGAGTTTTACTTTGGGGTAAAAAGGCACTGATGGAGGACAAGGAAGGTCACTCTGAACAAACAGCATTTTCTATTCTTGAATAGTTCCTAGCTCAGACACACTCTACCAAGTAATTAAGCAATATGACTTAATTGAGGAAACACAGGCATTAAAATTGAATAGCCAGGAGATAAAAAACAAACTAAATAGGTTTACACATTATTTTACCTCCTTGATCATCAGTTTCCTTGTCAGTAAAATGGAATCATTACTACCTTGAAGGGTCATTTGGAAAAGTAAAACAAGGACAAGTATCTAGTACATAGTAGGAACTCAGTGAATCATAGAATTATATTGTTGTTCTTTTTTTTTATCTTAAGAGAGAGACCAAGTCGGGGGAGGGTGGCAGAAGGAAAGAGAGAATTTTAAGCAAGCTCCGTGATCAGTGCAGTCCCTGAAGCAGGGCCACAACAGTGGGACCATGACCTGAGCTGAAATGAAGAGTCAGACATTCAACCGACTGAGCCGAGCACCCCTACCTATTGTCATTTTTATTGCTGTCAATTATAACAATAAAAATTTATTTGTCAAGTCTTGCACTACTTGCCTCTTTAAGGATAAAAACATGAAAATCTTTGAGCTAATATATATAAATTTATACAGGTAAAATCGTATTCACTGCCAATTACTGTAGGGGATACACAAATATGGAAACTTCCATTGACGTAGGCCATTCATTGTATAATATGAAAAAAAGTCAGGAAGACTGACAGTTTCTTTTTTTTTTTTTTTTTTAATGTTTATTTATTTTTGAGAGAGACAGAGACAGAATGCGAGTGGGTTGGGACAGAGAGAAGAGGGAGACACAGAATCTGAAACAGGCTCCAGGCTCTGGGCTGTCTGCACAGAGCCCGACGCGGGGCTCGAACTCACGAGCTGCGAGATCATGACCTGAGCTGAAGCCGGACGCTCAACCGACTGAGCCACCCAGGCGCCCCAGGAAGACTGACAGTTTCAATGGAAAGTTAGAAGACAGAGTAAGTTACTCTGATTTCAATACTTTATTAGGCTCTGTGTTAATTGTCTGTGAAAGTGTGGACATGAAAGATAATGTGGTTGTCATCACATAGGTCCCCATGTGATTTCGTGAACAATTTCATTGAAATAAAACATTTCAATCAAGCTTCATTCATTGATCTGTGCACAAAAGAATCCAATGCAGCTATTTTCGAAAATTTCCATCAGAGAAACAAATTCTGGCAACTTCTCTGGGTAAGCATAATTCAAAGATGTGAATTCATTTTTTTTTAAAGTACCCAGCACTTTTTTAAAAAATGTTGATTTATCTTTGAGAGAGAAAGAGAGAGAGAGAGTACAAGCAGGGAGGGGCAGAGAGTGAGGGCGCAGAGGATCCAAAGTGGGCTCTGTGCTAACAGCAGAGAACTCACGAACCGTGAGATCATGGTCTGAGCCGAAGTCGACAGTCAACTGGCTGAGCCACCCAGGTGCCCCCAAGCATCCAGCATTTTTAAGAAGAAATCTGTAGATTGCTCCAGTCACATGTTGACCTTTAGGTTTAGAAATTAACTTAGGAAGACTCAGAGCAAGAATTTCAAGAGTTTTAACTTAGACCAAAGTATGAGCTACTAAATGTTCAATCCCCTTTCTTGGATGGGACAGAAGACCAAGGTCCTGGTTGCGATTGATCTGAAATTTGGGCTGGTCATGAAGCTAGAGATTTGTTTGGGGGCGATCTTGTAAATAACTGGTGTTAAGGAACAATTACCAGGGGATGAGTTCGGAGAATATGGACTTCTCACGAGAAATCTAATGGGAATTTCTTAAAGTATGATCCATGGTAAACTGCTCCAAAATAACTTATGGAGTTTCTGAAAATTTCCAGAGTCCCACCAAAGAACAACGGGATTAGACTCACTAGGGTTAAATTCCAGTGATCTGCTTTGCAATAACAAGTTTTTTAGGTCATCTGTATGCACTACAAAGTTTGGGTGGTACTCAGATAGACAATCGGGGCCTGGGTTACCAAATCCAACCTGTGCAATAATATATTACCCACGGATCATAGGGTGCAGATATGTGATGGTGTTTGGAGCAAGTTTTAGAAAGAAGAAACTGGGGAGATTTCCCTGAGCTCGAAAGCAAGCAGCTTCCTTGTAAACGTACACTGCTCTGTACTCATGTTCACATCCTGGGCGGTTAAGTGTCCAGGCCTGGAAAGACAACAGGAAACTATGAAAGTTCCACCTACATGTCTTTTCCCCCATCTTGCACATGTATTAAAATCTATCCAAGCAGGATACTAATGGAGTAAAGGATTTCAGCAATTCCTTCCTGATACACAAATATACATATTTTATTAAATTCTGTATTTACTAACCTGATGTTTCTAATTGCAGATACAGAAGAAGTGCATCAGATATTTGTGAAAAATGATGAGGAAGACTTCGTTCGAAATGATCCAGGTAAGGGTCAAGACTCGCAACAGGGGAGAGACTGAGCTCATCTTCCTGAAACAAAAGGCAACGTTTTTAAATGCAATATTCACACGCAAGTGGAAAAGTACTGGATGACTTTAGCAGGGAAGCAGCTCACAGTGATCAGGCGATCTGTACTTGCTAGTTGGTACTTAAGGAAGTCAGGCTTCTAACCACCCACAGAAAGTAGGAGACCATTCTGAGAATATCCACTTCTCACAGGAAGTCTAATGGGAATTTGTTAAAGTGTGGTCCATGATAACCCACTCAAAAATTACCCACGGAGTAAGATAGGGGCCTTATCTTTCCTGATTATGAGGTTTCAAAGGGACGTTTCCTATCCCCTTTTCTTTGAAAAAGACATTTCTGCATGAAAGTAGAGCATACATTTCAAAGGGGC
The DNA here is from genome assembly GCF_018350215.1 of Panthera leo. Lineage (NCBI taxonomy): Eukaryota > Metazoa > Chordata > Mammalia > Carnivora > Felidae > Panthera > Panthera leo. The sequence continues at coordinate 129,914,144 of NC_056684.1, forward strand.
AGAGAAAGAATTTACACCTGCAAGTTTCCTGAAGCAAATGTGCCAAGAAAAGTGAGGTCAGGGGCTTACGGTCAGGAAGAGGCTTATCTAAAGTTTAATCAAGATGAGGGGAGAGTTGGGGCGCCTGGGTGGCTCAGTCGGTTGAGTGTCCGACTTCGGCTCAGGTCATGATCTCGCGGTCCGTGAGTTCGAGCCCCGCGTCGGGCTCTGTGCTGACAGCTCAGAGCCTGGAGCCTGTTTCAGATTCTGTGTCTCCCTCTCTCTGACCCTCCCCCGTTCATGCTCTGTCTCTCTCTGTCTCAAAAATAAATAACGTTAAAAAAAAATTAAAAAAAAAAAGATGAGGGGAGAGTTAAGGCTATCTTGGTCCTAGGGTGTAGACTAGGAAATGTCCCTTCCTTAAAGATATCTTCCGTGGAGGATATTCTGTGGTTCAGATTTCCCTTGGGGTGGTCCTGGCTTCAAATGTATTATCCATTTTCCCCTTTGTCAGAAGAGGGACCCCAATTCTATGATCACCCCTCTATAACAGTGACATACAGGAATACTTTACTTACATCTATCTCTTGAGTCTTTTTGGATCTAAAATTGTTAAACATAGAGACCAACTCGAAATTCTTAATCATCTTGAGGTTCAAATAAAACACATAGTGAGCTTCGTACAGACTCATGCTGGAGGTTTTCCATTTTCATCTGAAAGTTTGGTAAGATATGTACCCGACGGATCCCTTTTTTGAATTTGCGGACAATGACCTATTCACGCGGGTTCTCTGTATTTGATGATTTTCACATCTCATAATCACCGACTTGCTTGTGGGCATCGCGTTTGCTTCCGAAGAATCTGGCGCCAAGTGTGGGCAGGAAATTGACATTTAGAATTAATAGAAGGTGTGTTTTAAATCAAAGCCCCTCATACTTCACTAACATTAAAACTATGAGTCCCGACTGTGTTTTGTCTTGTTTTTTTCCTCCTATTTTCCGATAGTGCCCTTTTCACCCCTACTGCTCATGAATGCTGTTATGCTCTACTCCTTTTCAACTGTTTGCATGTAACGACACCCTGGGCACTTCGTGTGAAATGCTGTCAATCCTACAAGGTGCTCTCTGCCTGCTCCAACTTTCCACAACATCCTGCCGAAATCAATACAAAGCCGCCAGCGTGTTAATAAATCTGCAATTAAGATGCAATGAATTTTGAATGAGAAATGATTGCTTTGAAGTGTGACTAAGAAGCATGCATTCATAGTGAAATGAGAGAAGGGCAACTTGACTTCAGGCTGTGCCAGCTCCTGGCTCTGTCTTATAATGTCCATGATCCTGGAATTTACAACTGTGAATCCAGGACACTGCTCCCCACGCCGGCTTCATCTGCGCAAGAGATACCTGGCGGATTAAATACAGCATGAACCGGAGGAAAGTTTTAAAGGTCAAAAGGTAAGTTGAATTATTGCAAAAAAAAAAAAATGTCTTGGGATACTTTATAAAGCTGAAGCCTAGTTTATCTCCATCGGAGACAAGTCTTAAGGTAATTTTATTCTTGTGTCCCTCTACTAATTTTTCTAGGAACAAAAATCCCAGCCCAGTCTTTAATTAAGGCATCAAATGTTACTGATTATTTTCACAGCTTAGCGAACAGCGCTTAACATTTATATCCTTCTATAAAAAAAAAAAATAAAAGACAGGAGAGGATTTTCACGTCTCTGGAGCATAATGTCATTTTATGGGTCCAAGAGTAAGTGCTGTCCTCCTCAGCCACCCTGAGAAGAGCTACAGTGCATCTCATTCCAAGGGCCAGGGGTTGTATTCCCAATTCTTCCACTGCCTCTCCCACCCCAGAGCAGTCATTAAAGTAATTCAATTCTGTAATATTAACACATCTAGCTGCCATCTCCTAGACTCCCTCAGTTCCTCCTTGTATTTTGTGATTCCTAAAATATTACCAGAATCTCCTCATTAAGCCTTTTTACATCTTATGCCACCCAAGTCCCAACTCACCGTGCCATTCAGTTTCTTGGACTACCTTTCATTCATTCTTCCTATTCAAAACACTCAGAAGCTTCCCTTAATCCAGTAGGTAAAGTTGAGCATTCAAATCTCTCTTCCCTTGGCCCCAGCCCCCTATGCCCACAATTTTACCGGCCGTTGCCTTCAATTAAACCACTACATAAAGAGCCGCTCGCTGCGGTCGTCTCCTGTGGCACCCTTCAGCTTCATTTTGGGCAGGTCTAAACCACAGCTCTTCTTTAATTTCTCAAAGAAGTAGCCTCTGACACCTTCTCGGATGCCTCCACCCTGCTCTTCCGAGCCCAGCTAGAAGCCATCTTCCTTCCTGTGAATCCCTGTAGAATTTGAGTTGTCGTTTCCTGGATGACACTAGCATTTTGTACTGTTGTTAGGAATGTTTTCCTTCCCTTCGTAAAGGGTAAACTCCTTGAAGAAAGGACCACGGCAGATGCAGTTTCCTTTTTTGGATTCCACGAAATGTTGGACTCAGGTTCTTTGACATAGGAGGTTTTCAATAAATTTGAATAATTCTCTGGGGCATCTGGGTGGCTCGGTCAGTCGGGTGTCCGACTTCGGCCCAGGTCGTGATCTCACAGTTTGTGAGTCCGAGCCCTGTGTCGGGCTCTGTGCTGACAGCTCGGAGCCTGGAGCTGCTTTGGATTCTGTGTCTCCCTCTCTCTCTGCCCCTCCCCAGCTCGCTCTCTCTCTCTCTCTCTCTCCCTGTCAAAAATAAATAAAAACTTAAAAAAATTTTTGAACAATTCTTCAATGAAGTATTGATAAACAATAAAGTAAATGTAAGAAATGTTGGTGTGTTGCTGGTGATAAGCCAATCATCCTCCAATCACGAATGTTACTTATCTGCTAACTCTAATTCCTCATTTTTGTGAGCCTTGCTTTTATAATAAAGTTCACCGTAGTATTAAATAAAATACACGGCATGACCTTAACGCTTTAAGGATTCTTTCTAGTCCTGTCACTCTCAAACTGCAAATTCTGTTTCCTCAACAATTTCCAAACTTAAGTTTCCAGCATAAACCACTGGAGCTTGTATCACAATTCAAGAATGGCAATACATAATTCTAAAATATTCTAGTAACGTTCCACCTGATATCAACCCCGGTTATATCTACTTATGAGGATGATGGAAGTATATCCTTTCCAGAATGGAGATCTACTCACATAACTGAAAGCATTGACTTCTCCCATTCAAAATGTTCACTAATATATAAATAATGAAAGCTAAATTTGGGAAGGACCAAAGCTGTTAGGCAGGGATCCTCAAGATCCCTGTCATTCAAAAGGAAATGTCAGTTTCTCGTGGCTGTGATAGAATGGGTAAATACAAAGGAGATGATTTATCCTGTCGATTGCACCACCATATTGAATCATTTCTAAAATAAACGGTAGTTAAGTGCAAACTTCCAGTTGCTGACCTCTTTATTACCTGATTCATTGGGCTACACACACTTGGGAGGGAAAATGAGCTCATCAATCAGGTGATAATGTTTACCAGTGCAGAGCTTTCTTCTGAGCTTATGACATTCAGTAGCAAAAATACATGAATAGTTTTGTAAGCTTCTCTGGGACAAAGACTGCCGTTTCTGTATGATTCAGAGGCCAACAGTCTTTCATTCCAAACACCTAACCTTTCTGCAAATCCAATCTGACCAATCATAAATGCAGAAGGACTTGAATAATTCAAGGTCTCCAAATGTATTTGAAGTCAAAAGCTCTTGTGGAGAAATTTGCCCAGTTCTATTAGTGCAGCAGGCTGTACTGAGCTGTGTAATAACTTCCTTTTAGAAGAGTGTTCCTTTTGAATTAAAGTAGGTGCATGCCTTTGATTTGGAGTATTACCATTTTGTCATATCCGAAAAAGAAAGTGTTTCTTATGAAAAGAGAAGCTCTGAAGATATATCCTAGCGTTGTCTGCCCTCAATTCAGAAAAGGTCCCAATTAGAATGTAACTGTTCAGTAAGAATCTGTTCTAGCCCTCCTGGTCCATTCTCTGCCTTATCTGGCGTTCCAATGTTTCTCTAAAAAATAAATAGCTCCTAGATTAATATTTCTATTGAATTATTTTTAATGTTGTTCCTTCATTTCTTTACCCTTGCTCAAAAAAAACATTAATAGTTTCCCTTGTTTGAAAAGCAATATCCATATTACATATCTTGGCACTCTAGATCCCCTTAAAACCTTTCCTAACTTCATACATAACCCTTGTACTGAAAGAACCGGAAACTCTTTCCAAGCTAATTTTCCAAAATAATTTACATCAATTTGCACCTACCACTGTTCTCTCAAACAGGCACTTAACCTTTCTTTTATCCCTGTTAGGTCTGCCTTCTCTCTACATGCAAGGCCTGCATCCCGATTTAGACTGTAATCCAAGGCTTACTCACATTGGAACTCACCCAGAAGCTGAGGGAAGCCCTAAATGAATATTCAAGGTCATGATGGTAGAGTCGGAAGGTCAATTCTTCTTCCAGAAAATGCAAGGTGAAATAATCATCTGACATATCATTTTATTTTAGACCATAACGTGTATGTGTGTACGGGCGGGTGGCAGTGGGAGGGTGGGAGGGACATAGTTTTCAACCCAATTGAAAATATGTAAGTCAACTGCTTAACACAAAGCCTAGAACTCAATAAGAATTTGGTATTTGTTACAGCAAACAATGCAGGTTGGCACCATTGCTCTGTTGCTGCCTTCCCAAAGATTTGGAAAACAGAACACTTTGCAGACCATTTCTTTTGGAAAGGTTTTCTGGGGTGTCTGGAAAACTGACTTTCCTCTCTCTTCCTGCCTTGAACTTAAGAGGAGGCAGAGCTGAGAAAGCTAATTTGTGATCCTCTTAGGCAGGCCAAGAGACACAGAGAAGGGCATCAATGCCAGCATTTATCGCAGCTATCGTTGGTGGTATTTTGCCTCATTTTCTGTCAAAAGAATATGTATCTGATGCAAAACATAGCTATTCCATTATTAGCTATTTCTCTAGCAACAATTTTTGGCCTGTGTCATAACTAGTGAGCTATGTACAGACCAAAGACTAGCTAACACGTTGATGTTTCATGGACACATTATCCACATGAGATTCTGCCTTGAGCCTGTATATCTATTGGAAGTGAAAATCATTCATGCTTCAGAAATTTGTTTGAAAACCATACAAATGGAGACTTCAAATATTTTAATGTGATAAAAGGAATTACCAAGTTGGAAGACATGGTTTTGGAAGGATTTAGCTTAAATATATCAATAGCTGGTGTCATTGAGCATTAACTTTGTGCTAGGTAAGCAGTAAACCAGATATTTTTGGCCATCACCATATTTCTTTCTTTCAATTACACCACATAGTCAATAGTACAGACTTCTATCCCAAAGAAGAGAATACTTAGAAAAGTAATTGGTTCAAGGTCAAACAGCTGAATAGTGGCAGAGGTGGGAATTAAACTTGTATTTGTTCGATTCTAAATCTGTAATCTTAAATATTTATATATTCTCTCACAAGACAGTCTAATCCAGAGAATTGAAATATACAAAAAGACATTATTTATAACTTGAGATCTGTTTTGTCTGGTATTGTTAGTTACAAAATAAACTATTTCAAAGGTGTCATTCATTCATTCAATCAACATGTATTTTGTGATTACTCTGTGCATATGCTAGGCCCTGGGAATACAACATTGGACAATATAGTCATAGTTTCTGTCCTCAACAAATATACAATTGACTAGGAAACACAGATGTTAAGATAAACAATAACTATTAACATAGGTCTTATGTGAGAAATTGGAGGTCATATATACATACCTATTTACTGTCATTAGAAATTCTCCCCAGAGTTATCTAAGCTGAGATACAGAGGATAAATCTTTAGGGGCAGGCAGCCTAAAGGAAAAAGTTAAGATCATTCCTGGTAGGGTATAACTTTGACATTTAAATGAAAGAGCGGATATAGATAAGACTTAGGAGTCAAATCATAGTAGGACATGAGAGCTTTAATAAAAAATTATTTATTTATGTGCTTTTTTAAACTAAAAAAATAGAAGTTATTGAAATAAGCTTTAAGTGTCAGAATAATATGATCAGATTTGCATTTTGGAAAGGTCACTTTGACTTATGGTGTGGCAAATAAATTAGAGGCATTTTCCTGAAATCAGCTAGAGTTTCCACTCATTTGAATACGTTTCTCAGATTGGCAGTTGAGAGGCATTTGCAATATCCCATGTAAGAAATGTGGAAAAGCCTTGACAAAAACAGTCTGGAAATACTAGTGTCCGTGGATACCTTCTGTAGTTCCCAGATCTCAAGTTAGAAGAAGTTGACAGATCAAACAGCCTTTCTCTCTGCCTGTTGCAGTAGATGTGATAATTTAAGAGAAGCTTCCATTCAAGGAGGTGGTGAAAATATGTGATGAAAAGTTTGAAGATATTAGGGTGCTTTTTAATCATACGAGTTTGGTTGTGTAAGAATGGAGGCAGGGCAAAAGAGAAAAGAGAAAGGTCGATGGAGGGTAGGTCAAATTTAAACACCCAAACTGCAGTGTTGTGGAGACGAGGGCCTAAGAGAGTTAGGGGTTTAGGATTTTCGCCGTAAGCTTTGGGGATTTGACAACTTCCTGATGAATGGATTTATGATCATTTGAGGTTGGAAGACAACACCCTCAAGAGTCCCTTCTTGGATGAAAGATGCTTTAAGTCCTCCAGGGTTTCACTGTGACGTCCTCAGGAGGCCCCACAGTGGCACCTATGCCGGACCTGGACACCCTCGTGTTCCTTGGGTTGGTCATCTCTTGCAATGCTGGCAGGACTGAGAGGTGCAGGGAAGGAAAAGGAAAGGATAAAGGGATGAGTTATAAGCACAGTACGTACCTTCAGAAATTTACATGTGATTCTAAAGGCTCGGGACTCTTTTTGTCTAAATTATCACTTGCTCCCTTCAAAGGTGTTATGATGCATTTTCTTCTCTTATTTCATATTGCTGATTAGCTGGATGTTCTTTGTTTTTCTTTTTAAGTCATGGCCAGGGAACAATTACATAATGTTCTAAAGTGAACCCAAATGTCTTGCTGTGTCTGAGGATGCAGCAGAGGGCAAGAGGTCTTGATCCTTATGTCGACTGAGAATACAACAGGTTTGGAAATGAAAACCAGGGACAGGGTCTGGAAGAAAGGGCCCAATTCACAATAAATGGCAAAAATATCACAACCAAGAAGCCTGCATACCTGCGATGTGTGGAGCACAGTTTGGAATCCACTAGACCAATGCTGTCTGGGAGAAATACCATGTGAGTCAGAAACATAAGCCACAGGTGTCATTTTATATTTTCTAGTAGGCACATTTTTAAAAAGTAAAAGGAAAAACTTTTGAATTTGATTATAATACATCTTATTTAACAGAATACATTTAAAATACTATCTTTTCAATGGATAATTAATACAAAACAATTACTAAGAAAATATTTACATTATACAGGCAACGTAATGGCAATAAATTCATGTCTTTCAGTACTCACTCTAAATGTCAGTGGACTCAATGCTCTAGTCAAAAGACATAGGGTAACAGAATGGGTAAGAAAACAAGATCCATCTATATGCTGTTTACAAGAGACCCACTTTAGACCTAAAGACACCTTCAGAATGAAAGTAAGGGGATGGAGACCCATCTATCATGCTAATGATAGCCAGAGTAGTCATACTTATATCACACAATCTAGACATTAAAATAAAGACTATAATAAGAGATGAAGAAGGGCATTACATCATAATCAAGGGGTCTGTACACCAAGAAGACCTAACAATGGTAAACATTTATGCTCCAAATGTGGAGCACCCAATATATAAAGTAATGAATCACTAACATAAAGAAACTCATTGATAATAATACCATAATAGTAAGGGACTTCAACACCTCACTTACAGCAATGGACAGATAGTCTAAACAGAAAATCAACAAGGAAACAATGGCTTTGAATGACACACTGGACCAGATGGACTTAACAGATATATTCAGAACATTTCAGCCTAAAGCAGTGGAATACACATTTTTCTCCAGGGCACATGGCACATTCTCCAGAATAGATCAAATACTTGGACACAAATCAGCCCTCTACAAGTACAAAAAGATTGAAGTCATACCATGCATATTTTCAGACCACAACACTATGAAACTCGAAATCAACCACAAGAAAAAATGTAGAAATGTAACAAATACTTGGAGACTAAAGACCATCCTACTAAAGAATGAATGGGTTAACCAGGAAGTTAAAGAGGAAATTAAAAAGTACATGGAAGCCAACAAAAATGGTAACACCACAGCCCAAAACCTCTGGGACGCAGCAAAGGTAGTCATAAGAGGAAAGTATATAGCAATCCAGGCCTTCCTAAAGGAGGAAGAAAGGTCTCAGATATACAACTTAACTTTACACCTTAAAGAGCTGGAAAAAGAACTGCAAATAAAACCCAAAACCAGCAGAAGACAGGAAATAATAAAGATTAGAGCAGAAATAAATGCTATTGAAACCAAAAAAACAAAAACAAAAACAAAAACAGTAGAAAAGATCAAAGAAACCAGAAGCTGGTTCTTTGAAAGAATTAACAAAATTGATAAACCACTAGCCAGTTTGATCAAAAATAAAAAGGAAAGGACCCAAATAAATAAAATTAAGAATGAAAGAGGAGAGATCACAACCAACACAGCAGAAATAAAAACAATAATAAGAGAATAGTATGAGCAATTATATGCCAATAAAATGGGCAATCTGGAAGAAAGGGACAAATTCCTAGAAACATATAAACTACCAAAACTGAAAACAGGAAGAAATAGAAAATTTGAACAGACCCATAACCAGTAAAGAAATCGAATTAGTAATCAAAAATCTCCCAAAAAACAAAAGTCTAGGGCCAGATGGCTTTCCAGGGGAATTCTACCAAACATTTAAAGAGTTAACACCTATTCTCTTGAAACTTTTACAAAAAATAGAAATGGAAGGAAAATTTCCAAACTCTTTCTATGAAGCCAGCATTACCTTTCTTTCAAAACCAGAGAGAGACCTCACTAAAAAGAACTATAGACCATTTTCCCTGATGAACATGGATGCAAAAATCCTCAACAAAATATTAGCCAACCGGATCCAACAATAGCTTAAAAAAAATTATTCACTGCAGCCAAGTGGGATTTATACCTGTGATGTAGGGCTTGTTCAATATCTGCAAAATAATCAATGTGATTCATCACATCAATAAAAGAAAGGACAAGGACCACATGATCTTCTCAATAGATGCAGAGAAAGCATTTGACACAATACAGCATCCTTTCTTGATAAAAACCCTCAAGAAAGTAGGGATAGAAGGAGCATACCTCAAGATCATAAAAGCCATATATGAATGGCCCAATGCAATATCATCCTCAATGGGGAAAAACTGAGAGCTTTCCCCCTAAGGTCAGGAACAAGACAGGGATGTCCACTCTCGCCACTGTTATTCAACATAGTATTGGATGTGGTAGCCTGGGCAATCAGAAAACACAAAGAAATAAAAGACATCCAAGTGGCCAGAAGGAGGTCAAACCTTCACTCTTTGCAGATGAGTTCATGCTCTTCCTCTCTCTATCAAAAATAAATAAACATTAAAAATTTTTAATTTGGGATTGCAGAATTCCAGGTGTTTCCCCGCCATCTCCTCTGTCCTGCCCTCTGTCGTGATGCTCACTGGGGAAAAGTACTCCTCTGAATTTGTGGCTCCTGTGATTTCCTTCTCTCTGCCCCTAACGTTGGCCTTCAGAGGCCTCTCCTCTAAGTTCCCCTCCCACATCTGGGCCCTCTGCCTGTGGTCCCCTCACCTTCCACCAGTGGGCAAGGTGTCATCCAGCCCTCCTCCCTCCATCATGGTTGGAGTTTGTTCAGTGTTCCTATGAGCATAAGCAGGCCTCATAGATAGGTTTATGGCCAGCACCTCATCCTTCATTTATTTTGTCATTCATTTTTATTATTTATTTATTTGCTTATTCATTTATGTTAGAGAGTGTGTGTAAGTGGGGTAAACAGAGACAGAGAGAGAGAGAGGCAATCTTTTTAAAAAAAATTTTTTTTAATGTTTATTTTTGCGATGAAGAGAGAGAGAAAGAGAGAGACAGCATGAATAGGGAAGGGGCAGAAAGAGAGAGACACAGAATCTGAAGCAGGCTCCAGGCTCTGAGCTGTCAGCACAGAGCCTAACGCGGAGCTCGAACTCTTGGACCTTGAGATCATGACCTGAGCTGAAGTAGGATGCTTAACCGACTGAGCCACCCAGGCGCCCTGAGACAGAGAGAGAGAGAGAATGAGAGACAGAGAGAGAGATGATCTTAAGCAGACTCCATAGTCCGTGCATAGCCTGACGTGGGGTTGAATCCCATGCATGACCCTGGGATCATGACCTGAGCTGTAATCAAGAGCCAGACAGATGCTCAACCAAAGGAACCACCCGGGCACCCCAGGATCATTTCTTTTTAAAATGCATTTAATATGTTCATTCTGTGTGGCCAGGCACTGGGTACAAATAACATTGATGTGGCTTTAATTCTCATGGTGATTGCATTTAAGAGGGAGCCGGAAATTAACCAAATAACCAAACCCATAAATACATAGTTATAGATTATAATACTTGATTTTAAGCAAATCAAAGACCTAATTCTCTAATTTTAGATCATGAGTCCTTTTAAGGAAGTGTAAGGGATAGGATGACTGGCTATATCAGGGGGTTGAGGGATTTGAAGTAGTTTGAGGTTCAAGGAAGCTTCCAAGGAGGAGCTGGTTAAAGCAAGTGGTACAGTTCCAGGTAGAGGCAGCAGACGGGAAGGTATGTGGTGCTATCATTCAATTACAAGATGATCGGTGGTTGTGGCTGGACAGAGTGGCGAGGAGAAGGCCAGTACTGCGGAGAGAATGGAGAGGTGCACCTGGGTCCCTGTGCACTTCTTATGGATCCAGGAAGCCACACAGTCAAGTTACCCGGGAAGGGCCCCATCAGGTCAGATTTGGCTTTTCAGTGGGTCACTTGGGCTGCCATCTGCAGGATGGACTAGAGCAGCTGAGAGAGGAGTAGAGGGGTGAAAGTCTGTCATGGAATGCAGGTGAGAGACCACGGTGCTGGGGCCAGATCCCAGTTCTCCCCCTAGGCACTATGGATATTTGGGGCCAAAACCACCCATGAATAAATCTCACCAAAGAGCTGAAAAATCTACACACTGAAAACTATAGAAAGCTTATGAAAGAAATTGAAGACACACACAAAATGGAAAAAGATTCCATGCTCCTGGATAAGAAGAACAAATATTGTTAAAATGTCAATACTACCCAAAGCAATCTACATATTCAATTCAATACCGATCAAAATAACACCAGCAATCTTCACAGAGCTGGAACAAACAATCCTAAAATTTGTACAGAACCAGACCCAAATAGCCAAAGCAATCTTGAAAAAGAAAACCAAAGCTGGAGGCATCACAGTCCTGGACTTCAAGCTGTATTACAAAGCTTCAAGACAGTATGGTACTGGCACAAAAACAGACAGTCAGATCAATGGAACAAAATAGAAAACCCAAAAATGGACCCAGAAACATATGGCCAACTAATCTTTGATAAAGCAGGAAAGAATATCCAATGGAATAAAGATAGTCTCTTCTCTTCAGCAAATGGTGTTGGGAAAACTGGACAGTTACATGCAAAAAAATTAACCTGGACCACTTTCTTATACCATAAACAAAAATAAACTCAAAATGGATGAAAGACCTACATGTAAGACAGGAAGCCATCAAAATCCTCGAGGAGAAAGCAGGCAAAAACCTCTTTGACCTTGGCCACAGCAACTTCTTACTCAACACATCTCTGGAGGCAAGGGAAACCAAAGCAAAAATGAACTATTGGGACCTCATCAAAATTAAAAGCTTCTTTCTGCACAGCGAAGGAAACAATCAGCAAAACCAAAAAGCAACCAACAGAATGGGAGAAGATATTTGCAAACGACAGATAAAGGGTTACTATCCAAAATCTATAATGAACTTATCAAACTCAACACCCAAAAAAACAAATAATGCAGTGAAGAAATGGGCAAAAGACATGAATAGACACTTCTCCAAAGAAGACATCCAGATGGCCAACCGACACATGAAAAAACGCTCAACGTCACTCATTATCAGGGAAATACAAATCAAAACTACAATGAGATACCACCTCACACCTGTCAGAATAGCTAACATTAACAATTCAGGCAACAACAGATGTTGGTGAGGATGCAGAGAAAGAAGATCTCTTTTGCATTGTTGGTGGGAAGGCAAACTGGTGCAGCCACTCTGGAAAACATTATGGAGGGTCCACAAAAAATTAAAAATAGAACTACCCTACAACCCAGCAATTGCACTACTAGGTACTTATCCAAGGGATACTGGTGTGCTGTTTCGAAGGGACACATGCACCCCCATGTTTATAGCAGCACTATCAACAATAGCCAAAGTATGGAAAGAGCCCAAATGTCTTTCGATGGATGCATGGATAAAGAAGATGTACACAATACTTCGTGTACACAATTACTTGGCAATCAAAAAGAATGAAATCTTGCCATTTACAACTACATGGATGGAACTGGAGGGTATTATGCTAAGTGAAACTAGTCAGTCATAGAAAGACAAAAATCCTATGACTTCACTCATATGAGGACTTTAAGAGACAAAACAGATGAACATAAGGGAAGAGAAGCAAAAATAATATAAAAACAGGGAGGGGGACAAAACATAAGAGACTCTTAAATATGTAGAACAAACAGAGGGCTACTAGAGGGGTTGTGGGGGAGGGATGGTCTAAATAGGTAAGGGGCATTAAGGAATCTACTCGTGAAATCATTGTTACACTATATGCTAACTAACTTGGATGTAAATTAAAAAATAAATTAATTAAAAAAAGAAAATATTTACATTACATTTTATTTCACAACAGGTCTTTGGAATCTACTGGGTATTTTATTATTTTATTTTATTTTATTTTATTTTATTTTATTTTATTTTATTTTATTTTACTTATTTTTTGGAATCCAGTGGGTATTTTAGATATCTCAATTCCGACTAGCCACATTTCAAATTCTCAAAAAATACACCTGCCTAGAGCTTACCGTATTGGACAATTCTTGTTTTGTGTAAGTTGTCAGAATACTAAGTCCAGAAAATATTTTATTGGTTTTTGAATGTTTTAAAAAGATTTGCAGGTACACATATGCTGTTTCATTAATAAGGGAGTTAAAACAAAATACATTCGTTTCCTTCTCTAGATTTATTTATGTAGAACAAGTCTCATTAATTTCTGTAGACAAGGAGTAATTGGTAGGTATTCAACTAGGATACCCTAAAGGATTTTATAGTCTAATTAGGAAAATAGAAACCAAAGCATGATAAGTGCTATATTAAGGGCACCAGATTGATACAAGGGCACAAGGGGTGAAACAAATCCAGGCTTGGGTGATCACAGGCAAAATTTAAAAAGCAATATTGTCAATATCGGATTGTAGTTCATACAAGTCAGATCATGTTACTTGCTTCTTACTCAGAACCTAAAATTCAGAATTCTTGAGTGGCCAATAAGGCCAGAAAAAGTTTACCCTCCTGAAACTCTTCAACTTTCTCCCTTTCCTCCCTCCATCCTCCCCCCACCCCACCCCTTGAGTTTACCCCAAGTAGCCAGGCTGGTCCCTCACTTGCACTTCATTCATATTCCCACCTCAGGGTCTTTGCATGCACTCTTTCCTCTTCCCACAACATCATCCACCCAGTTAGCTGAAAGACTTCTTTCTGAAAGTCTCTGCTCAAAGGCTATTTTGTTAAAGAGGCTTCCCATAATCACCCTAGTTAAAATAGCACTTGCTGCCACACTTTACCTTTTTATCCTGCTTCATTTTCCCCATTCCACTTAATACCAATGTAATAGTGAATTTTATGTGTCAACTTGGTTGGGCCATAGTGCCCAGATATTTGATCAAACACTACTCTGGATGTTTTTGTAAAGATGCTTTTAGGAAGAAATTAATATTTAAATCAGTGGGCCTTGAGCAAAGCAGATCACCCTCCATGGTGTAGATGGGCCTCGTTTAATCAGTTGAAGAACTGTATAGACTGAAGAGTGACCTCCCCCAAACAACAGGGAATTCAGAATACTGCCTTTGGACCCAGACTGAACTCCTCTCTGGGGCTCCAGACTGGTGGCTGGGCACATTTGAATTTATGAAACCTCCACAATAATGTGAGCCAATTTTACTGGAGGACGCTGACTAATACAACCACCTAAACTACTATATTTTTTTAAAAGAAATTGTTTATTTGCTGTATGTGTTCCCCTACTAAAATAGAAATCCATGGGAGTGCGAAAGCATCTGTTTCCTTCATACTCTCCTCCCAGCATGAGGAGCTGAAGGTGCTCAATAAATATTTGTTGAGTTATTCACTACATTAATGAATAAATTCTGCTCATGTTGACTGATTTGAGTGGAATAATTCTGAGGAGACAGCAATGGATAGGACCAGCTAGACTGTAATAATAGATTCTACGGAACCTTAGTATCTTCCCTTTTCTAAGACTCATAAAAGAAAGAACATGTTTCTTTAAATGTGGTAACTTTACCTAATCACTAATCTTTTAAATAAGTGCTAATGGTAATTATACACCGTGCTCCAAAGAAATGATCCCAGAAACACATGTTCACCCCTGAATGACCATATCTTTCTGAATCTCAAATAGAATGTAGCAGCTCAGCATATGTCCAATAAACATTAGCAACAATCCATAAACTGCGAGGCTAAGTAAAAAAAAAAAAAAAAAAGGCAAGGTAGCAAAGCTTCAAGTGACCATGACACCAAAACTTCCTTTGCTGATTTCATCTCCAAGAAATACAATAAGAACTTGACTAATGATATGTTTGTATGTATTGTGCCCATGTAAAGAAATACATTCACTTAGTTATTAATGTTATTTTTTTCTTTTCTCCCCATCGCTGGAACTCAGTTATTACATCTCTGATCTACTTCAGAAGCTAATGACTTCATCATGCATTTTTTTTCTCTCAAATATAGGCTACATTTACACATATGAGAAAGGGCAAATAGACACATTTGCAAATACACTCACACAAAGCGTGACTCACGTGGCTTTTATGGAAGTGTTATTGTACAATCATTTGCATATGGGATGGGAGCTGGAAATGCTAACAACAAAATAAAACAAAGACATTGCAAAAAATTAACATTCTCATCTTAGTTTGCTGGTCAGAATCAGGTGGGTAAAGCTTGTGGAAGGGAACAGAACCTTAGCGTCTAGAGAAGAGGACTCAGGTTCTAACTCTGCCAATGACTGAGACCTGACCTGAGGGTCATTGTCATCCGAACCTTAAATTTGAAGTGAGAGGGTGACTTCCAGCTCTAAGATGCTCTTTGATTTCATGAAATAAATAATCTAAATACTGATTAGGAAATGCTACTTTTTGAAGATCACCCTTAATATCAAAGTCACAATGAGCTAATGATAAAAAAAATCATCAGGAACAACTTTATCCAAATATTTCCTTTGGGCAATGAAGAATTTCAAGAATGCGAATATTTAGCATGTGTTTGAAATCACATAATTAGCTTCCCAGAGCCCTTGGTTTATAAGCCAGAGCTCCTTGCACATGGACTCTGCTTTCTAGAAATAAATCTTTATCTATTTATTTCATTCTTCCCCAAACTTTTTTTTTAAATTTTTTTTAACGTTTATTTTATTTTTGAGACAGAGAGAGACAGAGCATGAACAGGGGAGGGTCAGAGAGAGGGAGACACAGAATCCGAAACAGGCTCCAGGCTCTGAGCTGTCAGCACAGAGCCCGACGTGGGGCTCGAACCCATGAACTACGAGATCATGACCCGAGCTGAAGTTGGCCGCTTAACCAACTGAGCCACCCAGGCACCCCGTTCCCCAAACTTTTTTGAATGGTGAAAGCTTTATTCCAAGACCTTCAACTCGTTGTAAACAATTTATATTGTGCAGAGCCCTGATTTTTTAAACCCTGGGTTGTCAGACTATGACACCTGGAATGGAAAGCCGTGAAGAGTCACTTGTAAAATTGTCAGATCAAATCAAAGTACAGACAAGGCTATCAATTCCTATTTGTATATAAGCCTGCATCTTAGGAATAGTTTTTCAGGAGACAATGCTTACTGATGAAACGTCTCCTTCTGTGCTATTCTCAATTTTAAAATCTATTTAGTTAGTCGTTAGTTCCGTACTTCTTTTAAAATATAAATACGTTTTAAAGGAGTGGTTCTCAGGTTTAACCTAGCTCGTTCAAATACAGGGAACACCTGAGATGTTATTTTGGCCAAGGGGATAAGAAGAAATGCAATGTTGATTTCATCTTTTATGCCCCTTAGTATAATAAAACCTCTTAATCTTTCTACTGTTTATTTATGATAGAATTTTACAGCAGAAGAAAGATTTTAGTATATTTGACATGAGCCATTCATCTGTCTACCTAACTAGTTGGCCATGACTTGTTGCCTATGATTTTGAATAATTGACGTCATCGACATAAGAGCTTATGCATTCTAAGGCAGTGCTGCCCAACAGAACATGAAAGCTATAGCATCACCAATGTATACATGTAGTCATCTCCATACATTCCCCAATAGGCCTTCCTGAAATGGTGACCCAAGGTTGAGAACTGGAAAGAGAATCTATAAAATCACTGAGTAGAAACATAAGTGTGTAAGAGATGATGAAAGACACAGATACATATACCCAGAGGCAAAACTTTGTAGCAAGACTAAAAAAGAGAGCTAGAAAGAATCCATCCATTCATCGATCAGATAGTTATTCAGTAATGAATGTAGGATGGGTAGTACACAATAATGGGAACCCGCACGAAGGTATGATGGACATGTAAGATGGGAGTTTTGTGGATGAAAACCCCCACGTCCCTCTGTAGAGGTCTCTGTATCTTTCACAAAAGCGATGATGTGTGGACGGTTGACAAACGAGATGTAGATATAGGTAGATAGAGGATACTTGAGGGTTAAGGGTTTCTAAAAACTGATAGTAGAATTAAACAGGAAGGTGCCTTGTTTGGGTGGCATGTTCCATTTGTTTAAGAATCAATGCCAAGCATTGGGTCAGAAGGCAAAGGGGTCCGGGTCCCCAGCAGTAGACTATCCACGGTAGCTGCGGAGCATAGAAGTGACACAATCGGGTATCTTTTTTAATAATCGAAGACCAGGTATGAGACGGACAGACAACACAGGGACTAGATAACAGGGTTTTGCAGTAACGGGGAGAAGTTATTCATGGTGTCAATAAGGGTATTGGTAGTGAGCACATAGAGGAGGTAAAGATTTGAGCATTGGGAGCAGACTATGCTACATCATAAGTCCCATAGACTTTCAGTGCACCACGGGGACACCACACGATGCACGTGTGTCATGACAGAACATTAGACATGACTGACACTTCCCTGAGCCAGCATGTGGCCCTCATTAAGGGCCCCCCCAGGACAGTTGACTGACATCAGTGTAAAACATTTGCTGACATCCCTCTCCCCCCTGACACGTTATTCCTAGTCTTGTGTACTCCTCCCCATAAAAGAAATTTTCTTCCTGCCTGATATTTGCAGATCTTATGGTCAGAGTGTTCTTCTTGTTACCCTAGTCTCCAAAACTCCTTTCCAATAAAGTCTCTACTTTGTTTCCTTGTGACGGTTTAGTGATGCTTATTTGTTCAGATTTCAAATTGCTCCTTCACTGCCCACCCCCTCCAGCTCCTTTGCACGCTATGTATTATGCCTCTGGAATGTGGACTTACTTTAAGGAAAATATTCCCTTCAGCATCTATTTCAAATGCCAACATTTTCAAATGGTATATCTGTGTCAAAGCAGAAGTTGCAAAGTGTGAATGAGATGCTCTATGTAAAGCAGTCGGTACGGGGTCTGGCATGGAACTCCCAACAAGCGTTGGCTGGTTGATGTTATTGGGACTTTTGTAAATGTCATTATAGAATGCAAATCTTAGGTCATCATTTTCCACGGACAAATTCTTCCTTTTGCTCCTAACACGGAAGATAAAAATCCAAGCCCCTTAACATAACTCACGTAGTCTTTTATGATGAGGACCCTATCCACAGATGAGCCCCATGGTGGATTGGATGCTTCATTTGCTTTATTGAGTTTCTAGGTCCTGCAAATAGGGCTTCCTATTCTTACATATGGTATTTCAACGGCCTCACATGCCCTACCCTCTCATTTCCCAATTAATATGGACAATAATTTTTGTGTATTTTCAACTGTCATGAGGTATCAAGAACAAGTCTAAAATGACCCTTCTTAGAGAACATTTTTTTTCTTTTTTTTTGTTTTAACATCTCTGTAGTTAGGATCCCTTTCTTGTTTTATTATAAATACAATACTATTGAATAAGCATTTCTATGTAGTTAAAGCATTTTATAAACATACTTATCAGTGGTTGCGTGAGTTCATTTCATGTGTAATCTATAATTTATG
This sequence comes from Panthera leo, assembly GCF_018350215.1. Lineage (NCBI taxonomy): Eukaryota > Metazoa > Chordata > Mammalia > Carnivora > Felidae > Panthera > Panthera leo. Next base: position 129,932,690 of record NC_056684.1, read on the forward strand.
TGACTAATTTAATAGTGTTTAGCTTTTTATGTTTTATCTATTTTCTGGCTATTATGAATAAGAGTATGGTGAGTCTATGTACATATACATTTATCAACATTTTTGGTAATTACCCATAGTTTCAATATGTTCATAGATTCATTGGCCAGAACCAGATCCCTAGATCAAAGTATATAAATATTTTAAAAGTTTATACTCCCAGAAGTGCCTGAGAAAGTTCTGTTTGCACCGCCTACTCAACAACATTGCATTGGATCTTTTTTCCCTTTTTAAATCTTTGGCTGATTTATTATCATTCTGTATCCACTAAAAACAGTAACAGTAATGATTTTTTGAACACAAGCCATATGTCAGACTCAGTAGGAAACGGATTTTTTAAATTATTCATGTCATTTTCAATCTGATGTTTTAAATCATTATTTAATTATGTTGACTCTCTTTTTGGAAATCTCAGTTCATATCATTTCATCATTCATCTACTTACGTCTTAATATATATATTTTTAACATTTTGTATGTGAGCCTTATATAGTAAAATGCAAATCTTTTGTTTCTCTTTCTATTGTTGCCATTTTAATTTATTTAGCAGTACTTGAATGCTTTATTTATGCTTATAATTAAAGCAATTAATGCTTATTTTAGAAATTTTTAATATATGTAATGTTATTAGCTAGATAATTAAAATTATCTGTAGACCCCAATTTTTTCACTTTATTTACTTAACATTTAGAAAATAATATTCTATCATCTTTCTAACATAAGAATCTAGTATATTTTCTATATTTTCTTTGGTATAACACATACATCATATGAGAATAAATAAGTGAGTATTTTGCTTTTGTTTTTAGCCTATGACTACATCTTCATTTTCCTTTGAAGAGCTAACTGAATGTAACTTCATTTTTATATTTAATAATTACCTTGTTACTAGGCATTTGTGCGAATCCATTTGTTTCATGCGTTTTTAAACGATCTTGTGAGAAATATCCTTGCATGCAAACATTTGTGTTCTTTTCTGATTATATCTTTAGGTGAAATTTGGGGAGACGGAATTATGAATTTCTACGAAGGGATTTGCCACAGAGATCTGGCCTTGGGGCGATTGTTGGAGCTGGTTTAGCGGTCTCTATAAGCCTGTTGTCTGCGTGTCTGATCCTGGAGCTTGGAGTTTGCAAGGCAGGGAGTTAGGAAGGGAAAACGGATACAAAGAAGCGGGGGAGAGCAAACCCAAGCTGAGACCCAGAAGCACTAGGCTAATAAATATCCAGTGAGTCTACTTCTCTGATTAAAACCTGACTAACCTTCAGAGAAAACAGAAATGCAAGAAATATTATGACAAGAACGTTAGCTAATTCTTGCACAGCATTGACTATATCCAGGCCCTGTGGTAAGTGTTTAATAAAGAATAAAACTTCTGATCTGCATAGTTAACAGCCTTAAGAGATCATTACCACTATTCGCCTTTCATCCATGAGAAAAATTAAGGCACAGAGATACTAAGTAACTACTAAAGGATACTAAGAAATACGCTCGTCTCCTAGAACATTTTGAAAACAAAACAGAACAAAAGAGTGATACCGTCTCTATTGTTATATTTTTTGTTTTGTTTGTGTTTGTTCTTGGTTCCCTCTGCACCCCCACAGCCCCTTCCCCGTTGTCAAAATTTGATTACAGGTGAAGACTGGCTGCGAGGCAATCTGAAGCAGGGTCAGAAGCCAGAGGCTGGAAAGGTTTATGGTCATTGTGAATTTGCAATTTCTAACCTGACCTCCGGCACCCCGACTTGCTTGAGTTTTGTTTTCCTTGTTGTACACTGAGTGATTTAACATATCGGCTCCATGGTGTATTTATTGTGTATGTGTTGTTGTCTTTAAACATTTGAGTTTAATCTCAGATCCTGGAAATTGTTTTCGAGATGAAGAAAGCTGCATGGTTAAGTTGTAAAACTTGAAAGAAAGTGGGTAAAAGGGGAGAAGGAAGTCTCTTTTTCACAGGCATAAAAGTAGTCGTTAAGCTTTAGTAGATATATTTGGACCTGCCTTATCTCAAAAAAGACGATCCACAGAAAGAGGGTTAAAACAATAAAAAACAACTCACTGTTACTTAACACAGAATAATAAATTAATTTGTCTTGAATGCAGAGAAGCAGCTAGACTAGAAAGAACAATACGAGTGTAGAGGGATTCGACATGATGCCTGGACTTTCTAATTCAATGGATTGGGGTGAAGGTCAGGAAATCTATATTTTCCAAATGCCCAGATACATCCAAAGTGCAGCTGAGTTGGGAGCTATCACCAGGCTATGAAGTTTTTAATCAGATTTATATTTCAGAATAACCTCTTTTTGCCATATTGGAGAACGGGTTTGCATGGAAAACAGAAGAAAATCTGAACAACCTCACAAATGAAAGATTTATAATATTTCCCAAGGAAATGAAACAGAGCAGTGTTATCCAAATTTTCAAAAAAGAAATAAAACTAACATGTGAGACTTAAATCTGTTAGAGTTGATTCTCAAAAGTGTGCAAAGAATGTCTTCACATTAATCTCACTTGACAAATGAAGAAACCCAGGCTTTCTGCCTCTGAGATTTACCGCCCCGTGGAAAACTCGGGACTTCTTCCTCAGTGGGAATGCTGTAGCCAGAAAACCCAAGTTTGTGCGTATGCTAGCATGACAATGAGTTTTGTGTTCCAAGGAAAGGCACTTAAACCTCAAGTCTTCAGTTTCTAATTTTATGGAAAAGAGATGATAAAATAATCTCTTTTAGATTACATATAAAGACTATAGGAAATTAGTTCAGCAGGGTTTTGATACATGTTAGAAATTATTATGATACTTTAGAGTACATCAGATGGTCACAAAAAAAAAAAACCAACAAATACAATTTTCAAAGACTTTATTTTTTACACCAGTTTTATGTTTACAGCCAAATAGAGAGGATGGTACAGGGATTTCCCATTTCCCAGATACTCTCTGTGACCCTCCTATCAGAGCCTCCTCCTTCTCCAGGATCAACATCCATCCTGTCCCCCGAGGGTGCATTAACACATCATAACCTAGAATTTACCTTAGGGCCCACTCTTTCCGTTGTACATTCTCTGAGTTTGGACAAATGAATAACGACATATATTCATCATTATAATATCATACAGAGTATTTTCACTGCTGTAAAACTTCCGTGTGTACCTATCCATGCCCTTTTGCCTTCAACCCATAGCAACCCACGGCAACCATTGATCTTTTATATTTTCTTCATAATTTTGCCTTTCCAGAATGCCGTAGAGTTGGAATCATCCAGTAGATAGTCTTTTCAGATTGGTTTCTCTCACTCAGTAATATGCATTCGAGGTTTCTCCATGTTTTTTCATAGCTTGATAGCTCATTTCTTCCCAGTGCTAAATGATATTCCAACGTTTGGTTGTGCCACAACTTATCCATTAACCCACTGAAGATCGCCTTAGTTGCTTCCAAGTTTTGGCAATTACAGATAAGGCTGCTCTACACGTCTGCGTGCAGGTTTTTGTATGGACATAAGTTTTAACTCCTTTGGGTAAATACCAAGGAGCACGTTGCTGGATCACATAGAAAGAATATGCTTGCGAAATTGCCAGACTGTCTTCCGAAGAGCCTGTGCCATTTCACATTTCCCACCAGCAACGAATGAGAGCTCCGTTGCTCCGCATTGTCACCAGCATTTGGTGTTTCAGTGTTTTACACTTCGGCAATAGAATATACACATAGAATGTACAATACCAAGCACGAAGCCTAATGTGAACTAAGGAGTTTGGGTGATAATGATGTATCAATGTCAATTCATCAGTTGTAACTAATGTATCAGGCTGGAAAATTGTGCGTGTTTAGAAGCAGGGAATACCTGGCAAATTTCTGTATCTCTGCTCGATTTTGCTGGAACCTCAAAATTACTCTGAAAAATAAAATATATTAGAAAATAAGAGCAAAAGCGGGAGACATAAGGACAGCGTCAGAGACGTGGAACTAAGAAAAAATACATGTGAAAATAGATGAGCGTTGGGGAGCCTGGATGATGGCTCAGTTGGTGGTGCATCTGACTCTTGATATCAGCTCAGGTCACGATCTCACCATCTGGGAGTTCAAGCCCTACATCGGGCTCTGTGCTGACAGCGTGGAGCCTGCTTGGGATTCTTTCTCTGTCCCTCTCTCTCTACTCCTCCCCGACTTGTGCTCTCTCTCTCTCTCTCTCTCAAATAAATAAACTTAAAAAAAAAAGAAAGAAAATAGATGAATGTGGTAGCATATGCATGTGTCTGTGTTAGTATTGTGAATGTGTACACATAATATATGTGTACATATGTGTGTATATGAATACATTCTCACACTTTGTAAAAAATTATATAAATATCACTCATTTTGAAGTGGTCACTCTACCTCTTTGACAGAGCTTCTGCCAGCAGATCAGCCAGCTCTGTTTTGATCTGTTCTGGCACCAGAAACTAAACAGAAGCCAGTTTTCGTTCTTACAATCCTCTCATTGTAAGAAACTCTTGATTAGTGCACTATCTTAGAGCTTCTAATGGCTCATCTGATTCAACTGTGGTGTGATTCAAGAGGAAAACATACACTGAGAAAGGGGGAAGAGGAAGGAAGGGGAGGCCAGAGAGAAGAGTAAAGGAATAACATGGAAGGGAGTGGAGACAAAAGGTGATGTAGAAGGGATTTTACATCCCTGGAAGGAGTGAACCAAAAACAAGGTAACTTTGTTTCCACTTTGTCCTTGACCCACAATGGCTGTTGCCAACACAGTCCACACGGCTATCATCTCATTGTATTACAGAGATGTCGGTATTACAGATATGTTGTATTACAGAGACACAGAGATGTTGGTGCCATTGACTTTTGAATCACAAATTTGCACTTTCTAGAAAATAATAAATGAGACTTAAACTGAAAGTGAGAAAAACTCAACATCACACAAGACATGATTTATAAGTATGCATCCTATACAAAATTTGAATTAGTAACATAAGCATTGCAGCATCCTTACTCCAAAATTCGCCTCGGACCTTACAGTGTTGCCCTTCATCTGAGCCATGGGTTCCTAGAAAGCAGGACAGATCCAGAAATCTCTCCAACGTTTTTTTGTTGCTAATTACAAAGGTTGGCTCTGCTGCCCCATTAGCAGCACTGTGCTTCCTCGGTGACTCCTATAAAACTCACAGATGAGACCCACCTCTACCCTCCCTCCTGACTCCCCTGAAACTCAGTGTTAAGCTGTTTGTTTACTTTCCTTTATAAAACCCCAAGCCTCATTCCTTTTCTCTGAAGTGGTCCTCACTGATGAAAATCGCCCCTATTGCCATAACCTGAGTACAATCACCACCCTCATGTGGAGATAAATTTTGTCTTCCACACTTGCTCATCTGTCTCTTTAGCTTAGCATTTTTGGACCTCCTTACAGCGTCTTATTGCACCACTTGCCACTTTATAGCTGCTGCTTTCTTCAGGGGGCAGTTTGTGGTATTTATTGTGTTTTAGCATTTACTTCATTGGACCATGCACTGTTGCATGTTTTTTTTTTCCTCCAACAGAATCTGAACTCATTTCAAGATCCAATGTTACTTTGTATCTTTACAAATAATCATAGAACCCCAAACCTAGGTGTTTTGTAAATGAATGAATGCACTAGGGCAGTGAAGGCAGTCAGACCGTCTATGTAATTGACGTGAAACGTTTGTCTACCAGACGTGCAGCATCTATGGGTTTTCTCGTCTCTTTTGGGAGTTTTGGTCAACTGCAGAAGACTTGCTACCCCAAACAGACTTCTTATTGATGAATTTTAATTAAAATCATTTTTATGTTGTCTGTAGTTACTTTAGATAGTAATTATAGTTGCCTTCCCAACTCGTGACTAAATTGGTAGGAAGTTTGTAGACGACCGCCTGAAACCATACTCCCATTTTTATACATCAGTTATATATCGCTGCATAATGAACTAAGGCAAAATTTAATGGCTTAAAATAGTCATATTTATTCAGCTCAGGCATCTATGAGTCTGTTGAGCAGTTCTTTTTATCATGTATAAACTCTGTCACAAATCTGGTCCATTCGTCACTTCAGCATCTCTGCGGACGTTGGCTGGGCGTGACTGGGCAGTTCCAGCTTCAGCCACAGCTCATCGACACGTCTGGTGATTGGCTGGCTGCCATCCCAGCATGACTGGCAACTAGGCTTCCTGTCTTGCATCTTCCAGGAGGCTAGTTTTGTCTTGTATTCATCATGTGACAGGAATATAAGAGGGAGACCAGAAGCACATAGATTTCCTGAGGCCTAGGCTTAGAAATGGCACACAACTCAGCGTCCGACTTCAGCCAGGTCACGATCTCGCGGTCCGTGAGTTCGAGCCCCGCGTCGGGCTCTGGGCTGATGGCTCGGAGCCTGGAGCCTGTTTCCGATTCTGTGTCTCCCTCTCTCTCTGCCCCTCCCCCGTTCATGCTCTGTCTCTCTCTGTCCCAAAAACAAAAATAAAATAAAAAAATAAATAAAAAAAAAAGAAATGGCACACAACTCTACTCTATAAAGTCATGAGGCCAGCCCAGAGTCAAGGGTGGGAAAAAAAGAACCATCTTCTAATGGAAAGAGCTACAAATACAAACAAGTGGCTGAATCATGATACCAGTACCGTTGCCAAATTCATGTTCTTTACCTGGTCACAACTGTTGCTGAAGCCACTATTCTTCCATCTGTGTTTTCCTTGTTTATTTAACTCCCCAACAGTACGATAAGCCTCAGAAGACGGAAAACTTGCCTCCTTTTCCAACCATTCGTTCTAGCAGAAAGAAGCTGTTGGTTTACAAGTATGACTATGTTCCAATGTCTTATTATTAAGAGTAAAAAAAAAAATCAATTAATTGGACTCAATAGAAAGTAGAAAACTCTGTGGCAATGGTACTAAAAAAAAATAATGGAATATTCTTGGAATCAACAAGGACACAATGAGAATTTTTTTTCTTCATGATTATAGTTCCAAAGCTCATTAACTCTCCTACAATTTCCATGAATAAAAAGCAAAGGCAGTAACAGGGAGGGGAGAACGGATCCAGGCTTCCCACGTCAGTCCCACACTGAATAATTCTGTAATAAGACAGTGAATTAAAAAAATATGTTTCCATCAAGTAATCCTATCCACAAAAGACAGATCTGCTCAGTGTGGTCCCCAGGAGGATGAGTAGCTGTAGGGAATCTCAGCTACTTCTGCTTTTTCCGCCTTTTGTTCAGGAGGCAGAAACAAATCTTCCCAAAATGAACCCTTTCAATATGAAATGATCACCAGAGGCTAATTGAAACAACAGACAATTGAAACAAATTATGCATTCTTCCCTGAGATAAGAGACTTAAATTATAAATCCTTCAAGTCTAGAAAGTGTGAAATAAATTGAAATGCAATTAAATGTCAGCATTAATGACATCTCCAAGTTATTTCTTATAGGATCTCCTGAAATGCTTTGAGGTTTTGGGAACTCTGTATCTATCTTAATCAAGCTTCTCTCAAGCGTTGTTAAAAAAAAAAGGAAAAGAAAAAAAGTGGGCCTTAGGATCAGCCCGTCAGTCTCTACCTAAAAATGCAGAGCTCTTTTTTTTCTTTTTTCTTTTTGGCTTTGCTTTGCCTCCACCAACCCCACTCTTCCTTTACTAGCATTTGGTTGGGCTGTTGGCAGTTATGAGTTGTTTCCAATCATCAAGTTAGTTCTATCTTCCTTGTCTATTATTACGTGAAGTTTCTTGAAACAGATGATTATATTGAATTATTGAGTTTCATGCTGGAAACTGTACAAAATTGATAATTTTGTGAGCACAGTCCCCTCCATGAGCTGAGAAGCTGCTGTTGATGAATTCAGTTTGAATGGATATCAACGTGATTTGTTGGCTGGCTCTTTGTTTTTCTGGATAAGCCTATGAGTGGTTAAAATGACCTAATTAAATCAAGGTCAGAGGTCTGGGTTAAGACCCAGTGAGGTACATAGTGTATGTGTCCCCAAAGTCCTATTCAAGCAAGGGACCAATTGTTCCCTCGCATATACACATACTGGTTAAATAAACTGATTTCTCTACAACTTAGGAAAGTGTCAGGGTGAAACGAATGACAAAGGGCCAATATCTTCCTAAACAAATCACGCTTTATGCTACTTTCATGAAATGTTGGTTTGAATGGGTCTTACATGGAGACAAAAGAAACTTAAGTATGCAGATGTCAAAAGCTCTGTGGAACAAAATAAGCAATTATAAAAGGAAGAAATATCTGCCTTTAGAATCTAAAAATCATTGTCATGACTAATGACTATGTAAAAATAAACTCTAACTTATAAAAAATGAGAGAAATAGCATAGAATAGTTGTCTCCCCAAATTTCTGGGAAATTACATGAACTCTTTTCTTTGAGAAAGCATGAGATATACCATGTGGTTTGTTTTTACTTATTGCAAATTAAAGAGCTCTGATCCCAATGTTACTTCATAGGAATCTAATTATCCAAAAATACTAGAAAGAAATAAAGAAACAAGCCATATAAAAAGGAAAGAGTTTAATTTAGGGCTGGAAGCAAAGAATGTAGACTTCAAGGTCTAGACTTAAGGGAATTCCTGTATTTCCATTCAAACATTAGGCAAGAGTTCTTTTGAGATAAAAGCTGTGACTTTTTATGAACTAATGTCATGTCACTCTATGTGTAAATCCACCAAATTAATGTCATAATAAAGCTGTATAGCCTCAAAGGAATTACATAAATAAACAACATCACTCAGAAATGCACTTCCTTACACATTTGTCAAGATCAAGTCCTGTGGTTGGAAAAAAAATCAGTTATTTTCCATGTTATAAAAACTTGAAATACATTTTTTCACTAAATCATACTATTAGGAAATGTCTGAGTGGGTCTGGCTGGCTGGTCGATCGTATACTAAGCCATCTTGACCGCCTTGTGTGCATTGTCTAGACTAGATTATAAATTCTAAAAGAGCAGGGACAGTATAATATTGCAATTTGAAATTATAGGCCCTTCTTCAAAAATGTAAAGAAAAAATCTTTCTTAATTACAAAGTAAGCAAATGTCTCACTGGCATATCTCATTTCATGTCTGCCCTTCCCCAGTGCCCCCTCCCTCCTTACTTCCATCACATACTCTTATGTAGGGAATGACTGAACAATATCTTTGGCTCATGTCCGTCTTATTCTTTAGGAAGTCACTCTCACTATTACAGCAAAGCAAAAGGAAAACAACAGAACAGAAGCTTTGATGTTATGACTTCATCTAACATTTACTAAAACTGTATGATGAGTCCCTGTAAAATCTGTGTGTACAGTTTAGTCAAGAGCCTTTACTGTTTTCAAGTCCTAGTTTTGATAATGCAAATTTTATATTTGGAGCAATCTGGGTGAAAGGTACAGGAGAACCCTGTGCTCAATTCCTTGTGAGTCTTAATTACTTCACAAAAAAAATCTAGGGGCGCCTGGGTGACTCAGTCGGTTGAGCGTCTGACTTTGGCTCAGGTCATGATCTCACGGTCTGTGAGTTCGAGCCCCGCATCGGGCTCCATGCTGACAGCTCGGAGCCTGGAGCCTGCTTCGGATTCTGTGTCTCCCTCTCTCTCTGCCCCTCCCCTGCTCATGCTCTGTCTCTCTCTCTCTCTCTCTCAAAAATAAATAAAAACATTAAAAAAAATTTTAACAAAAAAAAAATCTAAAAAAAAAAATGAAAAATAAACACAGCTGGACTATGTGTCAGACTTGGTGTTAAATGTTCATATAATATTAACTCATGTAATTAAATTCAGGAAAAATGAAGTGCAATTATTTCTGTGTTCAGACAAATTGGCTTTATGTGCGTCTTTGGGCATCATACTTGAACACTAAAGATCCTAAGCAGTAAATGAAGTGAAAGAATCTAAGGATCTATGTCCATTCTGACAACAAATCTAGTATATTCCAACATAATATCATCAAGCAAAAATTAGACCCAGTATTTCCATCTCAGCCTGTGCAACACAGCACAGGTCTGTGCGAATCTGTGATCGATTCTTCTTGATTTCAAAAGTTACAATTTTTCAGACCCATCCATTTCTTCACCTTCTCCTTAGCTATCATCTCACTCTATGTTACCATTAACTTTGTCCAGAAGTGGCCTTTGAACTGACCTCTATGCTTTCTTTGTATCTTTCCCCACTTTATAACTGCCCCCTTCTTCACTACATGGTAAAGGATGAGAGTGGTGATTTTGTATTTATTTTAGACTGGACTCCTCCAGAAAGAGGCCTTGAGACAAGAATTTGAGTTTAAGGTGCTGCCCGGAGCCATAAGTAGGCAAGTGGACAAGCGACATAGGTAAGGATAGATGCTGATAAAGTGTTCATACTTCAATCTCTCTGTGGAGGGAACAGTGCAGAACATACATCCGAGCTCCCCCTGGGAAGAGAAAGCCAGAGTGTTTATTTTTCACAGTTCATCCAACATTTTCTGAGAGCTATTCCTGGGGAGAGAGAGAGTGGCTCCTGGCACCCATAGCCTGCTACTCAGCAGGCAGGATGGACAAAGGCCATCATGCTCCCTCTCGTTCTTACAGTAGATTGCTATAGGCAAATATTTGGCAGGTGGGGGGAAGGGGAAGGTTCACCGACGACAGTGTTTGCTTTCGATCGCTGTTGTCTCTACAACACCATGCCTAACACAATGCATGACATAGGGGGCAGGAGAAAGAACTGCTTAAATAATTATCACAAATAGTAATCCTCCTATAAAAATAGCTTAGAACACACTGGAAAAAATAATCCCCTTGGATTGCCAGGATAAAGTAGACTTATTACATTGGCCCTCATCATTAGTAGATATATTTCTTGTCTCTAAAATAGCTAACGTTCATAAATTTCCCCCTTATTAGGAAGATAAACGTTTCCCAAGATGGATGAGTTTGAGCTTTTTTCAAAGTATGGGTTTTGAAAAGAATATAAGTAATATTTTTCTTAATGTATCTCTTTTCAACCTCAAGCACTATTGCTTTTAATCATGCTTATTTTTGCCTCCAGTTTTATATTGAAATGCAATTGTTGACAAAGAGCTATGATGATATATTATACCTTTCTAACAGGTAAAGATTGCATCCTGTTCCTTTAAATCTTCAGTGTCTTATATACACTGAGTGTTCAAATAAGTGTGCATCAAACTAAGTACTTGTTAAATGTGGTTAACTCTGAGTGTTTAACTTAATTGGCTTCAATTCAATAGAAAGTAGCTATGTCCATCAAAGACATACAGAAGAAAAATAATAGTAGAAAACACCTGTCTTCTTTTTTCATCCTTATTACTGTAGGACAAACGAACCACTTTTTCCCCAAATACCGAAAGATCCTTGCTTCTGGAATGTATGTCTCTCGCCTGAGATTTTCATCTCTTCACGAAGCCTTCTTCTTTCTATTCCTGACAGAAGAGAGGGGATTCTGGGAGAATTGGAGAGTGATGTGCCACAGAAAAAGGAAGTTCTGAGTCATCCTGGTATCTGGTCAGTGTGACTAAACCAACCCAACCCAGTTCCAGAGAGACTTTGACTCTGTTGCCTCTTGTTAGAGATCAGCTCATGTCATAGCACGTTAAGGTCAGTGGGGCAGGGAAAGAGGGACATGGACTTTGTGGTAGATGGTTCTATCTTCCACACTGTCTTTGCCACTTAATTCTTGTAGGACAGTCACAAGGATTTCTGGCTATCGGTAAAGAGTTGATCTCTCTTTTCTCTTACACCGAATTAGCTGTCCTCTCTCCGTTAGTGTAAAATCAGAAACCAACCCTCTTTGGTGTGAATTCTCACTGCAGTAACTCCCTGCTCAAGGCACCTGTGGGTCTCACAGACTCCACTCAGGATTTGGGGTATTTGAGGGACTATACATTACCATTGGACTTCCTTCCTTCTCCCTGTAAATATTTTGCACCTTCTGATTTGCTACGTCGAGGCTTCCCTGGGAAACACAAATCTCAGGTCTTATTCTGCAAACTAGTTCAGCTTTGCACTGTCCATGGCCTGGGGCCTCCCTTTGTGTGTGTGAGAGTCATTAAGGAGCCCTTACACACTATAGATCGCTTTCTCCAACTTAAGAGATAAATGCAGGTTTTATGGAACTTAAATAATTTTTATCAGTCCTTTCTTAAGAAAAAGTAATTTAAGAAATACTATTTTTGCAAATTTTTTCGAAAACAGAAAGACATGTAAACACTGTTACAAGTCCTGAAGCTTACATTTATTTCATAATAACAATTCTTGATCCAAAGCCACTCACTATCTAGTTAAACAGAAAAACTGGTAGAGCGTTTAAAATTTTCAGCTGACCCTAATTCTCCTTTGGCGATAAGCAGAAGTTGGTAGTATATTTATCTCACCTTTGATGTGAATTGTCCTATATACTTTGGAAAAAAGAAACAACTGTGGTCAGTATCATTTCTAAATTATTATCATGCTTACTTTCCTTATTTCTCCTTTCAGTGACTTCAATATGCTCGAGTATGTTAGCATAATTCAAAATCTCTCCTATTTCCTGGGCCAGCTCCTTGGAAACTCCCATGAGTCACCTTTGATCTTTAAGTCTGTGTACATATTTGTAATGCCACAGACTATAAACTGGTAACATTTTGTCAGTGCTTTTCTCTTCGGCATAAGAACGTCTGAGGATCTGATTTTGTCATTCCAGCAGACCCCACCTTGCTCTTGCAGTCTCCAATTCCTTTCCTTTGTGCTCCAGAATTCTGGGATAAAATAAAGTCTCCTGATGGGCAAGGATTACACAGATCCCCTGATCTGTGGATGCCTATCTTAAAAAAGTAGCTGACATATGCTAGGGGCATTACCCTTCTAGGGAAGAGTTAAAGAGTCAGTCACTGAGCTCCTGGTTAAATGCCTGTGATTTCACATTCTCCATTTTTCTGCCACTATCTTGGTTTACCTAGGTCCCTCAAATTAAAGCAGATGTTCCTTTTCTTTCATTAACGGTCCCAGGGCTCATTAGGGAGCCTGTTTTAATGTAACTAACACTGCACCCAGGGTCAGACACCTCTCGGTTCACTACTTTCTTCCTATGAGCCTTTGGGTTTCTGCCTCCATTTTTTAATTAGGTCAAATATAAATAATAATATTAACTCTATAGGCCAAGAAGAATTACTGTGGGAATCAAATTAGATAATTTATAAAGGTAATTTTAAATATCAGTGATCAAACCTCACATGCATAGTCAATTTTTCTTTTCCTTTTTTTCTCATTAGTTTATTTTTGAATAGTTGATGCCAGTGTTTATTAAAAATTGAAAATAAATAAAAGTGAATGTACTATACTATATATTAAATATATAATATATTGTATACATAAATATATGTTATATATTTAATGCATATTAAAATATATTATATTTAATGTAATATAAAAATATATATTAAAAAGTAAGAACGTCACCATACCTGTTCTCTGTTCTCCAGACAAATTATATATATATTTAGAGACGCAGTGAGAGAGCACGTGCACAGAGAGGTGATTTATTTTAAGGAACTGAGTCATTGATTGCAGGGCTGACAAGTCTGAAATCTGCAGGGTGGACCAGGAGGCTAAGAAATTCTGGCAAGAATTAATGTTGCAGTCTTAAGTTGAAAATGATCTAAAGAACACAGTATTCCTTCCTGTTTAGAAGACTTCAGGAGTTTCTTTTAAGTCTTCCTTAACTGATTGGATGAGGGTCACCCACAGTATGGAGGGTAATCTGCTTTACTCAGTCTACTGACCTAAATGTTAATCACATATAAAAAATATCTTCACAGAGACATCTAGATTGGTGTTTAGTCAAAAACAACTGAGCTCCATAGACTAGCCAACTTAAAACAAAACATTGTTACACTTTACATAACATTTTTTTTTCTTAATAAACTTTACATTTTAGAATAGTTTTAGATTTACAAAGAAATTTGTAAATATAGTGCTGGGAGCTCCTATATATTCCAGATTCAGAATTCTCCCTTTATTAACATCTTAAATGTGTATGGTTCACTTGTCACAATTAACAAATCAGTGTTGACATTACTATTCAATAAACTTTATACTTTATTTGGATTTCTCTGGTTTTACCTATATCCTTTTTCTACTCCAAGATTCCGTCTAGGATGCCACATTACGTGTAAGCATCATGCCTCCTTTGGTTCCGTTTGACTGTGACAATTTCTCAGGCTGGTTTTTTTTTAATAATCTTGACAGTTGCCAAAAGTACTGGTCGGATTTTGTAGAATGGATTCAATTTGGATTTGTCTCATGTTTTTCCCATGATTTTCCTGGGATTATTGTCTTTTGGGAAAAGGTAAGGTGCATTACTCATCATCTCAAAACAAGGGGACATATTTATCACATGCCTTATCGCTGCTGATACCCACCTTAATCACCAGGCTGAAGTAGACAGTAGTACCACAAGCACTACTAAATGTAGTTCTTGACTTTTTTTTTTTATGTCTTTGGAGAGCTAGGCTAGAAATATAATTGTTAACGTGTGCGTGTACACATGTGTGTTTTCATATATATGCATATATGTTATATAGGCATATATGTTTTATGCATAAATATTTAACTTAGTATGTAATGGTAACCATAGAATCATACAGAGAGGACTTGTCATTTTCAAGAGTTACATACTATTTCCTTATGCAGATGGACTCATTTTTTTAACTATTCCCTGTTGAAGGCCATTTAGCTTGTAGTCACTTTATGACTCTTGCAAACAAGGCTGCAATGAATATCTCTGTATATATTGAGCTCACGACAGAGAAAATCTCTAACCTGAATTCTGAGAAATGGAATCCTGAAACAGGTGCACATTTTAAATTTGACGGATATGGCAAAATTGAACTCCCTAAAGGCTGTAACAATTTACACTTAGTGTGCCTGTTTTTTTTTTTCTTACATTTGCCAATGCAGTAAGTACATTATCAGCTTTTTTTATCATTTCCAACCCAGTGGGTTAAAATGCAAGATTTGATCATAGTTTAAATCTGCTGTTCTTATGAATGGAAGAAAGTATCTTTTCATGTGTTTGAAAGGTATCTGCTTTTCCTTTACTAAGAAATGTCCTGGTTTTTTGCCCATTTGTTGACTTGCTGATAATTTTCTCATTAACTGGACGAAAGAAATCAACAAATTATAACATAATCTCAAATATTCCCCAATGTGTCAATGTCTTACTTTTTAAGGTCTGTTTTGAAATGCTATGTAGATTTTTTATGTATTTGAATTTTTTAATAATTTCTTTCACATTTTCTGCGTCTTTCATTACATTTTGAATGATTTTTGAATGTTTTCTCTTAGAGTTTTGTTGATTTACTTTTTAAAGTTAAAGCTTTGATCTGACCAAAACTTATCGCTACCAATGTGCAATGCCACATTTATCGTATTGTTATTTTTTCAATGCTTATTTATTTATTTATGGAGACAGAGAGAGAGAGAGAGAGAGAGAGAGAGAAAGACTTGGGAGAGAGACAGAGAGAGAGAATCCCAAGCAGGCTCTACGCTGTCAGCACAGAGCCCTACAAGGGGCTCGATCTCTTGCGACCCTGAGCTGAAATCAAGAGCCAGAGGCTTAGCCGACAGAGCCACCCAGGCCTCTCTCATGTTATTTTTAATTTTCCATTCTGTTTTGTAGTGTTTCTATCACACAGTTTTTTGTTGTTTTTTTGCTTGTTTGTTTTGCCTTTCTCTTTTAATGCCCTCCCTGCTCCAACTCTCAAAAAAGTACCCAGAAATTAACTATAAGAAAGCTCTAAGAGGCAAGGCAAGTCAGCCGGAGATTAGCAGGCTCCCTCCCACAGGGGCCACAGTGGGGTGCTGGGGTCGCCCCCACTCAGTCTGGTAGTAAAAGCTGGTGCAGAGTAAGGTGGTTCCAGACGCTAGAGATAACCCAGATCAGAGGGCTTTTCTGCAATGGGACACCCTTAACAGGGCCAAGCTGTGTCAGAAGTAATGTTTGTTCATCTTGTCCAAGAGCTCTTTCCCATTGGCATCTGGAAACTGGGTGCCAGGCACCTCATAGGAGGCCAAGTCTAAAGCCCCAGCTCCGGACAAGGCAGCCCCTGGCCACACCATGGCAATGGAGGTCTCTACCATGCAGTTTTAATTGCTACAGTTATGCAGTATATTTTGGCATCCTGTAGGACTAATCACCACATATTTAAAATTTTTTTTCAGTGTCGCATAAAATATTTATTTAATTGTCTACATTTATTGAATTTTTGTTAAATACTTTTAAATGATAGCATATATATCAAGTATCTATTCTGATTCTTTGTAATGATACCAATAGAAAAAACATGCTTAGATTTAGAATCAATCAACAATTAATTATCAACAGCTATAAAGCTTTGAAACTGGTCTCATCCTTCTTTCAAAAGAAGCATACTGAGTCACACACTCTCTGCCGTGCAAGCTATAGATTTGGGGGCTTCTAAAAGTTTCTTTATTCTGAGAAAGAGTGGGGAGAGGGGCAGAGAGAGAAGGAGAGTGAGAATCCCAAGCAGGCTTTGTGCTGTCAGCATAGAGCCTTACGCAGGGCTTGGGCCTCGATCCCAAGACCCTGGGATCATGACCTGAGCCAAAATCAAGAGTCTGAAGCTTAATGGACTGAGCCACACAGGCTTCCCTAGATTTTGTTTTGAAATCTGTTTTCTTCTCATAGAAAAATAACTATATTTCACAAGATTTAAAAACCAAGACAAAGCTAGTATTTGTTTTCACAGGCTTTGCATCAAACTTTAAGGGGTTGGGGCGCCTGGGTGGCTCAGTCAGTTAAGTATCCGACTTCGGCTCAGGTCACGATCTCTCTCACAGTTCGTGAGTTTGAGCCCCGCATCGGGCTCTGTGCTGACAGCTGAGAGCCTGCCTGCTTCAAATTCTATGTCTCCCTCTCTCTCTGCTCCTCTCCCGCTCATGCTCTGTCTCTCTCTCCTTCAAAAAAATAATAAATAAATAAATAACTAAATAAATAAAAAACTTTAAGGGGTGGTTGTGAGGGAAAGTCGTGTGGCAAAGTCAAAACAATTATTTAGTCATCCCACTTGCAATCATGCAAGCAAAGGCATCTGACAAAAGCTAAAGTATCAAATAGAATCTTAAGTTCATTTTTAACAGAGATCGTAATTTAAAGAATTTGCATTCCCCCCTCCAAACAAACAATATGTTTTAGATGTATTTTTTTCTTCAAAAAACATTCAGCTATGTAACATATTGCTATCAAATAGTTTGGGATGCTATATTTTTTCAGACTACCCCTAGCAAAATAAGAATGATCTGTATCCCTTAAAAAAAAAAAAAAAATGGATGCTTTATCTGAAACCTGCCTGATCAGACATTTTAGAGGAGTGGCTGGGATATGTGTGTGTGTATGTATGCATATATATATATATATATATATATATATATATATTTTTTTTTTTTTTTTTTTAAGTGGGCTTCACATGCACAGTGGAGCCCAACCAGGGTGTTGAGCTCAGGACCCTAGATCAAGACCTGAGATGAGATTAAGAGTTACATGCTTAAAAAAAAAAAAAAAAAAAAGAGCTACATGCTTAACTGACTGAGCCACCCAGGAGTCCCTGGAATCTATATTTAAATTTTTTTTTAACCTTTATCCATTTTTTTGAGAGACAGAAGGAGAGTGTGACTGGGGGAGGGGCAGAGAGAGAGAGACAGAGAGGGAGACAGAATCCCAAGAGGTTCCAGGCCCCAAGCTATCGGCACAGAAGCCTGAGGTGAGGCTTGAACTCACGAGTATCTAGCTGATTTTTGTGGGAAAAGTTTGGAAAATAATGCTCTAGAGGTGCCTCATCAATAATGCCAGATATTTGATAAATTATCTGATTGGCTATCACTTAAGCAGTTGCCTTATCGAAATGAAAAACCAGCTAGTTGTTTGTGTTTGGTTATCCATAGGTTTCCATTTTTTAACCTTGAGACACTTACAGACTTAGGTTTTCGTTTGGTTGGCAGGCATTAGAACCACCTTAGTCTAATGGGTTCCTTGTTTAATTAATTTAACATTAGTAGGAGAACCTGCTGGGATTTGAACCAAGGCGGTTGAACTCCCAAGACCTACATGCTTAACCATGAACTGCCATGTATTAAATCCAACTTCACTGAGATATTAGTTGGGGACATATGAGGATTGTATGTTTCCTTTCAGTATGATACTGACTCTCTACTTTTTATTGTTGCCCTTGTGTGAATGCCTAAGAAAGTGATAACAATGACAATGAATGCATCTTTATTATACAGATACTTGAGAAGAAAACAGAAAGATCTTTATGTTAGATTATCCAATAACTTATGTTTATATGGCTTCTATCAGGGATAGTTGCTAACAGAGAGAAATATATATCACATATATATATATGAAAAGATGATAATTCTTTTAAGTCTGATACAGCAATCAGAAATCTCTCCTATCATTTTTGTTTTGTGAAACTAATTAACTTACGTTTTCAACTTGTGGGCTGAGAAGGAATTGTGTGGATGGAAATTTTGAGCTTTTTTGTGAGTATGCCAGCTATGGTCTTTCCTCTCTTGGTACCGTAAATAAAAGGATAACATGATAGCACACACATTTCCAAAATTGGACACCTATCTCACTGAAAATGCAGTGAGTTTACTCTATTTTCATCAGAGAAATATCACTAATTTAGCAGTTCTTTTTATGTTTAAAAACATGCAAATAATTTCTAAACAACAACACTTAAATATCCTTACATAAGATTGGAACATCTCCTTTGTTCCTCTGCTTATTAAATACCTTGTCAGAAATAAGTGCTTACCTATGAAGGCAAGAGATCTTACCTGCAGTAGACAGACAGCCATGTAGAAGAGATTATGTGGTTCTTCACAAATGCCCCAAGCCACCTGCATCACAGTCAAAAACCTTTCATTTTATTTACTTTATTCGTTTTAGTAGGCTCTACTCTCAGCATGGAGCCCAACATGGGCCTGAACTCACTACCATGAGATTAAGACCTGAGCTGAGATTGAGAGTCGGACACTCAACTGACTGAGCCACCGAGGTGCCCCAGAAACACTTCATTTCAGCTTTATATAAATATTCTAATCAACCCGGTACTTGATTTTTCTTAAGGAGCCCATTTATTCTGGAATAACAGCTGTGCACACTGTAAATTAAGTAAATTAATCTTCTAAGCTGTTGGTGAAAGTTCAAGATCTTACGGTCCGCATGGAGTATGTATGATTCTGCTCACTCCTGTCACATCCATGTGCTCTGTTCCATTTTAAGCAAAGCTGAAAATGCGGTTACGGCCCAAATTGGCTTTATGTCTTTTTCCTTTCAGCATCTATGTAAAATGAGCCCCTTATTTAGCAGATATCTTCTTGTATTCTGTGTTTCAGCTCAAGAAAAATAAAGGGCTTATCTATCATTAGAACTTTGGGGTATTGAGGGCAGATGAAAGACCAAATGGCTCCAATTTGACCACAGGCATCATTAAAATATTTGCCAACTACAGACATTTTCCCAGCAATTGCCTTCTACTGCTTCACATGCTGATCTGATATGTTAGAGACATTCACCACTGGGACTGCCAAAGCCTTCCACAGATGTGTGCAATGCACACCAAGGATTACATCACCCGCCACCAAAGGGCAGCACCTCCCTGATGAGACACAGACAACCGTGCTTTTAATGGGCCATAGCAAGAATGTGGAACAGGTATGGCTTTCAGGAAACTAGCTCAAGTGTAGAATAAATTTAAGCAATAAAATGGAGTTGTTGGGATTCTAGGAGACAGAGTTTTATATTCTGTTTTCTTTCATGTTGTCTTGTTTTCGTTTTTTTTTTTCCCTAGGTCTTAATAGGAAATATTCTTTTTTTAAAAATCAATGTCTAATCAGTTTAAGAATGAGGACAGCATTCCAACTTCCACATAAGAATGGATGCAGGGAGTAAAGAGAGAAGGAAAGAGGAAGAAAGAGGCTGGGAATTTTGATCTCATATGTTAGTTTATTTCAGCAACTCTTGTTGATAACCCCTTCGGACACTGTAACATTTCCTGGTACCACTGAGAGGCAAAGATAGGAACTACCCAGATAATCCATCAGGAAGTTGCAAATGAATTCAGATAGTGAACACAAGAACTTGAGTTTACTAATCACGAATAACTTTTTTTTTGAAGCTGTTTCCCACCTTACTAGTGAATCACTTCAGCTTTTAAATTTTTTTAATGTTTATTTATTTTTGAGAGAGAGACAGAGCACGAGCAGGGGGAGGGCAGAGAGAGAGAGAGAGAGAGAGAGAGAAAATCCAAAGCAGGCTCCAGGCTCTGAGCTGTCAGCACAGAGCCCAACACGGAGCTTGAACCCATGAACCCTAAGAACATGACCTGGGCCAAAGTCAGATTCTTAACCGACTAAGCCACCCAGGTACCCCTCACTTCAGCTTTTAAACTAGTTGATCATAGCTGTCCACTCTCCCCTCAAAATGTTATGTTTAAGTATCAGAAGTCATAGACAAGTTTTATGTCTCCTGCAATAGGAATGCTTTTTATTAAATTTTTTTTTTAACATTTATTTATTTTTGAGACAGAGAGAGACAGAGCATGAACGGGGGAGGGTCAGAGAGAGAGGGAGACACAGAATCTGAAACGGGCTCCAGGCTCTGAGCAGTCAGCACAGAGCCCGATGCGGGGCTCGAACTCACATACCGCGAGATCGTGACCTGAGCCAAAGTCGGACACTTAACCAACTGAGCCACCCAGGCGCCCCAGGAATGCTTTTTAAAAACAATGTGAATTTGTGGGCCACCCGGGTGGCTCGGTTGGTTAAACGTCTGACTCTTGGTTTTGGCTCAGGTCTTGATCTCACGGTTTGTGAGTTCTTCCCCATATTGGGCTCTGTGCTGACAGTGCAGAGCCTGCTTAGGATTCTCTCTCTCTCCCTCTCTCTGCCCCTCCTCACCTCTCTCTCGCTCTCTCTCTCAAAAGTAAATAAAGAAACTTAAAAAAACCCCACAATATGAATTGTGATTTTAAGTCGGCATTATTGCCTGTCTCCAACCTGGCAGCAAGATTCATCACTGTTCTGCAGAGAAAAGTAGACTTGCATTTCCGCTTTGAGTCAATTTTTTCACCTCTTTGAATCTCACTTTTGTCATCTGCAAAGTAAAGAAAAAGGAAAACTTCTCTACAAGACTGTCGTAAGTATGATAGATCATGCACGTAAGGTAGGAAGTACAACGTGATGCGGGGTTCGGGGGAGTGTCTCTCATTAAGGGAGGTCTTACCTTCATTATGAGGACTTGGCCTCATCTGCATTCCTGTTTACTTTCAGTGACCCTCGGCCACAATATGCTGATGAATGCATGGGATGACTTCTTAACTTTCCCCAAATATCCTGAGAGGACCAATCGATTAGATGGCAGCCATCAAATGGCATTTTGTCTGAGGTAAATTTCCCTGATTTTCTGAGTGGTTGGCATGATAACAAGAGGTACAAGTATTCTACAATATGGTCAGTGGAAGGATATGTGTTGGGATACCTAGCTATGCAATAAAATGTTGCATGTTTAAGAGTGGTTTCTCAAAGATTGTTTACATTTTACAGTTGGAGATAAATTGTGACATCCAAAGGAAGCCTGGTGTTCCATTTCCACCCCGTTCCCCAGGTTGTCTGTCACGGGCATGCTCCCCAAGTTTCCCCGGGGAGAAATGAGGGGTAGACCATTAGATCACTCGCTGAAGAGAATGAGTAATGATTCTTAACAACAGAATTTTGCCAACTCTTTATCACTTGTTCCTTTCATGAAGAGTGAAATCCCCTCATAATTACAAAAATTATTTACTCTTGTTTTTCCTGTTGCCTCCTCTGAAGAAAATGAGACTATTCAAGTTTCATTCCTTTGTAGGTCATCCCAACTCCTATAACTTTCACCTTAGAACATGAGTTCACTTTTTTTTAATCTTAAATACAAAAAAAAAAAAGTTATCTTGGCTATTGGTTAAGACTGGGTGGAGACAGACGAGAACTCAAATACGCGACATCTTGGTTCAGGAAATAGTCAATTGCTCTGCCCATCATTCCCGTCTTTACTATTCTGTGCCTCAGAGGCCCAACAATTAATTTTGAAGAGATGGTGAAATTTCACGTAATTGTGGTTTCATTGACCATCAGTCTTTCCTTTCTTTCTGTCCAGGGACCATTGCACGTTCTCCCTTTCATCATCCTCTGCAGTGACCCGGGACCAAATGACTGATTATATTTTAGTGAGCTGGTCCCTACATTTCTAGAGCTACTAAATACTCCATTTAAATGGCAGACTCTTGCCCCATTTTTTATCTTCACTGTGCTGATGTGGGATCCCTCTACGTGTATCTCATGAACACTTTAGCATCCTCAGGAGTAAGCTGAATTTCTGTAATGCTTCATATGTCATCCGTTCCTTTGTCACACACATGGCTCCAATTTTAGTACTTTATTTCTAGTTGGCCCAACAATTTAGTTTCTTTTTCCCTGATTGTATCAATTTATTTTAAGTCTCCTATTTCTGTGTTTGGATTTCTACCCCTGTCATTCCCACACCCTTTGGTTTGTAATTTTGCTTTTCTATCAAAATATTTGATCTGATTTCTCCCTGTTCTTTTCATCCTCATCTGGATTTCATCTTAATATTTCTTCTTTTTTTTTTTTATTCGTACAAAGTATTTTCAATGCCTCATAAACATCAACCGACTCTTTTTGAACTAGCCATTTTGAAACAGGCTTTCAGGTTTTCACATCACAGTAACTCCTTGTAAAAATTCACAGTCCTTGTAATGTAGGCTTGGACTAGGGAGGAGGACCCTGGTCAGTCTAAATTAGAGTTAGCCTTCAGCAGTGGCTGTTCTTATATTCTGATATTCTAAAGAGAAATCCTCTCTACATGGACATCAGTCTCAGGATGCTCACGCAACAGAAACGGGCGCAAAATCTGGCAAGAGGGTCTCTGCTTAATAATTTTTGGACTTTGTCTTTCAAAATCTTGACCCAGGGTGTCTTTGACCCGGAGAAGATTTTACACAAATGTTACCTTCCATTCTGGCATCAAATATAATTCAGTTAAAATTACAGACCAATTGGAATACTGATGTTCCATTTCCTTGAAGATAATAAGTAAGAATAATACCGTTCTTTCGCTGCTGCTGATCATGATCTTACTTATTTATTTCTTATCAGACGTAGGCTTTCGGAAGTTGTCAACATATGAACAGAAAGGGACTGAATGGGAATTATTTATTGTCTATCACTCTTAACTCCATCACTCATTCTTCTCACGTAGAGCTTTTATGGACGTAAACTATTTCCCTATGTTTTCAAAGCATTCTGCTATTCCTATTGTTATGTTAAATGTATTTAGCAAATGCCTTTGTTGTTATATGTACCATTAACTCTTAATTTTAAATAATGTGACTTTTCCCATTTTGGAAGACACATAGCTAAAGTAGATTGAAATGTAGCTCAGATTAGGAAAAATGCAGTCTCTCTCCCTCTCCCTCTCTCTCTCTCTTTCTCATACACGTGCACGCACACACACACGCACACACATACACACAAGTCTATTCGCTATTCAGTTACAAGCAAAGTCAAAAGTTCTGAGGCAGAGTATTGACTCATTTAGCCTCACTACAAAAAGGATGCAACGTGTTTGGTGCTTAGTGTCACATTCTATGCTATATGTTGGCGATCCCCAAAACAATAAAACAACTAGTCCTTGCCAGTAATGAACTTTCAGTCCGACTTGGGACGTATCCCGGTACATTAAAATCATCTGCCTGTGTGTCTAAATGCTGTGGTATTGGAAATGGTCAAGTATCCAGAGAACAGAGGGTAAAGAATGATTCACTCATTCTCTTCAGGGGATTCAGGTAAAGAACAAAGATGTACAATTCTATAAATAGCTTAGGCATAGAATCAAATTGACCTAGGTTTCAGTCCAATCTTTGCAATCCAACATTTGCATGATCTTGAACAAAATATCTCAATCTCTATTACCTTAGTGTTCTCATCTGAAGAACACAGTAGTAACCTCCTCCAAAAAGTGAGTTGCTTTGGAGTTGAAGTGATATGATGTAGAGAAAACTTCTCTGGAAGTTTTTTTTTTTTTTAATTTTTTTTACATTTATTTATTTTTGAGAGGCAGAGTGAGACAAAGTGAGAGTGGGGGAGAGGCAGAGAGAGAGGGAGCCACAGGATCGGACGGAAGCAGGCTCCAGGCTCTGAGCGGTCAGCACAGAGCCCGACGCGGGGCTCCAACCCACAGACCATGAGATCACGACCTGAGCCGAAGTTGGACGCTCAACCGACTGAGCCACCCAGGCACTCCTGAAAGTTCTTAAACATAGTCTCTTTCTGTCTTCCCTTCTCCCTTTCTCTGCCTCTCTCTTTCTTTACTCTTTCTGTCTTTCTTTTTTTTCCTGTAAAAAGGTGAGCATGTGAGAAAGCACCTGGTTAGGGAGCAACATTCTACTGGCTGGAACAGAGAGGGACCATGGCTGGTAGCACCTGCACATGACAATGACAGTCTGGACATGGCTAGATTACCCAAGTCTCACCTGTCATATTAGAGACTGTGGATTTAGGAACTGAAACCATCTACAACCACTCAGGTTATGATTTCCTACAGACGCATGACTTTACTGTTTCAGTAAATTCTTGCCTGGGAAGATGAAGTTACAAATAACTCTGTGATTTGCTCAAGAACTTCCTAAAACCCCGTTTATCTGAACGACATGCATCCAGTAGGGGAAGTGGCACCTTCTCAAAGTACTTGACTCTCAGGACGACCGTTTGCACATTTAAAACTCACTTTAAAATTTGTCTCCAAAATATCTTCCAGTCCTAAAGTATGGTATTACGAACTTTGTTTGATCCCAATCAGATCTCTGATTTAGATTATCTGCCTTAAACTCTCCCCAAGTTCGTAAATACTGCGTCTTGACCTCCTACTTTTGAGAAGCTACAAAGATAGCCAAAATAGTGACCTCCCTTACTGCAGTAAGCAAGAAACTCCGCTTGCCTTAGCAAGAAATTAATTTGGGTTTTTTTTCTAGGAATTGGCAGTCAATAAGCTTTATCTTTCATTGCTTTTAATATTGTTTTGTTTTAAATTTGCATGGTTTCGTGAAACTTGAATCATTAAGAGCATAAGTTTGGCAGGAGGGGAGTAATAAACTAGAATAAAGAAGAAAGGCAAAACAACCAGATAAAACCTAGTGAAAGCATCTAGGTACAAGCCAATAAATTAAACTGAGGCAGTGGAGATGCAGGGGGAAAGACGTGACCGGGTTAGAACACCATGTCTGATGGGAGATCAGTAGGGCTTTCTGAGGGATAAGGTTCACAAGTAAGGAGGAAGTAGGATTACGTGACTCCAAGGTTGTGAATCTCTGAGATTTTGCAGGAAGCCGCTTCTATCATTAACTCTAATAAAGAATAAAGATGTAAGAGTCGTGGGGTGGGGGGGTGGGGGGGCTGGGTAATGGGATGGGTGTTTAATTGCTGAATTTGAAAAATCTGTAGCAGTGGCTCTCAACCGGGAGCATTTTCCACTCCCAACAGCCCCAATCCCAGAAGGAGCATTTGGCGATGTCTGGAAACAGCTTGGGTTGTTACAACTCAGGATGTAGTGGTCACTAGGAGATCAAAACTTGAAGTGCTGCTAAATATCCTACAATGGATAGGAGAGTGCCCCTCCCCACAACAAAGGATTTTCCTGTCTGAAATGCTAATAATGCCATGGCTGAGAAACACCAGTCTGCGAGGAAAATATGGGTAGCAAACTATTTGTTAAAATACTTACTGAACTGGGGTGCCTGGATGGCTCCTCGGTTAAGCGTCCGACTTCAGCTCAGGTCATGATCTGGCAGTTCGTGGGTTCGAGCCCTGCATCTGGCCCTATGCTGACAGCTCAGAGCCTGGAGCCTGCTTCGGATTCTGTGTCTCTCTCTCTCTCTCTGCCCCTCCCCCACTCACACTCTGTCTCTCGCTCTCAAAAATAAGTAAAACATTTTTAAAAATAAAAAAAAAATCTTATTGAACTAATTACTTCCATACCTAATGGTAAATTCAAGGCAATTCATTATACATAATACAAAAATGTTGTCAGGGCAGCTGGGTGGCTTCGTTGGTTATGTGCCTGACTCTTGATTTTAGCCTAGATCATGATCTCAAGGTTTGTGGGATCGAGCCCCGTGTTGGACTCTGGGCTTACAGCATGGAGCTTGCTTGGGATTTTCTCTCCTTCTCTCTCTGCCCTTTGCTACTCTCTCTCTCTCTCTCTCTCTCTCTCTCTCTCTCTGTCTCTCCCTCAACATAAATAAGTAAACTTCACCAAAATGGTGTCAAGGAAGAGCATAGTTTTTTCAGGAAAAAAGAGCATATAATGTGTTCTCTCTGAGCATATTCTGCAGCCCTTCAAACCAACCTGTGCCTGATTGCTTCTGTTGCTCAGGTGGCATCTTTATTTAAATACTACCTGCTGAAATCCTGCCACCTCCCAAAATCCATATCAAGGCCATGCTGTTTATTTAAGTGTTCCATTCACATACGACGGCTGTGCCCTATGGGAAGTAACAGTCCAGTAGTGCTTTATTTAAGTTCCTAGGAATCTTCTTTTGGAGTATAACTAAGAGCAGTCCAATCTCTAGTCTAGTATATTTCCCATTTCTTACATGAGGCACATTTATACCTCTTCATCCTGTCCCGACTTTCGCCCAAAGACTAGACGCACAACAAACACAGGCAGGAGTGAATTCCTCCTCGCCAGTTTGATATCTGGCAAACCTGTGTTATTCATCCCCTGTCCGCATAACTTATGGTTTATTTTTCAAAAACAGGTGAAATTATGATTTGCACACAGATCTAAAAAGAGCCTGAACTGAAGATTTTATTTCACTAGCTAATCATATGAGAGAACCAGGCCAATAGGAAAACTGTTTTAAACAAGTCAAAGAGGGGCACCTGGGTGGCTCAGTCAGTTAAGCGTCCCACTTGGGCTCATGTCATGATCTCACAGTTCATGAGTTCAAGCCCCACGTTGGGTTCTGTGCTGACAGATCCAAGCCGGGAGCCTGCGTCGGATTCTGTGTTTCCCCCTCTCTCTGCCCCTCCCCCACTTGCATTCTGTCTCTCTCTGTCTCTCAAAAATGAATAAACGTTAAAAAAATGTTTAAAAAAAGTCAAAGAAATATAAATTCATAGGGAGAAAAGACTATTAAAGTAAATTTACAAATAATTGAACACTGGCTTCTCCTGGAGAAGAAGGGGAAGGAAAGGCGACTGAGCCTCCCCTGGGCACAGTATATTTGCATGTCTATAGACAAAACTAAGCCTGAATTGCTTTCTGTTATCCACAATATAGAGTCATAAAGTACCTCCCAGAGAGAATCTAGTCCGAATACCCTGAAGAGTTTGTTCTAGACAGTGCATGGTTTTCCCTTAAAATACATTTTTTTCCTTGCAGTTTTAATTATGTACCCCCATAAACATCTAAACCTTTTAACTTAAAAAAAGTTTCCAGAAGAGAGTAGCAATTAGATCTATTCTAACGTCTCCTGTGGTTTTCATCTGACTCTCCCTTTTGATTGCATTATGATCTTGTGCAACGGAACGACTCAAAAACCCATAAAATGCCACTTTAGGGTTTGATGTTTGTATAATAGATTATGTAAGCTTGTGGCATTTAAAAAATGTCCCTATTAAATGATATAATTTCGCTTTATTTGACACATTATCTTACGGTGCATAAAAAAATGGTTGCTACTCATTTCTTCAGAGAATATTTTCTCAGAAAAAAAGACCATTGGATATGAAAAAAAAGTATTGGAATATATATATATATATATATATATATATATATATATATATGTTTGTACCTGTACGACCGTTGAGCCATACCCATACCTCCCATTATAGAAATCAGTTTGAAGTAAGTTAAAAAAAAATTAGTGGGTGAAACTTCAAAATTATTTACAATGAAAGTATATTCTCTGTAGTTTCCTAAAACACTTTAAGTTCTGCTTCAACAGATTTCCCTTCTCAATGTTCCCAATTAGTTTTTGGCCTGACAGTCTCATCCATTGCCTACATTAATTTCTAATTTCCCAGACTGTGTCAGACAGAGCTCAGATCCTACTGTTTACTCCAACGGTAATTTCCTCCAGATTTTATGTTTTAAGCCAGGGACCACACAAAAGCTTTATTTGAGTTTTTTTTTTTTTAAAGCTTCTGGCACTTGCAAATTTTAGTTTTAAAAATTCTTTTCCAAGGTTGGTATTATATCTCTCTGCACAGTAATCCTTCTTTTCCCTTCCTACATTATGCTTTTTTTTTTTTAACATAAACCAAAACACTGGGAAGATTATATTTAGGCTCTAAAAAATGCCATTCTTTTATTTCAGGAGGTGCCAAACCCTTTAGGTGATTATACTAGTTTATGATCAAAGCTCCTAGCATAAGTAAGTTTAAAAATAAAGAAAAGGAAAAGCTTTGAAAGAGACTATGAGTGAAACCAAATTACCTAAAATTCCCCAAAGAGTAAAATATTTCACAAAGATGATGACAATTGTCAAGACAATAATAAAAATGAAATTTATTGGGCACCTCTTACATACCAGAAACTGTTCTAAGTGCTTCACATACATGACCTCATGAAAACTTCATGTGATAGGAAATATTTTAAAAATATTAACCTCTGCTTCTTTTTAGCCATTACTCATTCTTTTTTCCAATGGGATGGCATTTGATATTTTCTTCCCTCTGGATGGGGTCTTAATGACAGACATGCAAGAAAGGAGACTCTGCTTTATTTTTAAATTTCAAATACACGCTTACATTCTTGGCCCAGTTTGTATGAAAGAAAGGATTTTAGAGGCTTTTTTTGTTTTTTTTCTTTTTCTTTCTTTCTTTCTTTTTTGTTCTTTAGAAGCAAAATCCAGAGCCTGCAATGACTGAAAGCATAAAATTTATGTCATAGACAAACAAGAGACATCTGAGAATGTATATCCGTGATAGCCAGTCTCCTTACTCAGTAAAAAAGATGAAAGGTACTAGGCAGTTAAGGAGATTGTTTCATTCAGGCCATTGCAATAGAGAAGTTCATTAATGGAGAACAACTTAAAGAAAGAGGAGGCTTGGGGTTTTCTAGAGGCAGATACACAAAAAAGTCATGGGGAAATGTGGAGACCCATCTTATCTGATAATATGTGAGAGTATGGTGGTCTTATGGATTTGACTTTTCTGAAAAAGAAAGGAATAGAAAATCTCTTAACCTTAACTGCCTCCCAGAAATACAAAGTTCAACATCATCACCACATTGGAAAAATTCCTCATGGGCTAGAACTAAGTAAGGTAAAATCAGAGAGGTGAGCAAAAGAGTTAAATGCTGTCGCGGACTTTGTGAAGGCACCTTGTATCTTGACCTCACACCCATTCCTTGGGTAGCATTTGGTTAAAATTGTAATTTGGAATCTGGGAAGGATAGTACAGAGATTAGTGTGAAAATCTGAGACCAGAGGAGATGTATATGTTCCTGAGTGTAGCCTGGGAAAGTATCAGGTTTCAGATCTATCCCTTACCCTGCCTATTCCCTTCTCCTTCCCCATTCAGCAACAACCCCCCCCCCCCCCCCCCCGCCAATTCCTGCTGGGCATGGCATCAGTAGAAAGAACACAAGAACATGCATCATAGTGCATCTGCCTGCGAAGCCAGACACAGCCTCAGTAGCTTCATAACATTTCCATGGAGGTGCCAAAGGGCATGCAATTTCTGGGCAAATGCTAGATGGGAGTCTGGTCTCAGATCAATAATTCGCATTGGACATCTCCTTTCTTGCGGCAGCTCAGAGGGACCTTCTGGGCTACTAGCTACCTCTAGCCTCTTAAGGAAGACAATAACGCATTCATCTTTATATGTCAATATAGCATTAATATTCAACATATATTTGAATACAAAACTCAAAAGATCTCCGATAATGTCCCTAATTCACTTTGGTCATGCTTTCTCAATCTCAGCATCACTGATGTTTAGACACAGCATTTCTTTGTTGTTGAGGACCTAATTGCTGTACATACATTGCAAGATGTTTCCTAAAATCTTTGACTTCTACTCACTAGATGCCAGTAACATTTCTCCCCTCCTCCTGCGTTGTAAGTTGTGATGATCAAACATAACTTTTCCAACCACTGCTAAATGTCCACTGAGGACAAAATTACTCTTGATTGGGTGAGAACTACTAATTTAGGCTATGGCCTTCGAAAGTGATGCCATAGAAGTAGTAGGCATGTGACGCTGTCCTTGCCAATAGGAATAAAAGAGAGTCATCTAGAAGTATTACCTTCTGTCTTCATTTTCTCAGGCTGTTATAACAAAATATTATAGCCTGGGTGGCTTTAACAACAGAAATTTATTTCCTCATAGTTTTGGAAGCAGGAAAGTCCAAGATCAAGGTGCTTACTGATTTGGTTCCTCGTGAGAGCTGTCTTCTTGGCTTTAGGAGGGCTGCTTTTTCCTTGTATCCTCACATGGGGGTGGGAAGAAGAGAGAGAGAGAGAGAGAGATTGATGATTGATGATTGATGGTCTCTCTTTTTTCCTCATTTTATAAGGCCCCAGTGCTATCAGATTAAGGTTCCAACCTTCAACCTCATTTAAACTTAATTATCTCCCAAAGACTCTATCATCAGATAGAGCTCCACTGGGGGTTAGGGCCTCAACATGTGAGTTTTGGGGGAACACAGTTCAGTCCATCATACCTTCTGAGAAGGTATTTTTCCTTTATTATCTCCTTCACTCTTATAAGGGACTGCAAACAAAGTGATCTGCTCCCCTTTTCTGCCTTTCAGCTGGCCACTTGAGGAGTTGTTCATTGGTCTACCTACTAATGCCACCTTGAGAAGAACAACTAACCCACTGATGATGATCTTGAGGAGTAGAAATAATTTTTAATTTCTCTGCTTAAATAGATTATTCCAACCCACTACCACTTATGCATTTCTCAAGCTTCACTGGTAACCTGCTTTGGCTTTCTGATCAATAATTAAATCCACCAGCTCCCAATATACATTACTGGACAAAAAATTACACCAACAGAGCAGAGTCTGAGTATCCTCCAAATACTTGGCTCTAGATTTATCTTTAAGAAATTCATGGTTTATTCTGTTTGGCTGCAGGAAGAAGTCTACAGTCTATCGTCATCCATCAGTAAGGAGAAGAAGAAGGAACCTTCATTAGGAAGGGATGAAAGGTATCCTGTGTATTGCAAGGACAGATGCAGAATAGATGACCTTTTTCAAGGGTCAACATGTCTTATTGTGTCATAAAAGAGACACAATGATAGAAAATCCATAGGAGGGTGTGTAGCCCTTTAGAAGTACCAGATTTTCTATATAGGAAGAGTTTAGGGGAGATGATTTGCTGGGAAGGATGTTAAGAAAGAATGGAGTGTGGAATTCATCTTGAAGCTGCACTTTGGCCCCACAACTGAGAGGACTGGATGTCTAGGGAAAGACCACCATAAGCAACCCTACATGTGGATCCAGAAGTAAAGCTAGACAAAAAGTCCAAATTTAGCACAGCAACTTAAGAATGGCTCTGCTGACTCAGTTTTTTAGTAAGGAGATCTCACTGCATAGGATCCAAGATGCTGCATTCTCACTTGTCCTGTCAGCACAGAAGATTATCTCCAGTCTTTCCTTAGGATGGTCGTGAGGTCAGGAGACCACTGTAAATATAGAAGGATACACATATATACTGGTGTCACGTTGGTGTAGATTTATAAATTATTAAAGATGGACTAAGCAGCATTTCTCTTGTAAAGAGATTATGACCTTCTGACAGAAAGAATTCTCTATCTCTTATTTTTGTGTCCTCTCTACTTAGCAGAGCAAATGAAGAATTAAACATTTCTGTAGGAAAATAAGAAACTATCAAAATGTAAATTAGTCACTCTCAGTCAGGTTTTAGATAGAAGCACCAAACTCAAGCCAAAGGAGGAACTAAACATTTGGAAGAATGAATATATAAGTTCCATACAAGACCATATCTGTCTTGGTCACGACTGTATCTCTGCTGGTGTAACGAGAACCTGGCTGACATACAGCTTCATTCAACGAGTATTTGTTAAATGAATTAAAAATGAATGGATTTACCTTTGTCCTTTAATCAATGGCTGCTAAATGTGGGATATTTTTAAATGTGGGGTATTTATAGTTTCAAGGTTATTTTTTTTCATTATTTACTTAGACTTGCCCATGGATTTAACTTTTTTTCTCATTCTCCTTATTTGCCAATCAACAGAGGCACCTGAAAATCTTCTGTAACAAAAACTTCATGCATTCAGAAGCAAGGAAGGCAAAGCCCTTAGGGGATCTGGATTCTGGATCAAAGGCAAATTTAAAAGAAAGCATAGAAGCCTGGTCCAAAACTGAACCCCAAGGTAAAACATATAACTCTCTGACTACTTTAATTGGCAAAGTGAGCAGATAGTCAATATGGGGGATTGTGGAGAGCAGGACATTCATTTCAGAGCTGATCAGTACCAGACTTGCCTCAGGGGAGAGAGATCCCACTAAAGCTGTGCCACCTGCTCCTAAAACCACTTCAAAAGGAAAGGAGGAGGGACATTTTCTTCACACAGTACAAAGCCAATTTCTGAGAAGGTAAATATATATATATATATATATATATATATATATATAGAAACAAAAAAGACA
This sequence comes from Panthera leo, assembly GCF_018350215.1. Lineage (NCBI taxonomy): Eukaryota > Metazoa > Chordata > Mammalia > Carnivora > Felidae > Panthera > Panthera leo. The sequence continues at coordinate 129,965,459 of NC_056684.1, forward strand.
TATGAATATTTCCCCTAGGAATCCTAGCAGATGAGACTCATTGCATTTTATCTAGAGATTTTCTAGAAAGCTACATGCATGAAAAACAAAATAGAAAATACGATCTTCAATTTAATTTGCGAAATTAAAAAAAGTTATTTAAGCTGCTTAGAACTGTGAAAATGACCAAATACAATAATAGCATATGCTAAATACAATAATAGCTTATAAACCCATAACAGTGTTCAGCCTTTTTGTCATACATTATCATCATTTGATTCTTCAGAGTTTTGTCAAGTAGATTTGGTAATGGATCAGACAACTGATATTCCCATTTGACGGGTAAGGGAAGTAAAACTCAGAAGTAAAGTTATTTCAATGAGGTTGCAGCAATAAAATTTTAGATGTGGGACAGAAAAGTAATGTTTTCTGCTTCTGTTAGTTAATAAAAAAAGCCTCAATTCAGCGATGTCATCTTCAACCAAAATAATAATAATAATGATAATAAACCACACGAGACCTAGAAAGAGAAAAGCAAACGAAGTACAAAGTATATGATAAGAAATGATATAGATCAGGGCAGAAATCAATGAAATAGGAGATGGAATCAATAAAGAAAACCAATGTAATTAAAAATTGACTCTGTGAAAATCAATAAAATTGGTAAGTCTCCAGTCAAATTTATCAGGAAAAAAAGAGAAAACACAAAGTACTGAAATCAGGAGTGAAAGAGGTGGCATCACTACAGACTCTACAGGTAATGAAACGGTAATATTTATTCCTTTAAACAATGTTATATGAATAAATTTGAGAAGTTAGATTAAATGGGAAAATTATTTGAAAGACAGAAATTACTAAAGCTTATTCAATAAAAACTAGATAATCTAAAATGCACTATTTATTAAAATAATTGCATTTGTAGTTAAAAACCCTTCCCACAAAGAAAATTCCAAGTGCAAATAGTTTCACTGATAAATTCCATCAAACATGTAACAGATAAATATTATCAATTCCATGAAAACTATTCCAAAAAATTTAAGATGAAAGAAAGCTTCTGAATTTATTCTATGACTATTATCACTCTGATACCAAAATCAGACCAAAACATTATAAGTAAACTATTGACCAATAACACTCATAAACATAGATGCAAAATTTAATTAAAATGCTAGCATATAAAATTCAAACACATACATACATGTCTGTGTGATATGTATATGTGTGTATACATGTGTGTATACATATATATGTGTCTACATATATGTTTATATGTGTATATCATGACCAAGTGGGTTTTATCCAAGAAATGCAAGGTTGGTTTAATGTTTGCATCAATCAATGTAGTTCATGTTCACAACTAAAGATGAGAAATAAAGTGATTACTTCAATAGATAACATAAAAGCACTTGACAAGAGCCGGAATCCATTGAAAAATATCTCAGCAAACCAGTAACAGAAGAGAACTTCTTCAGTTTGATAGAAGCATGCATCTAGCAAAACCTATGACAAGTGTCATACTTAATGGTGAAAAACTGAATACTTTTCCTCTATGCTAAAAAACAAAACTAGAAGGTCCACTTTCACTACTTGTATTCAACAGTGTACTATAAGTTCTTGACAATGAAATCAAGCAGGAAACAGAAGTAAAAATATCTCATTTTAAAGGAAGAAGTTAAATGCACTTACCTCACATAACATGATTATCTCTATAGAAAATCTGATGGAACCAAAGAAGAAAAAAAAAAAACAACAACAAACTAATACGTGAGTTTGACAAAGGGGCAAGATGTGGAGAAATAGAATTGGGCACAATAAGTCTGCCCCAACAGAATACTTGGCCAATTTGTTAGCACCTAACAGGATGGTAACTACTAGGACTCCAGCTACCTTTACTTCGTTCTGTCCAGTAAGTACCACACATGATAACCTGCCCCTTGCATCTTGCCCTTTGGAATTATTCCAGGTGCACATTTTCAGCCGAAATGGAACAAGGTGACCCTTTGTCTTCCTGTTTCAGCTTTAATACTATAAACCAGCATCCTTTTTGTGGTACATTTGGTGTCACATTTTTCACCATGTTGTGTTCTTGGGTGATGATTTTGCTATGCCAAATAGCCTCCAAAATAGTGCTGAATTTCTGTTTAGTCTTCCTAAGAACAAGAAAGTCATGCTGTGTCCCAGAGAGAATCTATGTGTCTAAGAGAAGCTTTATTCCAACGTGTGCCATTGGCCATGGGTTCAAAGCTAATGAATCAACAATATATTTTTTCAATAAGTTTCCTTTAAGAAAAAAATATACATAAAACAAAGGTACGGACTGATCAGATGATAAAAATGTGACTAGAGGCCGGTAGTTATCTAACCCTGTATTTTCCCTAGGAGCAATGATACAGCATTAACTGATTCAGTATTTGCGGTGACCATAGAACACAACTACCAAGAATAATGAGGATTAACTCTATCTGATAAAAGATTTGTATCTAATTTACTGAAAAATAAGAAACTCAAACTTCAATTTAAAAAACTCAGTTAAAATCACTGAATTATTTTAGCACATGCCTCTACAAAAAGGAAATATGGACAGCAAATAAGCATATGAAAAGGTGAATAGCATCATTCCTCAGAGAAATGGAAGTTAAAACCACAATAAGATATCAATGCACACCTATTAATATGGCTAAAATTAAAAGGATGTGGAGAAACTGTACCTCTCACACACTGGTGGTGGGAATGTAAAATAGTACAAGTTAGGAAAATAGTCGGTCACTCTCTTTAAAAGTTAGACATGTAGCTGCCATATGATCCAGCCATTCTACTCCTAGATATTATCCCAAGTGTAACGAAAGCATATGTCCGTACAAAGACTTATACATGAATGGACTGTTCACAGAAGCTTTATTTGTATTAGCCCTCCAGTAGAAATAACCCAAATGTCTAGCAACAGATGAATGGACAAACTATCCTGAAATGGAATACCACTCAGCAATAAAAAGGAATGAACTATTGATTCATGGCACACTTGTAAAGCTCAAAGTGATGCAGAATGAAAATAAGCCAGATGAAAAGGACTGCATGCTGTGTGATTCTAATTACGTATAACTCTGAAAAATACAAGCCAATCTACAGTGTGGGAAAACCACTCAGTGGTTATCTGAGGACTGGGATGAGGGAACGAAGGGCAGGAGAAGGGGAAGGATGGGTAGGAAGGATTACAAAAGGGCATCAAGAGATTTATGAGATGATGGATATGCTCATTATGTTGGTTGTAGTGATGATATAGTTCTGTCAAAAGTTATCAAACTGCACACTTTAAATGTATACAGTCATCTCAATTATAACACAGGTAGTTATTTTTTAAGACACTACAGCCCCGAAAATTAATGCGTGTGTGTGTGTGTGTGTGTGTGTGTGTGTGTGTGTTTACCCCTGGTTTGACGCTCTTCCTACTACATCATTTGTAAAGTAATGGCTAAATAACCACATATTGTAATTTTTTAGTCATCCCATTGTAACACATTAGCTACTGGTAACACATGACCATGATCACTTGTTCAGCATATTAGATGTGTGGAGGCAGGGAAGATGTACTGTAGCAAAAATAATACTTGTAAAGCAACTATGATATCAGGCAGCAACGATATTGAGTTCTTTACATATGTTATTGTATTCTCTCTTACAAAGCGCTTTAAGAATGAAAGATTTGGGGGGCACCTGCGTGGTTCAGTCAACTGAGCATCCAACTTTGTCTCAGGTCATGATCTCATGGTTTGTGGTTTCAAGCCCCACACCAGGCTCTGTGCTGACAGCTCAGAGCCTGGAGTCTGCTTCAGATTCTGTGTCTCCCTCTCTCTCTGCCCCTACCCTGCTCGTTCGCTCTCTCTCTCTCAAAAATAAATAAATAAAAACTGAAAAAATAAAAAAAAGAATGGAAGATGCTCTCATTTTATAATTGCTAAAACTGAGGCACAGAGAATTAAATAACTTTCTCAATGTCACATGATTCATAAGAGCTTGGGTTGCAATTTAACCTCAAGTTTTGGTGACTCCAGAGTTCATGTTTTTCTACCTTATGTAATATATATCACATTACACTATATATATCACATCACACTAAATACCACATCTATATTATGTTATATTGTATTATATTATTATGTATGTTATATTATATTTAGATATTATAAATATCATATTCCTGTGGTCATAACTCTGAAATGATTGATCTGAGGACCTTTCAAATCTAAGCTCTTCTGTATCATGATTCTATATGTAATATATCTGCTTCCCCCATTTAAATCATTAAACCCTCCTATAATGATATAATAAGCACAATGCTTATGTGGTAAATTCACACTTACACATAATTTTGTCAATACAAAATGTATATTTTGGGAAATGTGCAATTTTCTGTGCAATAAGCTGGGAAAATGTGCAATTTCACAGTTAAATACCAAGCTCCAGCTGTCTGCATCAGTGAAGAATATGTTTACGCTCCAATTGTTAAAATTAATTATTTGTTTATATAAGACATTCTGCCTTCATTAAAGCACATGATTAAATAGAAATGCTTCAGAACACAGTAATCGTTAACCTCACTTCAGCAAAAGGAGTCTCATAGTCAGTCAAGAGTCTTATAAGTACAACTACAATAAAGACAAAGGATCTTTTTTAAGCCATTCAAGGTTTGCCTGAAAAAGAGAAGTGTAAACTTTGTTGATGTACTTGCTCATTGTTTTTCATTTGCAAAGACTTCAATCAGTGTACTATATTCAATTATAAAGGCATATATAGGCACAAACATACTCACATATGTCCATATATGCATATGAAAACCAAAGCAATATCAGGTATTAATTTAAAGTGGATTAAGATTCTTGCCTTTGGGCGTAAGGCTGTGAGCCCACTATAGCCATTCCTTGCAGAGAAAAGGTCAAGTAACTGAATAACAATTCAAATGTGGTTTTGTCCAACAATACTGACCAATCAATCTTTACCTAAAATGCTACACATCGTTAAGACCTTATTGAACTAATCACTTTTAAAGACAATGTCTCAATCTTCCTACTAGGTTGATAATCAAGTAATTAAATTGGATTTGGTGTTTCAATTGCAAAATATTCATATAAACATAACAATGCACAACAAGGAAAGTAGACATAGCAATTAATTAATTTCCAATGTGCAGATGGCTTGAAACTGTTGCTGAGAACATGAGAAGACCTGAGCACGGGATTTATATCACCTTTGGAGAATGAACAGATCATCTCTGTATTTTGTTACCCCCAAAATTATGATGAAGCGATGGAAAAGTTTTTTTTTTCTATTTTACTCTAAGTGATGACTATGTTATTATGTTCATCTGAGAATACAGTTATGTATGTATTTAAGATAGTAAGTAGTCAACTTCTTTTCACCTGATGAAATTAACAGAGCGAAAAATGAGGAGACTGTTGCCAATCATGAATTAAGATAGTGTGATAGTTCCGACTGTATGATAGTTGGCCTATTGTTAGGTTATGACAAGCCCCCCCCCCCCTTTTTTTTTTAAATGCTTATTTATTTTTGAGATACAAAGAAAGACAGAACATAAGCAGGGGAGGTGCAGAGAGAGAGGGAGACACAGAAACCAAAGCAGGCTCCAGGTTCTGAGCAGTCAGCACAGAGTTCGATGCAGGGCTTGAACCCATGAACTGTGACATCATGACCTAAACTGAAGTCGGGTGCTGAACTGACTAAGCCACTCAGGCGCCCCATGACAAGCCTTTTGATGGACTGTAGAACTAACCCAAAAATATTTGTCCTTTTTTGCTATTCTTATGGATCTATGACACTACATTCCATAGACTTTATTTTTTTTTTATAAATAGGAACTACTTTATAATGGACAAAGTGATTACGGAACATTATTAAGATTTTGAATTCACAAAATTATATGAGGAATTAAAGAATTAAAAGAATTATATTGAGGACAAGAAACATTTTGCTAAAGAGTATGGCTGCCGTATAAAGATGGGAAATGCTGCAAATCCCCACTCTAGGTTTGGGCACAGAAGACCTTCTAGAAACATCAGTGTTGTCCTGAGTTGCCCTGCTCTTCTCCTTCTCAATAATTACTGTGAGTATATATTTTATTTTGCTATGGAGTCTGCAGTGAGTACTGATGGATTTTCCTTTAGCTAGTATTTTTATTCAGTGCTTTTCTAAAAACCATATATTAGTATGTGTGGATAGATGCATATTAAGCATGAAATCATCATAACTCGGTCATTTTGTACATAAAATACCTCTTAAAATTTCTCCTTCAGAGATGATTCAGTGGGAAGTGATGATGTAGATGAGCCATGGATTAAATTGTCCTCCTCCTGAATAGGTTTCTGTTAAAAAAAAAAAAAAAAAATTGAGAGGCAGTGGGATGAAGGTTGCAAAGCAACATGTAGTCTGAATTTAATTTTGTTTTACATTGTGTTCTTTCTGTATATACTTTCTGTACATACTTTCTGTATACCTTTCTGTTCATACTCTATGGGAGATGCCTCTCTCTAAGAGAGAGAGAGAGAGAGGGAGAGAGAGACAGAATCCAATGGACAGACTCTAGAATAATTATATCACTTCGATCCCTAGCCATGTGTTCGTCTATCTGCAAAATATTAGCAAAATGCGAACAATAGTTATCTCTAGATATGAAGATTATAAGTAACATTAACTTCCCTTTCTATATTTTTAAAAAAATTCTTCCTTTCATATTTATTATTATTAAAAAGAAAAACTCAATAGGGGCGCCTGGGTGGCTCAGTCGGTTAAGCGTCCGGCTTCAACTCAGGTCACGATCTCTCAGTCCGTGGGTTCGAGCCCCGTGTCAGGCTCTATGCTGACAGCTCGGAGCCCGGAGCCTGCTTCAGATTCTGTGTCTCCCTCTCTCTCTGCCCCTCCCCCATTCATGCTCTGTCTCTCTCTGTCTCAAAAATAAATAAACGTTAAAAAAAAATTTTTTTTTTTAAAGAAAACTCAATAGAATACCTTTTCTTTGATTAAGTGTGCTCAAATTCCTGCTCTGGGCACCAGAAAGCTGGGAGTAGAGGAGGTAAAAAGAGATGTCAGTGTATTTATATCCACACCTGAGCACTTCCTGGGTGGGGTTTCAATGATACACGTGAGGATCGACTGAGCATGATTAGGACCGCCATTTCAAAATGAGGACATTATCTATATTCCCTCCTTAACATAAAGCACAGTTATGTTCTACGCAGTGGAATTCAGATATCAACTTTTGCCTTCTCCTAATAACTTACACATATATTTTTTTTATCTGTTTTGAGAACAGGATCTTCTTTCCCTAGGTCCTTCACATCATCTTCTGTATTTCCTATGCGTCCTGTACGTACGGACTGGTTGTTGCTTCCGTAAGCATACTGATTACACTTGCTCAACTCACTGTCTTTCCATCAAAAGCTTCTGTCAATCATATGCCTATTCTCAATAGCTCTGTGAAATGCGGCCTTTGAAGCTCCTTAACTTCTCTCTCTCACTATCAGAATTACTGGATATTTATTTGTATGTTCCCTCTCAGCGGCTTCTCCTTCATGATCATTGTCCACACAGTCATAGAGTAAGTGGTATAGTAATATTTTCAAAGCAGGGGGAATCACCTCCTTGTGTGGGATCTGAGCTAAAAAGAGATTATTTATTGGGCACCCTGTGACATCTGCCTTGTAGCACCATTACATGACGGGCAATACAAAGTTATTAAGAATAGCTCAGGGAAATTAGTGTTTACTTACCTCAAGTCCAATTTTGATGTAGCTAAATGGGGTCCTGGAATCTGTATCTTCCGTATGGCTCTATAACTTTTTTTAACGTTTCATTTGATTTTTGAGAGAGAAAGAGAGACAGAGCGTGAGCACAGCAGGAACCGAGAGAGAGAGGGAGACACAGAATCCGAAGCAGACTCCAGCTTCTGAACTCGATCCCATGAACCATGAGATCATGACCTGAGCCGAAGTCGGATGCTTAACTGACTGGTGGCTCTATAACTTTCTATTTGTGATATGTTTACAATCCTATTGTTGAATAATTGTTGCATAAATGTTAGATGTTTGGGGAGCACTTCTGAACTAGGATGGACACCCGGAGCATGGCCCTTTGCTGATCTTCTCCACCTACCTTAGAACACACACCATCATTCGGAGTGATTAAAGATGACTGACGATCTGGAGTTTACAGGAACCAGCTTCACATGTATGCAGTAGATGTTAGAGTTCATTTAAATACCCACTTGTTAACTGTAGATCTTTTAGAGTGTTCTTTTATTTTTATTTTTAAAAAATTTTTTTTCAACGTTTTTTATTTATTTTTGGGACAGAGAGAGAGACATAGCATGAACGGGGGAGGGGCAGAGAGAGAGGGAGACACAGAATCGGAAACAGGCTCCAGGCTCCGAGCCATCAGCCCAGAGCCTGACGCGGGGCTCAAACTCACGGACCGCGGGATCGTGACCTGGCTGAAGTCGGACGCTTAACCGACTGCGCCACCCAGGCGCCCCTAGAGTGTTCTTTTAAAAAATAGTACAATGATGTCATCATGATACCTGAAACCCTTCAACAATTTTCCAGCATTTTTAGAATGAAGACCAAAACCATTATGACCTTCTCGGGCCTGTATCATCTAGCTGGCCTCTCACGGCATCATCTCATGTGATTTCTCCCCTTACTGTCTCTCTTCAAATCACACCCGGTTTCTCTCTAGTTCATGAAAGATACATTGTGTTTCTCATCTCAGGAGCCTTGAGCATGCTGTTCCTTGTACCTGGAATAATCTTGTCCTCCTCCCCTTTTTCTAGCCAATTCCTACTCACCTCTCAGGATTTACCATGAATTTCAAATATATGACTCACCCACTGATCTTCTGGTACGAGTTCAGGATCTCCTCTACTTTCTCAAATCGCTCTGTATTTTATTGTTTTTTTTAAAAAAAATAATAATTGGTAAAAAATAAATAGTTGCATTAAAGTAATGGACTTCGATTATAAGAATATATCAGTATTGATTCTTTTACTGTAACAAATATGCTCCACTGCCATCACCATAAGAGGCTAACAATAGGGGAAACTGCTTGGCTAAAGAGGAATTTTCTGTACCACCTGTGCAATTTCTCTGGTCATACAAAACTGGTCTAAAAATAAAGTTCATTTGGAAATAAGTGGTAGTTGCATAATTAGTGGCTGAAGGTCTCTCTCCTACCATTCTGTGAGTTCCATGAATGAAGGACCTCAACTGTCTTGTTGTCCACTGTATGGCCAGTGCTTACACAATGTCTTGCATATAGAAAGCATTTAATATACATTTTTGTGTGAATAAATAACACATGCATAAACACACTGAAGCCCATCAGACTGTCCGGTAACCACAACACTTGCAGCAATTCATTTAATATCATCGTTTTTCAGATATCCGCTATCAGCCCCCCCCCCGCCTTTGGGTTCCGCTAAGTCACGAACCAAACTGATTTGTCTGTGTATCTTCAGAATTTAATCCGTCCCGGCACACACAAGGCCCTCAAAAACAGCTTGTTTGTAATAAAGAATAGGATGGTGTATATGCCTTATGGTATTTATATGGGAAGCTGTGTAAATAACACTAAATCTGTTCTGTTGGAGGTAATTTTGTTCCTTTGCATTCAACCTCACATTGGGGTCTACCTTAAAACAAATGAGTTTCATTTGTGGGAGAGAATTTTTGGAGGATATTTACTGATTACCACCGTGCTCTCCATAATGTTTGTAACAATGATCATGAAAAAACTGTATTTCTCAATATCCCGTAAACTTTTCTTCTTTTATAGAAAGCAGCTTATTTGTTTATTAAACATATTGACCTAAAGGAGAGCAATACGTACATATTCTATTCCTTGGAGGACATGCTTCCTTTTCTTGTATTTGAAGTTTTACTTACCCTGGAATATGTATCCATATCTGTTTTGTATATGGAGACCAAATTTTTAAATGAGGAATTTGCAATATAATCATAATAGCCACAAAGGATTTAAGAGTAAATGATATTTTTAATTTATTAAAGATCTTAAAAATAAATGACGATCCCTGTTTCTCTCTGTACCACATTAATACAAATTAAATGCATTTACAAAGTAATATCTAAATGCACCTGAGAAACTCCAGGAAAGGAACTTTTAGAAATTAGTCTTAATACCTGACAAAATTGTGAAATCTTAGAAGATAAATTTATGTATAAAATTTGCTCTTAAAAAAATATGAAAAATTCAAGGGCAACTTCTTGCTAAGTTTCATGGAAAAAGACTTACCAGTCCCATGCAAATTGTTTAAAAGTAACCAAATGTATAGAATCATCAGAATGTGGTGTTCATAATATCAATTCCTGCTAGATTATTTTCTTTACTAATAATCTATCTAATAAATTAGGAAATTAAAAACGGTCTCATATTTTATACCCATTTTTCATCCTTCTCCAGGCTAAGCGGGCATTGCTCAGTTGAGCATGGAGATCCCATTGACCTCCGAAGGACTCTGGGCTTTGGTCATGTCCCCAGGGTGTGCTGCAAAATGAGAAATTATGCCTCTTGACATTAAGGTCATAGGAGAGAACAAAATTCTTTAGCAAACCAGTGGGAAATGATCTTCCCACTGTCGGAAAGTAACAACAGAGTTAGATATATTTCTAACTGCTTTTTGAACTTGGTGGGAAAAATGTTAGGCAGAGTAAAAGAAATGCAGTAACAGAATTCTTCCTGATGTCTAACTATGAATGTTTATCTGGCCCATAATGCAATCTGCAGAAATGTTACATGTTGAATTGCGAAGTTTTAGGCTGGGAAGAAGTACTCAGAAAGAGATTTTTAATCTCAACTTTTAATCTTTGACACAATGGACAATAGTAGCTCTGTGGTCTTTATACCATTACTTTAGAAGAGAAGTTGGCACTATGAAACCAACTTGGAGAACCTGGGGGATTGTATGGGTTTTCCTGATAAAATACGTCGTCACGTTATGTTGTTGGTTGATACCAGTTCCCGCATACTACCTCAAACTTAAGCTTCTTCATGTCTGAATCTATTACCAGGCTGACAATTTCTTGAAGGCTATCACCGACCATTGTTCTTCATATTCCTGGCTCTTGGCTTGAGGCATGTAGACCAAATAAAGCCTTGCTAAATAAACCATAAAAGAGTGGAGAAACTCTACTCTGCCTCCCTCCCCTTTGCAGAAAGGGAAGTGGCTGTATCTACCTTCAATATCCATCTGAAGATGGAATTGGGGTGACCAGAATCTAGAGGCTCAGAGAAAGAAGCCTGAAAAGCACAGCACCGGCCTCTAAGGAACAGGAGTCATTTTTTACAGCTGTCGTTTCTGATGAGATATGATGAGTTGGGACCTACCTTGGGCAGGAAGCACTTGGAGGCTGAGCCACTGGGATGGCTACCACGTTGTGTTTTGCTGGGACGATACACCCAGGAACAAGGAAGCCAGAAGAGGGAAAATTTGTTTTTAGTTCTTCTTCCTGCCTTCCACTCCCTCCAACAACTCCTTTGGGTAAAGTAAGCCAGGAAGCCAGGTGGCAAAAAGAAACTTATTCTGTAAAGTCCTAACTTCAACATCAAAAGCAGCAAGTGGAAGAGCGGGTGTGAAGTTGAAGGGAAATAGCTTAATAACCAGCACATGATGCTGTATGAGATTACAAACTCGATTACAAACTTCTTGAATGCGAAGGCTTTCTCTGGTGCCTATGAAAATGAGTGGAAAATTAAACGTGCTTGAAACTCTTTGTTGAATCGAAATAATTTATTCACTTTTAAGTTAATTTTACAAATATTTATTGAAAACAAATATTTATTACAGGCACTGCTGGCTACTTCAGATAAAAGCATGATTAAGACACCATCTCTCCTCTCAGATAATTTACAGCCTAACGAAGGAAATAGATTGTAAACAAAAGCAACTGTAGGTAGTCAGTGTGGGGTTTGTACCACGGGGACTGCGATATGGGGAAGGAGGGAGAAAAAGACGCAGCTACCGAAAAGATGGATATTTATTCCATTTGGCCAACAACGAACATCATCCCAACTTCTGCTCTAGACTTGGGGAGCACAGTGGGGACCCTGGTGAACACAACCTCTGCCTGTCCTCTGCTTACAGACTAGTAAGGAAGAACTTAGCCCCATTGACCACAGAGTTGGTTTCCCAGGTCGGTCTAACCGAGAAGTTAATCTTCAATGCCCTTTTGTCCTGTGTGAAGGAGAGGGTATCCTCAGACACTATCCGTGCTTTCAATCTGGCTGCAAGCATAGATGGCAATGGCCCTAAGGACAGTAAAATTAGATCCCTTGAAAGAATGATACCCTATACCTCAACTTATCCATCAACGACGCCACCAGTCTGGACCTGGCAAGGGAACCAGAGAGTTGCTGCCCAGGTGGGTCACATAGCACAGCACTGTTCAAACCACAGCAATTGTAGTGCCAGTATATGGTGGGGAGAACACATCTGCACTCTGGATTTAGACAGATCCAAGTCAGAATTGTGAATCTCCCATTTACTAGCTGATATATACCACAGGCAAGTTATTTAAATTGTCTACATCTCACTTTTGTGATCAGAAGCCTGAGTAATGTAGCACCCACTTGGTGTGCTTATTTTTGGAACACATGGACACTTTTACAGCCCCTAATGCTTCGCCTGGCAAAGATGATATCCCCCTGCCATCTGGTCCCTTCCACTCTCCGGATTGTGTTAAAGTTGAATTCCACCATCAGCACAACTCCAAGAGTTACATGTGCGTGGATTAGTTCCTAATCCCACCATACAGTTAAAGGAAAGAAATAGCAAATGCTTTTTCCCCCTACGTTTTCTTGCTAATATCATATTACAAATCAGTGGCAGAATGTAGTCTACAAACTGGGCTCCAGATTACCAATAGCATTAATTATAAATGGAAAAGGAGAAAGGCACACACATTTGACAACAAAAAAACGCGTGAACAGAGAAATAAATAAATAGACAAATCAATAAATGAGTGAATGCATCAATAAGCTGGTGTGCATTTACTAGAGAAAGCTTAATCGCTTTGATTAATAGTATGTGAAATTATAAAACCTTAAAAATAAAGCATATCAGTAAGGTAACTTATACAATTGCTACCAACCAGTGCATGCCGGCACCATAAAGTAAATGTATTCAGAATTTACAACAGGCACTCTGACTTTTTAGAGGTATCTGTAGAGACTAAAACACACACCCACACTCACATACACAAGGTGAAGATCTTCCAACACTAAAGCAACCATCATGCACATATTCTCAGAGAAACAAAACAGAGCCCAAATCAAAAAGAAGCGTGATGTCAGGGAAAGCCGGTCCTGTACCTCACGTTGCCTACAATTACAAATAGAAAGATTTGAGCCTCCAGGGGTTACTTGGTTTAACTTTTATTTTTTAAAGAAAGGAATAAAATGCAATAAACTCTAATAGAAACCATGTTTCTCTTCTGGTTCCAGAAGGGATTACAATATTATTCATATTTCTATATACCTCACTCTACGAAAAGGGAATATGAGTAAGAGAACAAAAAAGGAAAACAACTATAGATTTGTTTCAACATTTCAGAGCAGAAAATGGTAACAAAGAAATCCCCATTTGAAAAGAAAAATGCATTTTTCTCCCAATGGCTAAGGAAAACCACATTATTGAACTTTACAGTCATAGAATGCAGTTGCAGAAGATTCATTTGTGGAAACTTTTTAACCTGCAACTACAGGGTCTTGAAAAGTCCAGGGAATGAGTAGGGGTCATGATTTCTTAAAAAGGAAAGAATGACAGGGACATCTGATGGAGATTGGTAACCTTGAGTGAGAGCCATTGCATGACCTAATGAGGAAAATTTACATACATGCAAAACCGCTGAACTTTGCAAAGGAATCAAAAAACCTTGAATTGCGTGAGGCAAGGCTTAGTTTTTGAGAGGCTCACTATAAATTGTGCAATGCTACCTGTTAAAAATGCTGAGAAATGGTAGTATGCAGCTATGCTCTAAGATGTCACCATCATTTACTGTCCCTTTTAGTTGACATGGCAGAACCTACCTAACTTAAAGAAATGCAAGCTGTGCATCATTGGAGTCTATACCGGTGGGATAATACTATTTGCTCTAGGATTTCAACATACCTATTCTCTTCCCCTTAAAGAATAAGCCTAAGACATTTGTTTTGGCTTTTGTGTATTTCTTTCTATTTCTCCAGACAGGTAGAGCTGGTGGAAGGTCTATTGTGAACCAGATGTCTAATCACAGCATAGCCTGAAAGTCAAGTCACCTTGGGCCTTCTTAAAATTGACTTAACGGAGTGGGGGTGGGCTTGGTGGCTCAGTCAGTTAAAGCGTCCAACTCTTGATTTTGGCTCATGATCTCAGGGTTCCTGAGATCCAGCCCCACATTAGGCTCTGTGCTGACACCGAGGAGCCTGCTTGGGATTCTCTGTCAGCTCTCTCTCTCTCAAAAGAAATAAACTTAAAAAACAACAACAACAAAACAATGACTTCTACGGGGGCACCTGGGTTAAGCGTCTGACTCTTGATTTTGGCTCAGGCCATGATTTTATGTTTGGAAGATTGAGCCCCACGTTGGTCCAGTGTTGAGTGTAGAGCCTGCCTGAGATTCTTTCTCTCCCTCTGCCCCTCTCCCTTGTTTGCTCTCCCTCTCTCTACTCTCTCTCTTTAAAAAAAAAAAAAAAAAAAAAAAGATCGACTTCTTCTGAAACTAATGGATCCAGTGTGTCCTTTTACTTTTAAGTAAACCTGCCTGTGTGGATGTCATGCATACATCTCAAAATTAACTTGTTAACTTGTTCGAAATTTTACCCATCCCCTTTGTCTTCTTACTTGTTCCTGTTCCTCCCATATCTGTCATTGTGGCCAATCATCTACAAAACTGCCCAAAACATTAAAGTGGGTGTCACCATTTATTAATCTCTCTAAAGGGGTGCCTGGGTGGCTTAGTTGGTTAAGCGTCCGACTCCGGCTCAGGTCACGATCTCATGGTTTGTGGGTTTGAGCCCCACGTCAGGCTCTGGGCTGACAGCTCAGAGCCTGCAGCCTGTTTCAGATTCTCTGTCTCCTTCTCTCTCTGCCCCTCCCTGCTCGCGCTCTGCCTCTCTCTCTCAAAAATAAATAAACATTAAGAAAAAGAAATCTTGATCTCTCTAAAACCACTCAAGTATCTACTTATAAATATTTTACCTCATAAATATCTCTGAATGCATATCCTCGCTCAATCCCCACTGCAGATGCCCTTGTTCAGGCCACTCTTTTCCCGGCTCTGTTATTAAAACTGTCCTATCTCGTCTCCCTACCCACTATCCTGCTCTCCTCCTATCTGGCTTCCACATTAATGCCACACATTTCTAACTGCCCATCTGATCATGTCAATTTCCTGCTTAAAACCCACTTATTGCTTTCTGCTAAGTTTGGATAAGTCCAAACTCTTTAATGTGGTTTGTAAGAGTGTCATGTCTCACCATTACTTCTTCTTAGGGTCCAATAGAAACCTGTGTCCATACATCTCATTCTTGGGTGGACTCTAGCAAGAATATTCACTCAAGAATTTCTGGATCTGACACAAAGACTGTGGTAAGGGAGAGTGAGGCCAGAAAAGAGGAAAAGAGCTTAAAATTTCTATTGAAAGCCTACTATTCCTGAGTATTATGCTGAGTGTTTTTACCACATTATCCCTTTTAATCTCATAAACTTTCAGCCAAAGTGGTCACTGTTTCTATTTCATAGTTGAGGAAAGTGAAGTTCTAGGAAAAATGTCTAAAATCACCCAGAGCTCATTACTGCCTCGACCAGCGTTTAAATTCAGGTTTGTTATCAGTCAGTTGCTCTATTTTCTTAACTACGCCAGGTCACAGGGGAGTGAGCCACAGAAATAGTGGACATATATTTCTTCCACTTTGCTGGTAGGACTCCTACCCTGTTTGTTGCTAGGTCTTTCTTCTTACTTCTTTCTGTCTGAACTAAAGAGCTAGTAAGATAGATTCAATAATCATCTCACCCTGAAGACAGAAGAATGAATGGCTGAATTATTTTTTTCCTCCTTTCCTTGGTAAGAAAGAGTCCCTAGAACTGGAGATGACAACTTTTCTAGGACAGACAGGGCTACAAATCCTAAAAAAGGGCTGTGCCTTTATGGTGACCTTCTGGGAAGATCTTTGGCCATGTTTTGGGTTGTGAGTGGAATTTTGGAAACAGAAGAATTTCTGGTGACTTTTCAAGCTGCCCTATACCCCAGTACAGTGGAGATGGCCTGGCCACAGCCAAAGACAATACTCTCTGTATGTTCTCTGCTCCATCCTTGGCAAATGGAGAATGCCTGTGGTGACCTTGGGTGTCTTTTTACTGATAATATTTTCCACTTATTGGACTTCATCTTAGCTCATGCTGCCATAACAGATACCGTAGATGGGGTGGTTTAAACAACAGAAATTTATTTTTCAAAGTTCCGGAGGCTGGGAATCCTAAGATCAAGGTGCTTGCCAATTTAGCTCTTGGTGAAAAACCCTCCTTTTGACTTGCACATGGCTGCCTTTCTGGGTCTTCACATGGTAGATAGAAAGTGGTCTCCTTTCCACTTCTGATATGAACATTAATCCCATTATAGGAACCCTACTGTCACGAACTCATCTAAACCTAATTACCAAAGGCCCAACCTTCAAATACTCCCACATTGGGGGTCAGGGCTTCATCAAATGAATCTTGGGGGACGTATTCAGTTTATAATAGACACTCACCATATGCCAATCATTATACTATTAATGTCACATATGTTACCTCATTGATATTCACAAAGCAACCACTATGGTTAAATATATAGAAATATCCAGGAGTGTGATCCAACTCTCACTGGACCCAAACAGAACAACAGTGACGAGTATGTTTTCTCCCAGTATCAATCTGTTAGTAGGAATGATAGTTTTACTAAACTGATGCCCTAAAGCCTTTGAAATGTACTATAGCTCTCATCAGAAATCCATTACCCTTCTCTCCTCCATGGAAACAATTGTAGTCTCATCTATTCAGTTGCATTTAGCCTGCATTTCAGTCCTTCCTGAATAATATTGTTTGGTTGAGTGAATTCTCTAATCCTGGCTGTCCCCGACTTTGCTCAATTGTATTATAGATTTTGACATATATCATTTTAGCACCCTGCCTCTCCATCTCAAAGCCTGTTATTCTATTTTATGTTTTTTATAATGGGTATGTTTAGTGGCTCTCATCTATTTTTTTTTTACATTTATTTACTTATTTTGAGAGAAAAGGAGAGAATGAGAAGAGGAGGGGCAGAGGGAGAGGGAGAGAGAGAGAGAGAGAGAGAGAGAGAGAGAGAGAGACTCCCAAGCAGGCTCCACACTCAGCGCAGAGCCTGAGGTGGTTCTCAATCTCAAGACCGTGAGATCACGACCTGAGCCAATATCAAGAGTGGGATGCTTAACCCACTGAGCCACCCAGGGACCCCAGAGCCTGTTATTTTAATAATTCTACTCCTCCTGCTCTTTTCTGGTATTCTTAAGTATTCTCATTCTCAGTATCCTTAATTCCTTCCTTCTGCCTCACTTCCTTCTGCCTTCTGGGGTTACTGGCAGTCCAATCACAAACGCACTCACTAGTTGTAGTAGACTGAATAATGGTCAGCAAGGAGTCCACATCCTGATTCTTGAAAATGGTGAATATGTAAACTTCCATGGCAAAAGGGGCTTTCCGGATATTAGTAAGAATATTGAGATGGGGCAATTATCCTGGATTATCCAGAACAGAACCGATGAAATCACAAGGGTCCTGATAAGAGGGAGGCAAGAGGATCAGCATCAAAAGTAGGAAATGTGACGACAGAAGGAAGTGGCTGCCGTGGTAAAGGGAAGGAACCACACAACAGGAAACAAGGACAGCCTCTAGCAGCTGGGAAGACAAGGGAATGGCTTTTGTCCTTAGAGACTTCAAAAGGAGCCAGCTCTGCTGACACCTTGACTTTATATCAGTGACTCTGATTTTGGGCTTCTGACTTTCAGAGTTTATACCATAATCAATCTGTGTTGTTTTAAGCCACTAAGTTTGTACCAATTTGTTACAGCAGCGAGAGGAAACAAATACCCTTCTTCATAGACCATTCTTTTTTAAAAAAAAAAATTTTTTTTTAACGTTTATTTATTTTTGAGACAGAGAGAGACAGAGCATGAACGGGGGAGGGTCAGAGAGAGGGAGACACAGAATCTGAAACAGGCTCCAGGCTCTGAGCTGTCAGCACAGAGCCCGACGCAGGGCTCGAACTCACGGACCGTGAGATCATGACCCGAGCTGAAGTCGGCCGCTTAACCGACTGAGCCACCAAGGCGCTCCCATAGACCATTCTTTAAATATCCTCCAATATGTAAATCCCATGGAAGATGAACTTAACAACTCAACATGTTCTGAATGTTTGAAAATATTAAATATTTAAATGTGAACCGGGACTGCACTAAGAAATGCAGATGACCTTGAAAGGGAGATAACTTGACCATCTTTCATATCAGTGGTACTCACATGTACTTTCAGTATGTGTTTGGTCATATGAAACGGGTTCTCTTTTCTCCCCAAAGACTCCCTGCTGCCTAGCATGAAATACCATACGTGTAGTGCATGAGCAATCTTGATTTATTGAATGACTGAATGTCATGTTTTTAAATAAAGAGCTTATTTACATTCATGACTCTTAAATCTAGATGAAAAAAAAAAATGCCACCCATTCTCAAGAGTCCGTGCTAGGAAATACCTTATTTGGCTTCAGGATATCAAATGCTGTGACTGACTACCAATCTCAGAAAGCTGTCAGCTGGCCACTTAGGGTTGAGGTTATAAACCCATACCATAGAGCTTGTGGAGGAACCCCCAAAAAATGTTCCCAAAACAGAGAGGTTGGCTCTGAAATCGCACACCTAAGTTAATTGGAATTATGTTTCTGATTTGCGTCGGTGGTATTTCCTTGCTCTTTACAGACTAGTATCAGTGGAGTATCCAGCTACTTGCCCTCAATCTGCCCAAATACTTCTAAATAAAAAAGAGGCAAATGTTTGTGTCTGAGCCAGCAAAAGAAAGGCTTCATCAGGAAGCACTTGGTGTTTTTCTTTTCGCACACTGAAAAAATAAAATTATTCTTTTTAATCATGCAAAATTCTTCAACTCAAAATGTCCACCTCTATGCCAGTCTCCAGGTGGTCAGTGAGATTTTGTAAAATGTATATTACATGGAAGTAGAAAAAAAAATCTTTGTTCTGAGAGTGACAAAGAAGGTTCCTGATCTTGCTTTGGTGACTTGGTCACGTGAGGCAAGATACAGACAGAAGCATGAGGATGAACGTCAACGTGTATGGGGCTAGCCTAATCGTTGTCACCAAATTTCATTAACTCTAAGTGAAATCTTCATGGTGGAGAAAATTATAGTCTGATGGACATGAATTCAGTTCCAGGCTAACCTGCTAACCAGGAAAGTCGACTTGAATAAATTATTGAACCTTATGAAGCCTCAGATTTTCATTTATATACTGAATAAAAGCAAAAATAATAACGGAAAGTGTTTATTCATGCACTGAAACATTGATTGAATGCCTATTGTGTGTTGTAAACACTGTGTTTGGCTTTCCAATGAGAGGGAAGGCTACTACTTGACCTTCTTGGATTATTGTACAAATTAATGAGATAATTCTTGGGATGTTTCAGTACCTGGTACATAATAGGGTCTTAATAAACATGATCAGAAGTAGTTCACCCAAGAGTGGTAAAATAAGGGACATTTGTAAGAACGCCCCAATCCCCTGTTCAGTGTCTTCCTCGGGACCAATGAATAATGTGATAGTGATCATCACGAAAACATTTTAGAAACAGAAATGTTGTGTAAAGGCAAGATATTAATGTTCAGAAACGCTACAATTTGCCAATCCCGAAAGGAGAGCTCAGAAAACACTCAATCTCCACTGCTTCCATCCTTTTGGCAGCCAGTAAAGAAGGCATATTTTCAATTTATATTGTGGCTTATCTTGTACACCACCCTGGCTCTAACACATTCTAAAAGAGGAAAGCTCACCCTCCCTTTGGGAGACACATCTTGCCTCATGTGAAGATTCTGTTAGCTATCTGAAGCAACTGTTATTGCTTTGTGTTGATGCAAAATAAATAAATAAATAAGGACCATTGTATCTGGTACTGTGCTAGGTATTTCTGGAGAAACTAAACAGGATACTTCTGATGCGTTAGAGACTGAATCTAGCAAACCAAGTGTAAGACAAGGGTGTTCTTGCATGTGAACAAATGACTTGGTGAGTGGGGATACTACATTGGGGCAAACCTTGGTCATAGGAAAAGGGTTGAATTTTGAGTGTATGTCTGTCTGGAATCTGGATCAGGGAAAGAATTCACCGTCACACTCCTTTGCACTCCAGGGCATAGGCAGTGATATGTGTTGGTTTAATGGAGTTGGAGCTAAGGAAAGAAAATGTTTTAGAGAATCAGGATAAATAAACAATCTACGTGCAAAGCAACCCACTCTAATATGTTATGTTTTCTTTTTCCCATGTCTCACCTTTCTTCCTAAATCTGATCATAACGTATATTAATTTAGATCTTTCTCTTGTCACTGATCTCGTCTACGTTATGAACTCAGATCTCTTTTCCCGCTTCACGAATCCTCTGGTTTGATTGCTACACTGGTAAATTTAACGCCGTTCTTTTTGTGTAAGGTGAGGTGAAGAATGCTATTGGGAAACCATTACAGTGATTTGGGCACCACTTGATAATGTATTTTTATCTAGTTTCTAAATCTGTTTTTCTGATTTTCACTTATGATTGGGGAGAAATTCATGTTACTTAATAGCAAGACTACAAATATTAAGAAGAATAGTATTAAGACCATAGACTTGGTTCTTTTCCTAAGCCTTGACACAGTGCCTCCTGCTTTGGGGTTTAGATTCCCTTCTGCCTAATCTGTACTCTGTCCCTTTTCACCTTTGCTCAAGTCTTCTGACCTGAAATCATTCACGGTGAGGGCCTGCGCAGTTTTACAGAACAGACTCCATCTAATGCTTTGTAAATATTTTGCCATCAATATTGTTTTCTTTACGAAAGCATCCAGGAGAGGTGAAGTAAAAACTCCAATGCCAATTACCATTTGTCTGCTGTAAAGTGACACCATTCAATAAAGTCTGACTTAAAATTTCTTGAAAAATCTTGAAGCTTGAATTTCATCACTTTTTAATGCTACTGAAAGAATTTTAAATCTCATCCATTTGAAGAGACCCACTCTAAAAGTTAGCTTAATTCAGTTACCTTTTAAAAAGATGCAGAGGGCAATAAGAAGAAATATTGGACCAACAGAAGAGTGTTGAAAGAGGAATATAATCACTACCACAGAATAAATGAGATTATAATTATGCTATTGAACTGTAATAGAACATCCTTCCAAATAGAAATTAGCATACCACAAATGTGCAATTAGTACCCAATAAATCACGCTAAGAAGAGTGTCAATACAGTAAGATGTACCCAGTCATCACAATTAATGCTTGTGTCCTGTATTGGAGAAGGCGAGCTGTTTTCATGTTACAGTCATTAGGGATGAGATTGTTTCTGCAGCTGAATTGTTACAAGCAGTTAAGTATCTAATAGAGAAGCCGCACTTTGAACAAGAGCCATTGCTTTTAAATCCTACAAGCTACAGGAGTCGCTAAGCCTTTTAAAGAAAATAATAATAATAGCTGCTATTTTATCGGAAATGGAGCAACTTTGCAAGAGCATTTAATTAAAACAAAAATGTATGGTTTAGATAAGACTGGCTTTCTTTTCCTTCCTGTTGCTTAATTTCCCAGCCAGAGTCTGAGATACCAAAGCCAACTGTAAACATTCTGCAAAAGACCTTTCAAAACAAACAGATGCATGATTTGCAAATGAATTCCAAGGAAAACACAAACTGAGGAGGTACTGTTTGCCTTTCTTAGATTCTAAAATTTTCAACTGTGAACTGAAAGGTGGGTGGTTGTCCTCTGATTGGTGTAGCTTTAGATGGGCATTTAAGTTACTTGTTAGAATTCTTTCAGTTCTGTGGGAGGAAGACAAAAGATACCAAGTACAACTTGGAGACAGGAACAAATTTGTATTCTATTTTGATTAAAGTAAAAAACAAAACAAAACATAGAACACTTTTAAAAAGAGGGCAGAGGTGCCTGGGGGCTCAGTTGGTTAAGCAGCTGATTTCTGCTCAGGTCATGATCTCCAGATTCATGGGTTCAAGCCCCACATTGGTCTCTTGGCTGGCAACATGGAGCCCGCTTCAGATCCTCTGTCCTCCTTGCTCGCTGTCTCTCCCCCACTTGCACTCTCTGTCTCTCTCACAATAAATAAATAACTTAAAAATGATAATAAATAAATAAATAAATAAATAAATAAATAAATAGAGGGCAGGGGTGCCTGGGGGGCTCAGTCAGTTAAGCATCCGACTTTGGCTCAGGTCATGATCTCACAGCTCCTGAGTTCAAGCCCCAGGTCAGGCTCTGTGCTGACAGCTCAGAGCCTGAAGCCTGCTTCAGATTCTGTGTCTCCCTCTCTCTGCCCCTACCCACCCCCCTCAATCTCTGTCTGTCTGTCTCTCTCTCAAAAATAAATAAACATTAAAAAAAAATAAACATAAAAAACAAATGATCTGATATGTGTTTTAGAACTGTCACTTTTCCAGCTGGAGTATGGACTACAGATCATGGGACAATTAGGATCTTCCAGAAGATGAGAAGTAATGAATGGCTTGGTAGTGAAGGTCGTTGCAGTGGAGATTGCAAGAAGTGTGTGGATTTGGGTTGCATCTTGGAAATGACAACTGGGCTTAGTAAGAGATTCAAAGTTGGGATCTAAAGGAAAGAGTCAATGATTAAATATGACTCCCATTCATTGCATGTGGGGCCATTTGCTGGGATTAAATGTCTTAGAGGGAAGGTGGGAAAAAGTGTTTTGGCCATATTAACAATTAGATGCCTGGTAGAAATTCACCTAGCAGATGTGAGTATATGGTTAAATATGAGTCTAGCATTCAGGGTATGATAACCAGACTAGCGTTAGAAATCTGGGGGTCATTAACATATAGTTGACATTTAAAGACTTGAGGCAGGCAGAGATCATTTGAGGAGGAGTATAGAGAGAAGAAGGGTCAGAGAAGCAGAGCCCTGGAGTACTTAAAACCTTGTGAACCCTGTGAGGTGGGATATTAACGACATAGAATAGTGACATGGGGGGTGGGGGCAAGCATAGAGTAATGGAGGTTGGTATTTTGTTGTACCTAAGTTTCCTGCGGCCAGTATGAAAGCTTGTATATTGATGGGAATTATCTGGTAGGGAAGGACGACTTGAAGATTCAGGAAAGATAGAAGATAAATTCAGGAACTAAGTCCTTTAGAAGCAGTAAGAATAGAGTCCAAACCACGAAAGAAGGAGCCAGTTTACTTGTTTGATAGTAACAACATAGTTTACTCCATGTAAAATCATTTTCTGATTGAATTTAATTTTTCTGTTAAGTATGTGGCTAAGTGGTACACAGAGAATGAGGGAATTAAGAGATTTTGGAGACTGAAGGAAAGGCAAGAAAGGATGAAATAGTTGCTACCTACTTTCTAAGGTAAGACGGAGGCCCATGGAGATACGGTGTTGAGAAGACGAAGACGTCTTCGTACGTGTTGAAGTCACCCAAAAAGATGGGAGTAGCAGTGAACAGAATGAGGGTAAGCCAGGTGCTGGGGTCTTCAGTGGGTACAGATTACAGATGGAAGTAGGGATTGGAAGGTAAGGGAGGATGACGCACCCAACAATGGAGGTGACAATTTTGAAGAAGAGAATGAAGAATAAGGAACTCAACCATCACACCACCAGTCTCTCAGGTTCTCAGAGCGAGGAAGAGACAGTTTAGGATCTAGGAGACAAGTGGAGAACCATCTCTTCAGAGTCATTACATATTTTTTTAATCAAACACTTTGTGGTTTAATGATTTTCCTCCTTCAACAAACTTGTCTCTAAATTATTTAGGAAATATCTTCAATAAAATATTGATATATCTGAGCATATTCAAAACAAATGTGCTATGTCTCTGAAGAATATTCCAAATGAAGCTAATCGAAATTATTTTCAACATGAAATTTATTGGGATGAATACAGACAGAGAGTTACACATTTGGAATCTGAAAAAAGGAAACAAGCAAAAAACCCCTGCGTATGTGTGTCTTTTCAGTCATTTCCTGCCTACTTATCCTTGTGGAAATCACTAAATGGCTACGAGTCTTGGTGTGTCCACTTGGGAACTAGGGATAATGGCAGATTTTTGCAGGACCCCTGTAAGGAAAGAGGCAGTTTGTTAACATAATTTGCAGAGTGCATATCAAATATCAGTTTCTAAGTAAATAACGATAACTGTATTCTATCAAAGATGTAGTCTTTTTATTATTTTTACCATATATTACTGCATTTATAAATTAAATAAATAAACAAACAAACAAACAAATAAATGTTTCAAGTTATATCTTGACATTTTTATTTATTTTATTTATGGCTATAATATCAAAATGGTACACAGCAAATGTATCTATTTTGTGTGATACAAGTTGGCTCTGGCAAAATTAAAACTTAATCAATTTTTTTCAGGCTTTTTTTTAGAGCAGGTTAAGATTCAGAGCAAAATTGAGATGAAGGCACAGAGAATTCCCATATACTAACTGTCCCCATGCATGCCTAGCTTCCCCCATAGTCAGTGTCCCCTACCAGACTGGTACATTAGTTTCAACCGGTACACCTATGTTAGGACTCACCATCACCCAGAGTATGTATTTTACATTACAGTTCAATCTTGGTGCTGTATATTATGCAGGTTTTGACAAGTGCGTGATGACATCTATCCGTTATTATATTATCACAGCGTATTTGCCTTGTCCTAAAGATAATTTGTGTTCCACGGATTTCATTCCTTTTTCCCAACCTCCTGGCAACCATTGATACCTTTACTGCCTTGCAGTTTTGTCTATTCCAGAATGTCAAATAGTTGGAATCCTACAGTATGTAGCCTTTTCCGATCAGCTTCTTTTCACTTAGGTCATACGCATTTAAGACTTCTCCATGTTTTTTTTTATGACTCGATAGCTCTTTTCTTCTTGGTGCTGAATTCTATTGTCTGTACCACCATTTATTGATCCATTCACCCACTGAAGAACATCTTGATGATTTCTCAAGTTCGGCAAAATTATAAACAAAGCTATTATAAACATCTGTGTGCAGGTTGTTGTGTGGATAGAAGTTTCCAATCCTTTTCAGGTAGATTCCAAGAATGGCTGCTGGATTGTGCAGACAAGTATGTTTAATTTTGTCAGAAACTGTCAAACTGTTTTCCAAAGTGTCTGTATCATTTTTCATTCCCACCAGCAAGGAATGAGAGGTCCTGCTGTGCTCCATCCTTGGAGGCCTTTGATGTTATCAGTGTTTTGGATTTTGGCCATTGTAAGAGATGCATCATGTTATTTCATTGTTGTTTTAATTTACAATTCCATTTTGACATATGGTGTAGAGGATCTTTTTATATGTTTATTTGGTATCTGTATATCTTCTTTAATGTGGTATCTGCTCCATGGCTCATTTTTTAATGAGGTTGTTTGTTTTCTTTTTTCTTTTTTTTTTTAATGTTTATTTTTGAAAGAGAGAGAGAGAGAGAGAGAGAGAGAGAGACAGAGTGTGAGTGGGGGAGGGACAGAGAGAGAGGGAGACACAGAATTTGAATCAGGCTCCAGGCTTTGAGTTGTCAGCACAGAGTTCAATGTGGGGCTTGAACTCATAAACTGTGAGATCATGACCTAAGCCAAAGTCAGATGCTTAACCCACTGAGCCACCCAGGTGCCCTAGGTTGTTTGTCTTATTGTTGGGTTTTAAGGGTTCTTTGTATATTTTGGAAAACAGCCTTCTTGACATATACCTTTTGCAAATATGTTCTTTCAGTCTGTAACTGGTCCTTTCAAACTGCTGACAGTATCTTTGGGAAATAAGTTTAGGAATTCCTTGAGTTTACACCAATGAGTTAACAAGGTTTAGGACTAAAGCGTCTGAGATTAGGTAAACAGGGTGAAAAGGCCCCCAGCATAGAACAAAAGCAGAAAGCCGCTTTCACAGGATGGAAACTTCCAGAATAGGTAAACAGGTAAATAGGACTGTAGAATGCTACAGCACGGTGAAATTGCCCAGAGGGGAGCTAATTAGCAAAAGAAAGGTGTCTTGTTGACTCTGAGGTGGCATGCTTTATCTATTTTATCCCCTAGGCAAGTTAAGATAAACAGAAGTGGCACCTACATAAACAGCCATCTGCCCGGAGCCTGGATTTTGTGTTGACCCAAACCCCTAACACCACAAATCTTTGAAACCCCCTTTTCTGGCACACACGAGTTAATGGTTACTGTTTCATTGTCTCTTTCTCCACATACATCATGTTTGTAAGCCTTATGATCCTAATAAAAATGGAGCAAGGGCCCTTACTCAGGGCTCTTGTCTCCTCCAGGCCCGGACATAAGCCTCTCTTGCATTTAGTTCTGCATCTGCTGTCTTGCTAGACAAGAGAGAACTCCAGACTAAAAGTCTGCGACAAGTATCTTTTGTAGAGTAGAAGGTTTCAACTTTAATAAAGTCTATTTTATCAACTATTTCTTTCATAGATCGTGGCCTTGGTGTTGTATCTAAAATGTCATCACCATTCCCAAGTTCATCTACGTTTTCTCCTATGTTATCTTCTAGGAGTTTTATAGTTTTGTGTTTTTCATTTTGATCTGTGATCCATTTTGAAGTGATTTAATTGTTGTGAAGGGTGTAAGGTGTATGTCTAGATTCATTTTTTTGCATGTCGATGTTCAGTTGTTCCAGCACTGTGTGTTGAAGAAACGATCTTTGTTCCATTTTATGGCTTTGTTCCTTGGTCAAAGGTCAATTAACTGTGTTTATGTGGGTCTATTTCTGGGCTCTCTATTCTATTTCATTTGTCTATTTTTTTTTTCATCAATACCACACTGTCTTGATTACTGTATCTTTATAATAAATCTTTAAGTTGGGTGATGTTTGTCTTCCAAATTTGTTCTTCTCCTTCAATATTTTGTTGACTTCATATCAATTTTAGAATCAGCTTATTGATATTTACAAAATAACATGCTGGCATTTTGACTGGGATTTCACTGAATCTGTAGATCTAATTGGGAAAAACTGACACCTTGATAATATTGAGTCCTCCTCTTCATGAACATGATTTCATTAATTAGTCATTTTAATTTTTAAAATTAATTTGCATGTAATTTTGAAGTTACAAATCTAAACGTATCACAAAGCAAATACTGAACATTCCAGAATTTAAAAATAATAAATAATTCCTATAACTAATTCGATTTGACTATATTGAAGAGATTTGACTATATCTAAGAAAACAACACACTTAAACACATCATTTCTTAGATATTATTAAAATATTCATTCCAAATTTCTGATATACAGGGTTTTTTTTCATTTCTCCTTAGAAAGTAATAAGCATGGAACATAAGGCATTGAGCTAAGTAAAATTATGAACATTCACTTTCTGTCAGAATCTACCAATTGTCAGTAGCCAAATTGAAAAGGAAGACACGTCAAAGATATATTAATTACCATTGGTGCATCAAACATT
Organism: Panthera leo; assembly: GCF_018350215.1. Classification (NCBI taxonomy): domain Eukaryota; kingdom Metazoa; phylum Chordata; class Mammalia; order Carnivora; family Felidae; genus Panthera; species Panthera leo. The sequence continues at coordinate 129,993,190 of NC_056684.1, forward strand.
ACCTCAAAATTTAGCAACTTAAATCAGCAAACATTTATTTCACATAACCTCTGAGGATTAGGAATCTGGGAACAGCTTAGACGTAAAGGTCTTTCATGAGATTGGAGTCAAGTTGTCAGGCACGGTTAGAATCACTTCAATGATCGATTGGAGGCAAAGAATCCACTTTGAAACTCAATCACTTACTTGTTGAAAAGTCTTACTTTCCTCACTGGCTATTAGCCACAGACCTCCATTCCTGGCCACGAGTGCCAGACAAGCAGCTTCCTCCAGGTGAACGATACGAGAGAGGGAGAAAGAGAGAGAGTGCGTGTGTGTGAAAAAGGGCCAAATGGAAGCCATAGCTTTCATACCCGAATATTGTAAGTGACATATCATCACCTTTACTGTGTATTGTGCTGCGTACACAGTAATTTTAGTACAATTTCAGGGAAACTACACAAAGGTGTGATTATCAGGCAACGGGGATCATGAAGAGTCATCTTGGAAGCTAACAAAATCTAAAATAACAAAGACAGCTGTTATATTAGATATAGTATCATATACATTTATTAAAAGTCAGGAGAAAAATTAAGGTTTTTCCACTTGCTTATCCTAACTTTGCAGTGTACATGGGAGGGACCTCTTCTCTCAAACCAAAATGCAACCCAACACAGCAGAACACAAAGTTGGGTAGTCTTATTGGAATATTTAATCTGTTCTCTAAGACTTTATGAGTTCCAGGGAGATGACCCTTTCTAAAACATGTAGAAAATTTCATCTAGAACCTGGCTTTAAGATTCAAGTCCCTCCCATTCAGTAGTGGCTTTTGGTGTTCAGGGAGAAGCTGAAATGGCTCAAAAGCACCTCAAAACTTGTCTATTATCTGAATATTGTTCCTAGTCTCCTGTTCTCCAATATTTATCTTTTAGTTCTACCTCTTAGCTTGTTCTTATAATGATCCAAAGCTTTGTATGCACTGTAGCCACAGTCTTGGGTGATAATACGCAATAGTCATCAGTTCTTCGCAAGCAGTTCTGTTTTCACCTCCAAACTCTTTGAAATATCATACAAGAGTTCGTGAGCCACCCAAAGAGGGACATAAGCTAGTGTTTGATGGTATTCAACAAAGGTTTTGCACAGGAGGCGTTCAGAGACATGAAATAAAACCACCAAAATGGCTTTAAATTATGGAATATGCAATTTTCACAAAGTATGTCTGATTCACAGTCAAATTATTTTTTAAGCCAAAATTGCCTGTAGTGCAAATTTGCTGTTGTACTAAGAATAGAGACCACAGGTCAATAAGATTAAAATACCTGCTCAAATATACAAAATTTAGTAACAGAGCTCCTATTAAAAATTAGATATTTTATCATCCTACGTAAATACCCTTGAGAATGCACAATAAATTCAACAGAACACTCCTTCGTTGCTGATTGGCATTTATTTTGTACCCATTTATGCCTATAATTGTATATATGTAGTTTTAAGGAAAAAATGTCTTGAGCGCATGAAATTGAAAATGGAAATGAGACCTTTGGACTGAAATCCCTCAACTCTTGCTTATTTTGGCAGCTGAAAATTACAAATACCTAGAATATTATTGGGTTGCGTGCTGTTTCAACGGTAGGCTCTGAGAGTACCACATTTAATACTTTAGATTAAATGGGACTTTTCTTAAGCACGGGATGCCAAAGATCATCGTTCCTGAATATGTATGTGGACTTACAAATACATTTCTAAAAAGGAACATACAACAATAACACACCTTAAATCTAAAATCTCTACGTTATCTTCCAACTCCAGCACCACTTCATGATTCTGCGACATCGATGGCAAGTTTCCAAAACCTGATTACTGCATATATAAATAAAACCTACAGAGAGATGCCTGTGTGCACATCAAACGTGACGGCCTATAATGTCAGTAAAGGAAGTATGTATGTATAATATGTAAAGTATAATGCTGTCTATTACACATTATTATCATGTATACCATGCATATATCACAGGAACCCAACTGTAAAAATGCACCTGCAAGAAAATTAAATTAAGTCATATGACATTGCTACTTTGTAGGTCAAAACGGTCAAATATCAAAAATTCTACACGGATCGGCTTCATAGGAGTGGTGACTAGGTGTTGACATCGCAAGATGTTTTAATTTATTCTTATACTTTCCTGTTTGGCTAAAACACCTTTGTTCACTTTCAGCAACAAGTGAAAGATACCTGGATGTGAAAAGAAAGAGAAAGCCAAGGAAGTTACCTGTAAATGTAACGTGCCTCCCAGACTCACTACAAGGAAGAAGCCCCAGAGAAGGAAGCAGTGGAAATCAAAGGAAGAGCACCATTTGGAAATAGGAGCGCCCCTGTTGTTGTAGAGTCAGTGGGTGATGATGCATAACAAAGCCTGCGGGAACCACCAGAGATCCCTCATTCATAACAGCAGGGCAGACAATTCTTGCCTTTTTTTTTAACGTGTATTTATTTTTGAGAGACGGAGAGAGATCAGCATGAGTGGGAGAGGGGCAGAGAGACAGAGAAACACAGAATCTGAAGCAGGTTCCAGGCTCTGAACTGTCAGCCCAGAGCCCGATGCGGGGCTCAAACTCACGGACCGCAAGATCATGACCTGAGCAGAAGTTGGATGCTTAACCGACTGAGCCACCCGGGCGCCCCTGATTCCTGCCTTTTCAAGCATTGGTTCTCCTTTTCCCTAGACACCGCATACATCTTGAATAATTTTTACTTGGACGCTGTTTCCGTTGGATGTAGAGAACCAACATAATTTGTTATCCTTACAGCTGACAGCGGTACTTGCTAAGGGCTGTGGGGGAGATAAGAAAGGTTTTGGGTTGTGGGTGACTCCACTCTCTCATCCTCACAAGAAAATAACGCAACTGAGCTGACATTGTTATGTAGGTAAATTTCAAACTTCTCCTTGGTTGAGAAAAATACCAATGGGTGCAAAGAGATCACGTTGCTGGGAATCTCTAGTTGCAGTTTCCATGACACTACCGACTGGCTACTTAAAGCTTCCACGCTCAGTGCCTAAGCATCTGGCAGTATGTCCATGTAGACTTTTTCTGTCAGGGCCCCATCATTACCTCAGAAGCGCCCCCCCCCCCCTTTGACAAAGGGTCTGTGAAGATGGCACCAAACCCGTTCTCTTCAACACGGTTTCTAGGACACATTCACGTTTGCCCTGATCTTGGCAGTGCAACGGTGGCCCCAGTGCATGCTCCTTCTCTCTGTGTGGTTAGCAGAGGTTAATAATCACGATCTCCTGCCTTTACAGTCCTCAGGCTGGAGCCAGGTAACGTGTTGTGTCTAATAAACTTTGAGTAACACAGAACCAGTTCTCCAAGTGGTGCTCGAAGCCCCCCTACGAAGGCCTGAGATGAACAGGATTTGCTCTCTTCCTCTCCATGAAGGGAAGGAGAAGTCCCAGAACTCCAACAATGGGGAACTACAAGGCATTTTTCCATCTTCCTAGTAAGCCCTCCGCAGGTAGTGATACCTTTTTTCCATCTTCCTAGTAAGCCCTCCGCAGGTAGTGATACCTCACTGAGGGATGTGGGGTATTTAGCACAAATGTTTTATTTTTGTCCCTTGGAATCTCAGCCAAAGATACAAAAACAAAGAACCTATTTTAACTTTCTATTAAAAGATAAAAGTTGATAAAAGGAGGCTAAATATTCCTTAGAGTTTAGTACGTTATCTCTTGGCATATACATCACAGTCAACTGTGGGGCAATGTTTTGTCATACCCCTAACATAAAGATCGGAGTTATGTACGTGGAAAGGTCTTTCCAGAGAGCGCGGGCTCTGTAAGGCAGACCTCTCTCCATCTGTAGGTTCATGCCACAGTCACTTAAAGTGAAGAGGGACCAAATTGCCAGCAGTTGACCGGTCACTGTGCTTTTGAAGCCCTAATAAAATATCGGTTATTTGTTTAAAGAAAATCCTATCTTTAAAGGTCTATAATTTTATCTTGGGCAGATGCCTACGTACAAATCTTTTAATGGTCATTATTTCCAAGCGTGTTGGTTTTGCTGGAGAAAAAAGTGTTCCTGCAAAGAGAAATATCCAACTTTGCTAATCTATAACTTCTGGGGCCTTTTAAACTAAAAGAGATTAAACAGCAGTGTCACTAAACATGCTAATTCAGAACAGATTAAAAATAAAAATACAAATGGTTGGAAATAAGGGCAATAATATCAGATAATACCGTGATTATGATGATATCATTGCACATATTTATGGTTGAATAAGCCCGTCTAATTATTCTGACTTCATCTTCTCTTGGCACGCACTAATTTCTGTCAATTTACAGAAAATCTGATAACTACATGATACGAAAGTAATGGCTGAGAAGGCTGAAATGAAGTAATGTCAGGCAGAAGTAATGTTAAGCACTGGTGCTTGAAGTTAAACCCTGTAACTATTTATTCTACGCAATTGTGGCAACTCGTCTGAACTCACCAGTATATTCCAGTGTGAGTCAGTGAAGTTCCTCACAATTATTGGTGAACCCATGGCAGGTCAGCCCCAAGGCAAGGATGAAGGAGAGACTCTGCAAGGCATAGCTCTCGAAGGAGCAGTTCTTTCCCAAGCACCAACTATATGCAAGGTCTGGGGTCATATGTTAGGGAGATAGAGGTAAAGGGATGATACAAAATTTATTCCAATACTGAGATGACTTATATGCTATTTACTGAGTGGAAACAGAGATACACAAATGATTCCTATAGTAGTAGAAATTTTGCTAGAGGACAGAGTGTGGCCAATTCTGAGGCCGGAAATCTTTTTAAAATATTTTTTATCTTTGTTTTTATTGTTGAGAAAGAGAGAGGGAGAGAGAACGCGAGTGCTGGAGTGTGTGTGTGTGTGTGTGTGTGTGTGTGTGTGTGTGTGTGCTGGGAGTGGGGGAGGGACAGAGGATCTGAAGTGGGCTCTGTGCTGAGAGCAGAGAGCCTGATGTGGGGCGCAAACTCACAAACTGAGATTATGACCTAAGCTGAAGTTGGACGCTTAACGGACTCAGCCACCCAGGAGCTCTGAGGCTAGAAGTCTTTTTTTCCCCCTTTTTTAAATGTTTATTTTAGAGACAGAGAGACAGAGCACAAGCAGGGGAGGTGCAGAGATGGTCAGAGACAGAATCTGAAACAGGCTTCAGGCTCTGAACTGACAGCACAGAGCCTGACGTGGGGCTCCAACCCACGAACCGCGAGATCACGACCTGAGCTGAAGTCAGACACTTAACCAACCGAGCCACCCAGGTGCCCCTAGAAGTTTTAATCCTAGAAGTTTACCAGGATTTTAAGGCCCCAAATCAGTCTTAGTGAAAATTAGGTAGTCCTGGCTGCCAGTGAATGTTTGTAGCAGTCATGAAACAAACTCCAAGCAGATGGATGTCTGTGGTGCTGGGGCAGATGAACGCTGCCCCCAGGCAGGCAGCAATTTGTAACGTCCAGCAGCTTGGTCCCTAGAACTGAGATGCAAAGATAAAAAGTATCCATTTGATTTGTTAATCCCAGGTCAAGAAACTATTTCATCAAATAAAGAATGGTCTGTTTGGCACAAAAATTCATTTAAGTAAAAAAAAAAAAAAAAAAACACATTAGAGGAGAATGAAATGTACATAATGTTCACACAAGTTTGACCTTCGACAGATCTGACTAATGGATTCCATGTTTTTGGGCAGGCCACTTAGCCTTTCAGTCTCAATGGATTTACCATTAAAATGGGCTAGTATGGGGGCGCCTGGGTGGCGCAGTCGGTTGGGCGTCCGACTTCAGCCAGGTCACGATCTCGCGGTCCGTGAGTTCGAGCCCCGCGTCAGGCTCTGGGCTGATGGCTCAGAGCCTGGAGCCTGTTTCCGATTCTGTGTCTCCCTCTCTCTCTGCCCCTCCCCTGTTCATGCTCTGTCTCTCTCTGTCCCAAAAATAAATAAATGTTGAAAAAAAAAATTAAAAAAAAAAAATGGGCTAGTATGAGAACTTCTAGGACATTTTTAAAGCATCTAAAACAGTGCATTGCCCATAGAAAGTACCTTGTATCCGATGCTCTAAATGAAGACAGAATGGCAAATTTATATTTTATCCCAAATGTAATACAAATACTGATTCCAGTCACTAATAAATATTCATCAAGTGCTATTATTGCCAAATACTATTTTGGATGTTGGGGATTCAGAGATGATAAACTGACCAAGCTCTTAAGGGGCTTATCTTCTAGTTGGGGGAAAACACAACAGCAACAAATATGTAAAAACATGACATAAAAAGGAAGATGCAAAAAAAATTGCCCTGGATGAACATGACATGAATATTAAATACAACGGCCTCTTGAAGAGCATGGGTTTGAACTGTGCAAGTTTGCTTATATGCTGATTTTTGTTTTGATAAATACAGTACAGTACTGTAAATGTATTTTCTCTTCCTTATGATTTCCTTAATAACATTTTCTCTAGTTTACTTTACTGTAAGAATACAGTATAATACATAAAACACATACAATATATGTTAACTGACTGTTTATGTTATCAGTAAGGCTTCTAGACAGCAGAAGGCTATCAGTAGGTAAGTTTTGGGGGACTCAGAAGTTTTATGTGGATTTTCAATTGCACAAGGGATAGGTGCCTCTACCCGCCCCCCCCCCCCCCACATTGTTTAAGGGCCAACTGTAATCATGGATGCTATAACTATTGTGTAAGTCTAGTGTTAGCTAGAAATTCCACTTCATCAGAATACTAGAAAATCCTACATTGGGGGATACATTACAGGTTAAGTTAGTGCGTTGCTGGCCAAGATTTCCTTCTTCTTTCATTGTTCCTGTTCTTGTTCTCCAGGACGTGTCCCAATTTTGTGTTATGTTCCAAAGCTCATTTCCTATTATCAGAGCAGGAAGGATAATTATCTTGTTTTTTCTCTCTCTCTCTCTTTTTGAAGTTCAAACTTCAATGTCGAAGAAATGTTGCCAACCTACGTAGACTCCTTTACTATTCTCTCACTATTCATCTCTGTATGTCCCCAATTCCTGTTATTAAAATCTGCAATGCTGTTGAACTTCTCCGGAAAAATTTAATTTTCTTTTAAACATTTTTGGAAACAATGAGGGAGATTTTGCATATAACAAAGCAAAACAAAATGCATGTTTCTGGTTGGGTGTTAACCAATGGTAACCCACCGTTGCCCAAAAGACTTTTATGCCCTTTGTTGCTTTAACCTGTACTCCAGTAACTTCCAAACCCAGCTGCAGGGGCCAATTTTAAAACTATCATTTGAAAACAATATAGGATCTGAGTATGCATTTTCTATTTAAAATCACGCATTCAGGATAGTAATATGAATGCATTTCTGTTATCTTAATTACGTCTACATTCAGATTCCAGGTGTCACAAAGTTAATATAAATTCCTGGCACAAACAGACACAGGACTACTTGGTAACTTTTGCGAAATAATGTTTTGTTAAAACTAGCACCCACTAAGATGTGTCAGAAGGAGATTAAATAGAGCCAATGAATATTGTGATCTTTCTTCATTTGCAGATATTAATCACTACATAAGCAGAAGTTTAAAATGTGATCATAGTGTCAGTTTGATTTCCACAATCTCCTGGTCAGTTTCCTTGCCTCCAATCTTACCACCACTGTTATGTCCTCCATAATGCAACCGTTATCTTTCTTTCTTTTTAATAATGTATAAGTCTAACAATTTCAAATATTAGAGGAAGTTTCACACGGCAACGTATTTCAATTTTTAACACCTTTGGAGAGCAGTGCTCCAAGTTAAGACAAAGTCACAGAACTGGCTTTATGACAGTTTCCGGTGATCGATCCATGTGATTTATGGCATGCAATTTGTTTGATAGTGCAGTCAGTTGGGTTCTTTGTTTCTACACTTGGAGAATAAAATGAGAACGCATAAAGATAAAAAGAAAGGTGTTCACTGACTTCACAGTTGATGGCTAGAACATATTACAGAAATGTTGAAATAGAAGGGGAATGACAAGTTTGGGCAATCAAAAGGAAATTTAATGGCCTGTGCACAACATTGACTAGGCGGGAGAGCCATAATCTTGTTCACCCACACTGAAGATTCCTTCAACTCCAGAAGAATAATTGTCCATGCAGGTCACCAAGTGTTCATATAGGATCGGTTGCTTGGCGAGTTGACAAATTTTGTCCTAGTAAGTTTGAAATCACTGTTTTGTTTGTTTGTGTTTTTGGTTTTTTTGCTTGGTTGATCAGCATTGCTGACAGTGAATTCTCAATGGCCTCAATTACCGTGTTGCTGTCTTTATTGAGAAAACAAGTGGAAGCCTTGGAAGCCTTGAAATTATGTGTTTTCCCTCCACCTCTGTTCCCTATTTTCTTTCTGAAAATTTAAGTTGAATTATTTTGATCCTCACTTAAAAGCCCTTTAGCAGCTTCCTAACTTAAAGCCCACAGGGCATACAATGGACATTCAAGTCTCTCTAATTTCCTGTTTCATGAAAACATCATCTTTTCCAGGTGTACAAGTATCCTTGCAGGCTCCTGAGACTATCAAGGGGTTTGTGCACATTGCGTTCCCTTTCTGACTCTCCTATCCTTAGCACTGTTTTCAAGATCTAGCTGTACATCACCCTCAGGGTAAAGCCTTTCATACATGGTCACTGGCTTTTCTGTACCCCCCCCAAGCCATGTCTCTATTATATGATTATATAATGTTTTACAGTCTATTGGGGTCATTTGCCTTCAGATTCATCATCCCCACCATACTATGAGCTCCTAAAAGCCTTGACAAAGTTGTCTTCTGCTCTGTTGGCCTCACGTTTCATGAGATGCCTGGTTTTACCCTGACACTCTCTCTTTAAATCCCCCCTTAGTACCAGATAAGTCTCCAAGTGGGTTGCCTGGTCACACTGGTCTGTGACACACACACACACACACACACACACACACACACACAAGTCCAAAGTTAATGTGATTGGAAAAGAAAATAACAGAATCTAAGGGGAAAAAGCCTTCAATCTTTGTTTCCATTATCGTTAGAATAAAACCCAACCGTGTATTTATTACAAAGATGTAATTCTAGGCTATAAATCAGGGAAAAAGATTTTTAGAAGGTACATTTTCAAAACAAATCTAGTGGTAATTCCACAACAGGGTTTGGTTTTGTAATGAATATTCTAAAGTGTTTAGTTGCTGTGCATTTAGTGGCAATGTACTACATCCTGCCATTAATACACATATTCCAGTAAAAACATTTGGCAGAATATGGTCCAGCAATAATAATAATTTGCACTTGTAGCTCAAAACTAATAGCTCAAAGCACTTCACAATGTGCTGTTTAATTTCTGCTCGTTCCCAGATGCTACTTATTTCATCTTCATTCATCCTGCAAGGTATGTGAGTATATGACTTTCATTAAAATAATAAAAATAAATGAAATGTTTAATACGGAAAACACTGAATAGTTTTTTTACAACTGTCTATAATAACTGGAGAGCTGGTGGCTGGGGAAGGAAACATAAGGAATATTTATTTGTTTTTTCTCCATGCTCTAGGATCACATGGTGGAGGTGAGTGCGAAAAAGTTCTTGCAGGTGACATGCTAATTTGGGTAATTGACTTTACCTGGGCTTTGAGAGTCAAGTTTCCGATAACAACTCAGGACGGTTTTTTGCTTTTTTTTATTTTTTATTTTTTATTTTTTATTTTTCTCTGATAACCTCAGCATACAGCACCCATGGAGGGGAGGAGCAGACCATTTACTTGTTAAGCACCTAGCCTAAAGATCTCCTCTATAAGGTTGCAAGATTTATCACTAAATCTCAGTATTCTCTTTGGGGATCTATGGGTTTCCTCAATCTTTGGCTGGCTTCTGACTATGCCTTCGGACAGAAAGCCATGGTTTTTTCCACACTCACCTTGTTTGGTTCTCTTCTCTCAGAATCATAGGCCTATATGAGACTTTGTAAAGACATAATGAAGATCTTAGTTGTTGGCTAAGATCTGAAAATGAGTCAAATACTTTTGTCCAATTTTCTGGTTGTTTTACAATGAGAAACTATGTTAGTCCCTGTTACTCCCTGGCCGTCCATGGAAGTCAATTTCTCTTAATAAACATGTATTTATTAAAATGTTCTTTCTTCTAGTCGTAGGTTTGGCAAACTACATTTAGCAAGATTTTTTAAAATCCAAATTGTAGGGGCACCTGGGTGGCTCAGTCGGTTGAGTGTCCGACTTCAGCTCAGGTCACGATCTGGCGGTCTGTGAGTTCAAGCCCTGTGTTGGGCTCTGGGCTGATGGCTCAGAGCCTGGAGCCTGCTTCGGATTCTCTGTCTCCCTCTCTCTCTGCCCCTCCCCCGTTCATGCTCTGTCTCTCTCTGTCTCAAAAACAAATAAATGTTAAAAAAAATTTTAAATCCAAATTGTCAAGTTGATTTTTGTATCATTTTTCTTAATATCCTCTCATTACCTCCTTAATGTCTGCCGTATCTGTTGTGATTTCTCCTTTTTCATTCCCGATATTTATTTGTACCTTCTCTCTTATTCCTTGATCAGTAGGTTAGAGCTCTATCAACTTCAGCTCTTAATCTGGCACGATGTAGTTTTCTTTTCTATTTCAGAAATACACACTCTTTGACTAAATCCAAAGTTAGTGAGGAGGGGAAGGAGAAGGGGAATGTGAATGAATGTCTGCAGAATAGTAATTCACAACTCTCACATTGAGTTATTTCTTGTTTGATTCTGTGCTTAAACCAAATTCCATTTATCACCTACATTGACTCATATATGTTTAGCCCCTGACCGTACAAATGGCACTGCCCTGTTTCTTCATATTTGGGATTCTAGAGGAAGAATACAACTAAACTTAGTGGAAGTAATAGCTTAAGTTTGAGTATTTAATACCATTGTTCAAAATTCTCCCACATGGGAAAGAGTTCTTGAGCATAAATACTGGTTTATCTTCATTTCTGGACTCTTCTTTTCCTCTTCAATACTCTTTCCCGCCCATCTCTACCCACCATCCAGTCTTCAGTCTTTTCTTTATCCATTCATAGATGGGTATTCCAGCTGTTTTCATGCTTGCTGCAGTCAGCATGGCTCTGCAAAGTTGGAAGAAGGCTCAGAACCTGAAGATCCACTAACATTCTTATGAAAGACAGTCTAGTTATCTACTTGTCTGTCCTTTGTAGTCTGTCTATAGAACTTTCTCAACAAAAAGTCCCCTGAAAGCTCATTGTTTCCTCAGAATAAAGGCAATCAGTCTCAGAAATGTGTTCTACAAATTATCCCCAAATATTATTCTACACAAATGACTTTTTGTGCTCTCTGTCTCTAAATTTGCAATCTGTCTTTCTCGAGCACATATATAAACACAGGTATAGGCGCAGACACAAAAACAAACCTTTCCTAGCATATGCATTGATACATTGATGTACATATATCTATGCCAATATTTTTCAATAGAATAAACTTAGAAGGATATAAATGCCATTTAACTGTGATTTCTTAGCCAGAATGAGAGTGTGGGAGGTGATGAGGGGGAAGGACTCTTATACACTTTTGTTTTCTTTAAATTGTTTTCACTGAACTTATAATACTTTTTCACTTAAAGTAAATATATTAAAAATCTATGCCTATTCTCTGTTATGTTTTTTTTAATGTTTATTTATTCATTTTGAGAGAGAGAGAGGGAGAGTGCAAGTGGGGGGAGGGGCAGGGAGAGAGGAAAGAGAGAATCCCAAGCAGACTCACCACTGACATTGCAGACCGTATATAGGGCTTGATCTCATGAACCATAAGATCATGACCTGAGTGGGAATCAAGAATCAGTTGCTTAACCAACTGATCCCAGGCACCACTTCTGTGTTCTGTTTTATATGTATTTTTTTGTCACTATCATGAATGGACACATTGATAGTTTAAGTTTTATATACTCTAACCCTGAAATTATTTTCCTGACCTGTGTTTTGTGGATTGTCTGGTTAAGGTATAATCCATCTTGTCATTTTCTTAATGTAACACAGCCCTTAAACCTCTTGACTCCCTGTTTATCTCAGGATGAAATGTGTGCAGACAGCCCTATTTCCTTGCAGAAAGTTCAGAAATCTCCAAACAACCTCCTCTTTCCTTAACATAAATGTAAGCAAGTGTGAAATGTCTTTCAATCAGATTAGTCATCAAGCCGACAGTCTACATTTGGATATCTATATTTAGCAATCAAATTTCCTGGATTTTAATGAGCTTGATCAAATCTATGGTTTAAGACCATAAGTAAATAATTATTGTATAAGTAATTTCACTTTGTTACCATAGTAATGGAAATAGAAGAAGTTCACTTTATGTTCACTGTGGAAACTTAAAATAAAAGACAGTTTTTAAAATGTGTACTTAGAAGAAGGCCAACAACAGCTCATTTTCTATTCTGTCTTTGGATTCTAATTATCATGACATTATTTGTGTTGTACAGCTTTCTCTTAGCTCTGAAAACTTAGATATTAGACAACAATATCTTGTAAAAATAATTTTAAACATTCTCATATAGTTTCCCTTTGCTTTAAATATACCCCATCCTACGATGGAAACTATATGAAAGAAATATAAGAGATGGTGCCTAAAATTAGGAAGATGATTGTCTTACTGGTGAGACACATACCTAATGATATGTATTCATACGTATAATTACAAAACACAACCCAATATTCTACATAATGAAACTCTAAGTTATGTGAGGTAAATAAATGAGCTGGAAAGGAAGGGAGATTTGAGTAGTATGGAAGTATTGTTTGAAAATATGAGGAGTTCCTATGAAAGCCTTGTGGATATTTAATTTACTGAAGACACGTATTAAAGACAATTACGGTCTATATACCTAGCATGTGCTTTAGGGGATACAAAGATGAATAAAATATGATCCATATGTTTATATACTTTACAGTTTAGTAGGGCATGAAGATGTATAGCTAAGCCCAGAACAGATAAGGTGCTGAGTGCCACACTAGCAAGGGAACCAGAAGACTGGGGAAGTGAACTATTAAATTCCCTTAAAAGAAAAACATATCAGAGGAAGTGTACTTGATTTACTTTTGAAATATTGATAGGAATCCAATAAGAAGAATTGAATAAAGATGCTAAGGGGAGAAGAGGATGTGGTGTGTTTATTATATTCATGACCATAATTAAAATAGCCACTCTGATCCCATGTCTTTCGTTCTTTAACTTTTAATTCCTTTCTATTCTGACTCTGGACTCAGAAAATGACTTTCTTAGTCCAATGAGATGTTAGAAAATTTTGCAGAGGCAGAGGCTTGTAAAAAGCATGCAAGTCTCAAAACGATTGTGTGCCCAAATTTATTCCAATGTTGCCACTCAAATAAGATTCATAGAATGCCCACAACATTTTTTTAAGTGGTGTGTATACAGTAAAGAGCCACCAGCCTAAACTAAACTTAAAATAAAGTAAAATTGTATGAAGTCAAATTTTATTAAAACCTCTGGGACCCCAACTTTATAAAGCCAGGAAATAATCTGAGAAAATTTCTCCAAAGACATATTTTTTAATACGCTTCTAAGAGTCGTTGAAGAAGACCGTGAAAAGGAAATAATTCATAGTGTGTTCAAGGCTAAGACATCAGAACTAGGCTAATGAAGGAGCAATATGACCCTTAGATCTGAGGCACCTGACACCATGCTCTTCATTATCTTCAGAGAGCTATGAAGAAGTGAGTCCCATGTTTCCTACTCTTTCCCTTTGTGATTGGCAGTGACTATTATGGATATCTTGCCTTGGTCTCCTCATCGAATTTTGGGAGAGTAGGAAAAGGATAACCTGTCTTAGTTCCTAATTCTCCATATCAAAAGGAGCCACATCTGAGGAGCTCCATGTACTGAAGCTGTTGTAAATCACAAGACTCTGAGCTTTGATACTGCTGTTGATTGTGTTAGACTCATACATGTCTTATGAGTGGAGGATGGGTGTATTTTACAAGTTGAGAACCAGATAGGGAAGACTGGAAAAGATGGATTGCATTATTGACCCTAATTCATTTTTCTCCATCTATGCTCTTTATCCTGTAACTTTACCTGTGATCTCCTCTACTCTGACTTTGGGTTCAGCCACATGATGGTTTAGCCAGTGGGGTGTCAGTAATGTGATGCAATCAGCAGCTTGAAAAGCCAGTTTGTGCTGGCAATCTTCCGAAGCTGTGACTTCCCCCCCTCTTGCCCAGGGCAACCTGTTGGAGGATGAAAGATGTAAAATAAAGGTGAGTCATCTCAGTTAGGACCATCCTAGATCAGTCCAAAGACAGACAATCTAGATGAGCGAGTTAACCCAACTGAGATCAGATATCAGAAGAACTGCCCATTGAACTTTGGACTACATCACTAACCTGTAGGCTCGAGCACAATAGTAAATGACTGTTATTTTAAGCCACAAAGTTTTAAAAAAAACCACTTGCTATGTGGCATTATTGTGGCAATGGTAGCTGAGATATTGTTCCAGGTAAAAGGAAAGGAAGGATGTGTCCCTGAGGTCTGTCAAAAAACATAATAATATATACTAAATAATGGTTTTTGAACAATTATTCTATTATTCTCTGTTGCTTTACATGTACTCAATCATTTGTTATAATTCTTACAAAGAACTTTAAGTAAATGCTGTTAGAATGCTTATTTTGTCAATGAAGAAACTGAGGCATAGAAAGTTCCAATAGTCTACTTGAATTCAATAGCTGCTAAGTACCTGTTGTAGTAAGAACACTACAAGAAGACATTAAGTGTGAAATATGAGCATTGGTCTGTGACTCACATTGAATTTTGGAGTCAGCAAGATTGTCCAGTAGATCACAGGTTTAATTTAACAGTATCGGAAAGGTCAAGATTGTATATTGAGTTGGAGAAGAGTAATATAAAAGAAGGGCAAAGGGATAAGGCCAAGAGAGCATCAAGAATCAAGAGGCAGACAGAGGTGGAGACAGTAGAGGGTAATAATAATAAAAGTGGTCAGCGAAGAGGAAAGAAAGGTTGAGACAAGAGAAAAGAAATGAAAGAGGGAAATAGGCAACTGAGCTTCTTGCCCCACAGAAGCTTCAATAACTTAAGGACTGATTAGTTTCTGTTGATTTCTACAGCTTTAAGCCTGATGGAGGCCAACCCGTAGTGGATTCAGAAGGGATTGTGAATTCCAAATGTAAAATGTGTGATTGTGGTCTACTCTTTCCTATCTGCAAAGGAAAAATGCAAAAGAAGAAAAGTTTTATCACTGACAAGAAACAGGAGGAAAGGAATTAAAGAGGAAAATAGATTTAAAAAATTATGGTTAATGAGATGAAATCATGTCAAAAGCGGGAAGGAAAGTGATCAAGAGTTAAACTGGAAGAATTGGTCTGGAATCAGTAAGTAACAGCCTCTTTCATGGAGGAAAAGATGGAAAGTGGAGACGATAGGCATACATGTGACTATGTACAGCAGTAATTGGGATAATCTCATAACTCGTGGCCCATCTTTTCCCGCGTGACATAGAACATTTTCCCTCTACTGAAATAGGGAGCCCCAGGGGGTGAGTAGAATATTTTAGGGAGATGGCTGTGGAAAGGGAGTTTGCATAAGTTAAGAAAAATAATTGTTAAGTGATGTTAAAGTCCCACTTGTGTTCTGAAAGTATGAATCTGTGTGAAACCAAAACGCTCCATTGTGTAGTGCCCAGGCATCAGATGTAGAGACAAAGACGATTAATCCAGCATTGAGGCTGGTTGGAAAAGAAGAACAGAAAGAGAAGAAATGAGGAAGTAGAAGTTGCAGGTAATAGAACGGAAAAGTAGTCTATGTTGGGTCTAGCCTCAAGTAAGGAAGAACCTGAAGGTGAGGAAAATTAAGAAGAAACACTCCCCGCCCCCCCCCCCCCCCCGACACCCATTACCACTAGGCTCAGATCACTCTGACCTTTTCTCTGTTCCTTGAAAACACTAAGTATTTTCTCATTCTAGGCCTTGTTCCAATGATTTCTTCTGCCTGGAACAGTCTCCCCTGATATCTTACTGATTTTTTCTTTCTTTTTTTTTTTTTAATTATTTTAATGTTAATTTATTTTTGAGAGACAGAGACAAAGCATGAGAAGGGAGGGGCAGAGAGAGGGAGAGGGAGAGAATCTGAAACAGGCTCCAGGCTCTGAGCTGTCAGCCCAGAGCCCGAGGGGTTCAAACTCACGGACTGTGAGATCATGACCTGAGCCAAAGTTGGATGCTTAACGGACTGAGCCACCCAGGGGTCCCTATTTTTTCTTTTTATTCTGATTTCATCTCAAATGTCACCTGTTCTTGGAGGCTACTTCTGTGGACCTTATCGAAGTTGCTGTTCCCATAATCCTTCACACATTCAAGTAAAAGGTAATGTCTTTTGTATTATTTTGTATTATATTCTCAACTGCTTTATCACCTGCCCACTCACTAGAAGGTAAGCTGTGTGAGAGCCTTTACTCGGTGTCCCTGCCAGCAGGTCCATACTCTTACCATGGCACCTGGCACCCTGGAGTGACCCCAGGAATTTGTGTGGCCTGATCAGGGTTGTGCTGAGAAAATAGAATATAGAAGCTTTGATAGGTGGACTAATTCTGAATGGGAGAATATCTAGCATATGGCTACAGGGTAGTTGCTGAAACAGAGTATAAGTGAGATTGCTGTGATGGAGGAGAATAAGGGAGAAGGTCTAGAGAGAGGTCAGTGGAGTCACCAAATGGTTTTTAAATCAACAAGATTTAGAATGCAGACAGAGGAAGACTAAAAATGATGACTCTGGCTGTGTAGCAACTGCTAGGAGTTTCGAAGGAAGGTGAGACAGACTAGAGAATGGCACCGACACCTCGTGGCCCGAGGGACTCAGAATAATGAGCAGGTTTCATTTTAGGACCTTAAAGGGAAGTGTGGCCCCAGAGAGAGCCAGGCCTTAATTGTAGCAGGAGTAGTGTCTGAAAAAGCTGAAGAAAGAGAAGGATGTGTTTAAAATGAATGATTGGTTCCAGATACGCAGCGTGTTTCTTTTTCTTTATTTCTGAATCTCTTAGCTTAGTTAAATCATAAACAAAACATAATATTTTAGGGTTTGAGTTAGGGATAATATGTCCACACTGGTGGCAGTGTGGGGCTCGGCATATATTAACACTCAATAAATAATTGTTCAATTACCAAATGGATGATGAGAAATCTCATCCAAATCCTCATCAAGGATCCAGCACATGTGGCCTTGATTTGATTTGATTTTCTGTCTCAGTGAAAATGTTGACATTGTCATTATGCCCTAGAACTGCTCTCTCCAGCGTGGTAGCCACTAATCACATGTGGCTATTTACATCTCAAGTGAAATTAGTTGAAATGAAATAAAATTTGAAAGTCAGCATTTCTGTCCCACTTGCGATATTTCAGAGGCTGAAGAGCCACTTGTGGGCCAGTGGCTACAAGGTTGGACAGTGCAGATATAGAATATTCCCGCTATCCCAGAGAATTCTACCGGAGAACACTGCCATAAAACAAATGCAGCCAAGGCTACTTTTCCCAATTCATTCATCATTTTGTGTGTGTTTTTGACATTTCAGTCTATTCTATACCTGTTGCTCTAAGACACCGGAGAACTGTATTAAGATACACACTTTTTTTTTGTTTTTCATTGACGTTATACTTAAGTCTCCTGCAAACATGCTTGGACATCGGGTCCCCTTCAGTTCAGGCTTCTTAGACCAGCCTATGCTGGCTTGTTTCAATTTCCCTTGAACCCAAGTTGCTAAAATCCTAGTGTCCCTGAAGCCTGGATCTTTAAGTTATCAGAGCGGTGACTGATGAACACCACAAGAGAAAACATGTTTTCTGATGTGGCATGTTAGAAGAAGATGTAGGGCCAGCCGGGTGGCTCGACTGGTAAAACATCCAACTCTTGATTTCGGCTCAGGTCATGATCACCAAGTTTGTGGGTTCGAGCCCCGCGTGGGGCTTTGGGTTGACAGCACAAAGCCTGCTTAGGATTCTGTCTCTCCCACTCTCTCTGCCCCTCCCCTGCTTGTGCTCTCTCTCAAAATAAATAAACATTAAAAAAAATATATAGAAGTTGTAGATGAAATTATATTCCCTGGTGGGGAAAGATGTGTCTAAAAGGCCAAAATGCAGGTGAGTTCTTTATTCTAACTCCTGATGTTATCATTTGTCATTCTTGATTTTTTAAAAAAAAAGTTTTTTAGAATTTTCTTTCTGCTTTCATCATCAGTATTGTTACTCAACTGTGGGTTACGCTTTTCTTCAGTTGGCTTCATCTTTAGCATTTAGTATGTCTTGTTTCTCTATGACTGCAATCTCATCGGTGTGCATTTGTGTCATTTAGAGATCATAATTCCAAGTTTCTCCTTCTCCAGAATGCAGTCAGCCTTATTTATTCATTACCCTTCTTCCAATTTGCTTGAGAAGTTCATTTTAATTATCCAAACTTCAAACATGCATTATACACTGTGTACTGAAGGTAAATATTGCAGAAGGAATATACCTTTACTATGTTAGTGATGCGTGCATACTTAATTTTCTAAGGATGCTGTGTGCTAACGGTCTTGCACTTCATCAGCCTGAATATGAAAAAAATATATATATATAAACAAAATACAATAAATGTACACAGCTTTTAAAAATCTTATTACTGTTCTCATGTTCAGGAAAGAAATGATGTTAAACCAGATGGCAATCACACTGTGCCTCTTAAGTTCCTAAAACATGTTTCTGAAAATCAATTGATTTAGAATTTCAACCTCCAGTTTTTAGCAAATATTCACGATAGTGATGAGCCGTATAAATTTTAGAATCTTCTTATCAAAAATGCACGTGAGCTTTATTGTGCAGCTGCAGTAACGTATAATGAAGGAAAATGGATTCTTCTTTTAGCCTTTAAGTCTGAGACCTTTGCTGTTTTCTTAGATTTGCTGTTTGCTGATCTTCGGATCTAGATAGCCTTCTGCAAAAGTGAAGGCTGCCTAGATAGAACTAGCGAAGGGATCCACCTGGTCCTTCGATTAGAATGGCCACTAAGAACGAATCTGGAGCAAGGTGAAAGATCTCGCCTGTATCTCCAGCTTTGCAGATGCTGCAAACTGCTTCCAAGAATCTAGCTTTCTACAGACGTGTTGTGCCTGGCCTTACATGAGTCACATTTGTAGCGAAGTGGAGACATTTTTACTTTATGATAAATGTTTTGGTTTTGGAGAGATGCAACATCGGTGTGGTTCAGACTAACAGCGGTTTAGTGATTTTGTGTCTGTTCTAAGCATACATTCTGGTTATGGCAATGCTAGCCTGTCCACAACATACACTCAGAATGCCTGGGGTATCTGTGACCTGGGCTAATGAATTGTGGAAAGATAATTTCCTCTGCCTATTTTTCCCTTTAAACAAATTGCAGCCTCATATTTCAACCAAATGACCTTTCTAAAACTCCACAGTGACTAATTATAAGAGAACGAGAGAGAATTTACTATTAACAGAAATGAGATTAAGTTTTGCTATAACCTTGGGAGGCAACATAGCCAATGATGTTTATAATCTGGGGTGATTAGAAGGGGGTCTCCTCCAAAGGCAGTTGCAGATTGCTCCTGGTGCTGTGCTGCTGAGCTGAGTCTATACAATGCCACAAAGTCAGCAGCTTAAATTCCCTGTCTGGTTTTTATGTTGCTAATAATCTTCAATTTAGTCGTGATGAAAGGGAGGAGGGAGCCAAGAGGAATAGAGAGGATGGGGTATAAAGTGACAATATGAGAAGGTAGAAGTAAGAAAAGGTAACAGAATAAAAGAAGTATAACCATTTATCTGTTCCCTAAATACTAAGAACCTATTATTTATAAGGTACGAGGTTCTGGGTATTCAGAGGGCAGAATGGAAGACACATGCATAACATCCAGCTTGGTGGTGCTTACAGTCAAGTTGGAGAGACAGACCAGAAATAAGAAAGCAAGTAAAAAAAATGTCATCACTATTTGTGAAGTAGTCAAAGAAAATGAACAGAGTACAGAGATTGTTAATACTAAGAAATTCTCCCAAGATAAGAGAATGGGTTTAGATTTAAGCTGAAGGATGGGAAGGATCTGGACATTGCAATATCTTAGAAAAGAGGAAAAAGGAACAGGGTGTATGGCATCTAAGAATATGAAGAAGATAAGTTCATATATTAATGGTACATAAGAGGCCTGATAAGGCAGAGAATGAAAGTACCAAGAGGGAACCGAAAGGAGGGGAAATTGAACACATGTGTCAGACCCTCTACAGTGGATGGCGGATCAATATGCCTGATTCCAAATGATGGGATTCCTTCAGGGTTTTGAGCGCGTGACATGTCTGATTTATATGCACGGGGGGTGGATGTGTTGAACATGGACCAAATGGGCAGGGTAGAGTTGAGTATGATGATTGCGTCTGTGTGGAGGCACAAGATGGTGGTGGCGGTTGGGCACAGAGTGAGGCAGCCATGGAGTTGTATGCAAAGACTTGACAAACAAAGAGTATTAGATTGACTGAGGGACTGGGCGTGAGCTGTGGACCATTTCGAAACATTTCCCGTATTTCTGACTTGAACAACTTTGATGAATTTAGATGTGTCGAATAGGTGGTTATAGGTTCTAGAGCTTTGCAAAGGGACCAATGCTAGTAAATTAGTCATAGTTCCCCAGAGAAATAGAACAAATAGGATAGATGAAGGCATAGATAAGACATAGATACATATTGAGATATATAGGACGGATAGATAGATAGATAGATAGATAGATAAGTATCGAGAGAGAGAGAGGCAAGGAGGGAGAGAGGGAGGGAGGGAGACAGGTATTTATTATAAGGAACTGACTCATGTGATTATGGAGGATGGCAAATCTCAAGATCTGCTGTCTGCAAGCTGGGGAGCCATGCTTTAATATGGGTGTGTATTTTCAGTCCCAGTCAGATGGGCTGAGAACCAGGCATACCCATGGGGTCCTTTCAATCTGAAAACCAGCAGGCTTAATACCCAAAGAAGAACCAATGTTTCAGTTCAAGTTCAAAGGCAGGAAAAAACTGATGTCTCAGGTTGAAGGTGACTAGTCAGGCAAAAGGAATTATCCCTCTCACTCGGCCTGTTTGTTCTATATAGACCCTCAATTGATTGGATGAGACAAGCCCTCATGGGGAGTACTGTTTTAAGTACTCTACTAATTCAAATGTCCACCTTATCCAGAAACATCCTCAGAGGCAGACCCAGAATAATGTTTGATCAAATACCTGGGCACCCTCTGGCCAAGTCAAATGCACACATAAATGACCATCACAGCTAGAAATAGAAATTTGAGACCTACAAGAATAGAGGCAGTATTTAAGCTGTGGGGATGAATGAGTGAACACAGAAATAACATACATATAGAAGAGTAGAAAGCCTAGGACTAACCCTTAAGGAACTGCCCGTTTTAAAAGTTAGAAAGAGAAGGAGGATCCAGAAAAGGACACCGAGAAGGAATATCCTGGTTCCAGGAAAACCTGATAAATGAGGAGTACCATCATTCACTCCCCATTTCCTAGTCAATGAAATTTACTTTGAGACTTTCTTTGTTTAAAGTAATCCATGGACTTTCAGTGTTCTTCACTTTCCCACTCTTGCTGGGCTCCAAATAAGCCTTTCCCTATTTTGAGTACCCACCCGACTTTTACCCTACCTCTGTTATGAACCACATAACTTAAAAAAAAAAATTATGATCCGTAATACTTAAAAATTATGTGCAGACTTCTTATCCTTACCAGAAGTTCGGCATCTTGAGTTTGCAGATTGTTTGTTTGAATTCCCCATGGGACTTTCAGAATATACCTTTTGTATATTGTAACTTCTGCGGTCAACGGTCATTGCCTTCTTGGAGACTTCTTGTGCTATGAGCTTGAGAAAACGAAAAATAACATTTCCCAGACACCTTCTAGATGGTTATATATGTAAGTTAGATTTTTGCCAAACAGAAGCAATGGCTTGAGAATTGGGAAGTTTTAAGTTATTCTCTTCCTTCCCCTTCTTCTTCTGGCAAGAAGCGCTGTGATGCTAAAAACAATGATGGCCCCACACAGGCATTCCAGCCTGTAGGTACTGGTTCGGTGCATGATGCATGACAGGGGCAGTAATCAAGGCTCCCTGACCTCCAGAACGTGGCCGTGTCACCATAGGGCTGTGTCCCCAACAATATTTTCGTGGTGTCCATCTGACTTTTCCCACCTTTCAACAGTTTTTCAAAACTATAATCCCCTATAGTCAGTAAATTTATGCTCCAATTATGCAGAGGCTTGAAGGAATAAATGAAATAAGATAGCAATCATGACATTGCTGTGACATTAACTGCAGTGAATGTGAAGTTGGTGTCTTTGGTCAGGCTCTGGGATGTCCCACAATCCAGTGCTAAGAAGTGACATACAGATGATGATAGTGGGTGAAGACTGAGATAGAGGCAAAGGGGAAAAGAAGAGTGGAACCTCAGCGAAAGCTTATCTGTGGAGTTCATGCTGGAGAGGACAACAAATACACCCAAAGGGACGTAATGTTCTGGGTTGAAGTACAGAGAGGTCGATAGTTCCAGGAAAGGTGGTTGAAGAAACTTATATCCAAAGTGCATTATTTGGTATCTTTTTAATATTCAAACAAAAGATGCTGAAATACTGTATGTATGAAATATTAAAATGCTAATGTATATTTATGTCACATAACAAGGGCCTAAATGTCTGACATCCCAGCTTTGGTTTCTCACTACACAAAGGGCCCTAGCGTTTTCCAAACATTGCTTAGCCTTTTGCCACGATAGCTGTCTTCATGGTGGTAAGACAGCTCTCGCAGCTGGAAGCATTGTGTCCTCAAAATGCAAAAAACACAAGCAAGGAGAGAGACTCAAACTTTCTTTATCCTGCTGTCTTTTTATTCCAAGAACAATCCTTTCCAGAGCTTACTGCCTACTTGTCCATGCCAGCTTCAAGAAGGCTGAAGTAGCAAGTGTCTATTCGTATAGGGAATGGAAATTAAGTGTTATAGGCTGAATTATGTCACCTAAAAATTTGCGTAGCGAAGTCCTCACCCTCAGTGCCTCAGAATGTGGCCTTATTTAGAAATGGAATTGTTACAGATACATTAGTAAGTTAAGAGGAGGTCATCTTAAAGTATGGCAGGCTCCTCATCCAATATGGCTGGTGTCCTCCTAAGGAGAGCATTCATGTGAAGATTGGAGTTGGAGTTATGTTGTCCCAAGTTAAGAAACTTTCAGAATCTAGGAGGTGGCTTAGGAGCCTTCCTTGGTGACTTTGGAGGGAGGATGGAGGGCCCTGCTAACACCCAGATTTCAGACCCAACTTCCAGAACTATGAGACCATGAATTTCTGTTTTCCTAAGCCACTCAGTTTACGGTACTTTGTTACAACAGCTCCTGGGAACAAATACATTCAATATCTGTAAAAGCTACATGATTTTCCTCAAATGTGGTTAGTAACATTTCCTTTAATTTTGATAATTAGCAGAGATATCATAAATCTCATAATATTTAATGATAATTTTTGAAGAATTCTGAAATATAAGGCAGAGCCATCATAAACCTGGAAATATATTTCCCAATATTCCTAAGGATTTCTATGGGTGTTTAGTTTGATTATAATTTTTATTTATGGAGATAGTTGTATTTTATGTAGTTATCCCGATGCATGTTAACTGTGCTAGGGAAGGAGGCCTACACCGTCCCGTGTTCCCCATTATCTTGGTATCATCGACACACATAGAGGCAGAATATGGTATTGCAGAGAAGAAAGAGGGGCTTTCATGCAAGGCTTTTTGGAAAAGTGTCATGTTGAAACTCTGAAATCAATTATGTGATAAGCTCTGATTTGTACTTATGTAATGTTAGCATCACCACTTATTTTTTCATTTCTAAAAGAAGAAATTAGAAGAGACACAAAATTGATTAAGTAAAAATCGAGTGATTAAGGCCATCCTACTATAGTTGCAAAATGTGTGTGTGTGTGTGTGTGTGCGTGTGTGTGTGTGTGTGATAAGATCTGACAGCCTTCATGACAATTTTTTGGGGGGAAACCTTAGCCAGTACATTAGCTATACTTACTAGGAGGAAAAAACCTAATTTCACCCAATGAATTTATTGTGATGGAATGTTTATTGGCTGAAAAATAAATAACACGTTCCTGAGATCCATCCAAGCAACAAAACTGATGTGAAGCATTCACTCCTAAAAAGAAAATCCACAGAAAATGCACCCATATTGAAAGTCTAACACACCAGAATGGAAAAGTCCTGGAAGGCCACGGCCAAAACATCTTTGCTGCAGCAGGAAAGAAATTTAAGTAAATCTTGGGTGTAATAAACACCAAAAGCCAGGTTGAAAGGAGCTGCAATGAATTGGTCTGCTTTACTTTCCTTTAAATGAGAAGAATATGATTATGGTTCAGGCTTTTGTACCTATTGAATTCACTCTCTTGACTTTCTTTTTTTTTTTTTTTTTTTGAAGCTTCAACTCTTTTTTTTTTTTTTAATTTTTTTTTTTTCAACGTTTTTTAATTTATTTTTGGGACAGAGAGAGACATAGCATGAACGGGGGAGGGGCAGAGAGAGAGGGAGACACAGAATCGGAAACAGGCTCCAGGCTCCGAGCCATCAGCCCAGAGCCTGACGCGGGGCTCGAACTCACGGAGCGCGAGATCGTGACCTGGCTGAAGTCGGACGCTTAACCGACTGCGCCACCCAGGCGCCCCTGAAGCTTCAACTCTTAATAGTCACAGTAATGAAAGTAAAATGAAACAAGACTGTATTTTCTTGGAGCTAATTTCAACTCTAAAGTTTTTAACCTTCTGCAGAAGTACATGGGTGGCTATAACTGCTAATAGGCAAGCTTGAAGGTCTAATTCACACCCATGGTCCTGTCGTTTCCCAGTAGAAAGATTCGTGGCTCCCAGGTGGTTTTTGTTGCAAGTGACCTATGAAGGTCTTTTCCACCAGTGAAAGTAACAAACTCTCTTCCTTGGCAGGTGTTGGATTCTGTGATACACGGCACC